>NC_035448.2:70721305-71056334 GCF_002127325.2 Helianthus annuus
CGTCGTTTCAAAGACTAGGTCAGGACCTGACAACTGAGCTTCTCCTACTTCTGCCCAACAAATAGGCGTTCTGCATTTTCTACCATATAATGCCTCAAAAGGCGCATCCTGAATGCTGGTATGGTAGCTATTATTATAGGAGAACTCAACCAAGGGTAGATGCTTATCCCAACTACCACCTAAATCAATTACACATGCACGAAGCATGTCTTCCAGGGTTTGAATGGTACGCTCGCTCTGCCCATCCGTCTGAGGATGGTAAGCCGTACTGAAATTTAAGCGCGTGCCCAAAGACTGTTGGAAACTTTTCCAAAAGTGTGACGTGTATCTGGTATCTCTATCAGAGATAATGGTCACAGGTACTCCATGCAGAGATACAATCTTATCAACATACAATTGGGCCAACATGTCAGAACTGTAAGTTTCCTTAATGGGTAGGAAATGGGCTGACTTAGTCAGTCTATCTACTATCACCCATATAGTATCATTTCCCTTCTTTGTCTTTGGCAGCTTGGTGATGAAATCCATCGTCACCATTTCCCATTTCCAAGTGGGAATTTCAGGCTGTTGTAGCAAGCCTGATGGCTTTTGATGTTCAGCTTTGACTTGCGCACACCTCAAACATTTAGCTACATAGGCAGCTATAGACTTCTTCAAGCCTATCCACCAATAGTTTGCTTTCAAATCCTAGTACATCTTATCAGCTCCAGGATGAATGGAATATTTGGAACTGTGGGCTTCCTGAAGGATGACATCCCGAAGTCCCCCATAAACAGGAACCCATATTCTTCCATTTAATCTTAGGATTCCATCCTTGCCATAGGATAACTGTTCTTCAGTTACTCCTAGCTTTTCATCAGGATAGTTAGCTTCCAACACAGCTTCCTTTTGTGCAGCTAACAATCTTTCATTCAAACTGTTCTTTATCTCAATGCTCTTGGCATTAATTCTTATTGGCTTCACTCTTTCTTTTCTACTCAAGGCATCTGCGACTACATTGGCCTTGCCTGGACGATATCTTATTTCACAGTCATAATCGTTCAAGGTTTCCATCCAACGTCCCTGCCTCATATTTAAATCCTTCTGATTGAACAGATGCTGAAGGCTTTTGTGATCAGAATAGATCACACACTTAGTTCCATACAGATAATGCCTCCACAGTTTTAGTGCAAATACAACGGCACCCAACTCCAAGTCATGGGTGGTGTAATTCTTCTCATGCACCTTTAACTGGCGTGAAGCATAGGCAATGACCTTGCCTTTTTGCATAAGCACACACCCCATCCCGGTGTGTGATGCATCACAATACACAACAAATTCTTCAATCCCTTCAGGCAATGTCAGCACTGGAGCGTTGCTCAGCTTCTGCTTCAAAATATCAAAGGATTCTTGCTGCTTAGGCCCCCAATTGAACTTGCTATTCTTGTGAGTGAGAAGAGTCAGGGGTGCTGCAATTCTTGAGAAGTTTTCAATAAAGCGTCTGCAGTATCCTGCCAATCCTAGGAAACTGCGAATCTCCGTAGGCGTCTTTGGCTCTTGCCAGTTCATGATAGCTTCAATCTTAGCGGGATCTACTTGGATACCATGCTCACTAACAACATGTCCAAGGAATTGGACTTCACGAAGCCAGAATTCACACTTAGAAAATTTGGCATAGAGTTTTTCTTGATGAAGCAGTTTCAGAATGCAACGGAGATGCTTCTCGTGGTCAGCTTGGTTCTTCGAGTAGATGAGAATGTCATCGATGAAGACAATGACGAATTTATCCAAATAAGGCTTGTAGACGCGAGTCATGAGATCCATGAATGCGGCAGGTGCATTAGTGAGCCCAAAAAGCATCACTAGGAACTTGTAATGACCGTATCGAGTTCTAAATGCAGTCTTGTGCACATCTTCATCTTTGGCCTTCAATTGGTGATAGCCTGACCTCAGATCAATCTTGGAAAAGTAGCTTGCTCCTTGTAACTGATCAAACAGATCGTCGATCCTGGGCAAAGGATACCTATTCTTGATAGTGACCTTATTAAGCTCACGGTAATCGATACATAAACGCATCGACCCATCTTTCTTTTTGACAAACAAGATTGCTGCTCCCCATGGAGACGAGCTAGGTCTAATGAAAACTTTGGCTAGTATATCATCTAACTGCGTCCTTAATTCCTTCATCTCTGTTGGTGCCAACCTATAAGGTGCTCTTGCAATTGGCGCTGTTCCTGGGATGATGTCGATTCTGAACTCCACTTGCCTATCTGGTGGCAAACCAGGTAGTTCTTCCGGGAAAACTTCGGGGTATTCAGAGATGACTGGAATATCTTCAATCTTGGGTTTCTGCTCGTCAACAGTCACTTGTGCTATATAAATGACACAACCCTTCTTCAGACATTTAGATGCTTTGAGCATAGACACCTGCTCGGGTAACCCGTACTGGGTGTCTCCTTGGATGGTAAGTGGCTCACCAGACGGAGTCTTGATCACCACTTGCTTCTTGTTGCATACAATTTGGGCTTGGTTGAGCGATAACCAATCCATGCCTATCACTATATCGAAACCGGCTAGCTTAAACGGAAGCAAGGACAAAGGAAAAGAGTGGTTCCTAATGGATATGAAACATCCATCTAAAACGGTTGATGCGGTTTCTATGGTTCCATCAACTAATTCCACTTCATATTTCACACTTAAGGCTTTAACAGGCATTTTCAACAACTCACAAAACTTATTATCTACAAATGATTTATCTGCTCCAGAATCAAACAATACTCTTGCGTAGATATCATTAATAAGAAAAGTACCTGTTATGACATTATCATTCTGGATCGCCTCCTGAGCGTTCATTTGGAAGACCCTGGCATTGGTCTTCTTCCCTTCATCAGCTTTCTTCGCGGCCTTTGGGCAATTTGTCTTGATATGCCCTTTTTCATTGCAACTGTATCAAGTTGCATCCTTCAGTTTCTTGCATTCTAGGGTCTTATGCTCAGAAGATTTGCAAATCCCACATGGCCTCGGCTGAGACTGGGATTTTGAGTCGTATCTGCACTTTCCAAAGTGGTGCTTCTTGCAAACCTTACACTTGGGCTTATCTCCAGACTGATGCCCATCCTTCTTAGATTCAGACCCCTTCTTGTGGTCACTGTTTCCCTTGTGCTTTTTGTTTGACCGACGTAAACTGTCATCATCACGCTTTCTTTTCTCTGTATCCGTGTTCCTCAGCGATCTCTGCCGGACTGCGTCCAATGTGAGGGACAAGGATATATCCGCTACAGACCTGAATGTAGTGGGCCGAGAAGCCTTCACACTTGCCTTTATTTCTGGGGCTAAACCCCCAATGAATCGAGCTATTCTTTTGGGTTCCGGGGTCACAAGATAAGGAACCAACCTTGACATAGTATTAAAGCTCGTGAGGTAGGTTTGGCAATCCAGGTTTTTCATCATTAATGACAGAAAATCAGATTCAATCTTTTCAACCTCATGCTGAGGGCAGTAATTCTCCTTGATTAGTGCCACAAACTGTTCCCAAGACATATTGTATAATGGGATTTTCCCTGTAGCTTGGATCAAGGACCTCCATCAAGCTTATGCCTCACCTTTAAAAGACTGAGATACAAACTTCACAATATCTCTTTCAGCACATCCACTAATATATACCACAGGGTCCATCTCATCCAACCAGGTCATGCAATCCACAACCCCTTTCTCCCCAGTGAAATCCCGGGGCTTGCATGAGACAAAGTACTTGTAGGTGCAACCTTTAGCACAAGGCTTATCATCACATACAATCTTTTTGGATGGAATGCTGTTTTGGTTTGAAGAATGTCGATCATCATCCTTATTTGATTCCTCTTTCTTAGGCTTAGGCTGGATAGAGGGTGGCTTGCTGTGAGCTTCAGAATGGGTCTTAGGCTTGGAATGCGGTGTAGATAAAGTCCTACTTTGAGTCCCACTAGACTCACTATTCTGACGACCCAAAGCCCTTGTAACAGCATTATCAACTAGTGCTTGCAGCTCTGCACCAGTTAGCTGTATCCTAGCATTCTCGTGGTTAACCACCGGATGACTATTTACTTCATCCGACCCAGCCATGTAGCTTCAATTGCTACATATTGAAAATAATGGGCAAGGTTTTATTTAGAAGCTTCTACAATATTTTATGATTTATTAACCATGGTTTTAATAGCCATTTTAGGTTAATTTGTTAATTATTTATATGTTCAGGACCTTTATTATAATCCTATATTTTAATTTAATAATAGCACAAAAGGGCATAGTCATAGAGACGAATTTAATATATAAACCAAGACTTTGACGGAGTCAAGGTATTAAGGCTTGAATCAAAGTCCATTACCTTATTCTAGATAGGGAGCTATAAGCTACTACTGTCTTTAGTCCAAAAGGACATTAATTTTAGCCCGTAGGCACTTCATCCTTAAGGGATGGTTATATCATTAAGGGAATTTAAATAACCCAATTAAAAGATGATCTATGTGATTTTATCGCCTCACAGTTTGTCATGAATGTTAGCAGGCTTTCAGATGTTAACAAGAATTTGAATCTTTTGTGTAGGTTCTACCATCTTGGCCAGGTCTGCAATGACACATAGGCTAGGTTTTACCTTTAAGATTCTTTTAATAATTAACGCAGAACAGACCTAAATCGAGATGTTAATATGGATCTGAATCTAATTATGGAACTATCATCTTGGCCCTGTCTTATGATGACACATGGCTAGGTTTTGTCCTTTTTAGATTTTGCCATTTTAATATAATGGTAGATCTTTTAATAATAAAATTATTTTCATTTATTTTATGTTTCATGCACATAATAAATAACAAACAAAATGAAATTTAAAACATCTCATTAATAATTTAATCAAGTACATTTTTGCCCTAAACGGGACTTCTACAAAAATAACATGCCCACGCAGGGGCGAAACAAACAACAAACCACGCATGGGTTAACAAAAGACATGCCCACGCAGGGGCAGAGTACAAAAAGACAAGCCCACGCAGGGGCTGAGTACTGAAACAAAAAGTCCACACAGGGACTTGATTACAACTAAATAAATTAAACAAACAAAGGTCTTAAATGACCCCTTCTTTTGGACTTCCCCTTAAGTAGGTCTGACAGACCCTTGAAGAAGCCTTGACGTTCCCTACGGTCTTCTCGAACTTCTTGCTCAACTTGGTTCAACCTATCGAGAACCTCTTGTTGGCGTTCTGGCGGGATCAGTTGCGGCTGCGGCGGCTGATACAAAGGTTGAGGAGGTGGCGGACGCTGGTACCCATAAGTTGGGTAACCAATGGTCCAAAGACCACCATAGGGTCCCTCTGGGTGACGAGCATTGTAGTCCCATGCCTCCTGGTATGGGTCTACATTGGCATAGTCGTAATGGGTATGAGCTGGCTGCTCAAAAGGGTTATATGCCCCAGAACCGGCATATGCAGGGATTGGGTTATCAAAACCCAATGGTGGCACCGCAGGTGCAGAGTTTGCTTCTGATATGGGGTTTGATGGTCCCCCCATCTGCGGGTCTTCTTCTTCTCGAAGTGGCGGATAATGGCTGCCACTCGAGGGCTGCGGAGTGCTGATGCGGACTCCTCCTCGCACGGACATCCATGCGTTTGACCTTCTCCGCCTCGGTGGCTCCGGAGGCGGTTGCTGTTCCACCAGTGGTGGTGGTGGCGGAGTGACTGCCACAAATCAGGAATCCTCGGAAGGATCCTGTTGCTGTTGCTGCTGCTGCTGGTACGGAGACGAGTGTTTGGATGGGGTAAAATACCAGTCCCATTGGTTGAACCTCGCCTGCTAGCTGTCAGGACCATGGTAAGGTGATCCATGAAAAGATGACCCATCGGAGATTTCAATGGGGTGGTTCGGGGTCCCGGTTGCAGGCTCCACGGGATCCGTATCTTCATCCATGTCGTTATCACCCGAAAAATGATCTTCGGGTCCTAGTGGGTTAAAACCCACGGGTTCTTGAATGAAATTAGCTGGGTTAAACCGGCTCTGAAAAGTAGGGGTAGGGTCACCAAAAGAATGGTGCGAGTTTGACCACTGCAAAGGTATGAAGGAAGGCAGAGGGTTGTCAGGCTCGTTTTCAGATTGGGGCCCAAAAGAATGCAAATAGGACGGTGAGGAACTTAGGGAGACTGATCGCCTCCCGGGTTCAACGTAAACCCTCCATGGCTCCCGAGGGCTAGTGCTCATTGTGATCGATGGTGTACGCCGGTGAGAAGGCCCGGCTTCATGGTCATTGCCCGTTACTGGGCCCTTGCCTCTTCCTCTCCAAAACCTTGGTGGCATTCTTAAACCTGCAAACATGATTAAGATAACAACCAGGATATATAAAATAAAAGACAAAATAAAACAAAAACAGAATTTGTCCTATGTTCTTTGTCTAGACTCGGAACTCGAGGAATGTGCAATTTGTGCACTGAGATTAAACACAAAAGGCTAGTGTTTAATTCACTCAGTGTTGGCTCTGATACCAACCTGTCACACCCCTATTTTCCACGTATCACCGGTGGGCCCGATGGGGAGTATCGTGACGTAGTTGATATCATCATAGTCAAACAACACAAATTTAAAATGCACAGCGGAAGCAAAAAGATAGATTTATTTCAACCGAATAAATATTGTAATATTTAAGTATCACAATGTAGTTGAAACAGATCCACAGGCGGATCAAAATAAAGAGGAAACATAGTTCAACAGAATTTGGCATCCAAGCTTGCGAGACTCTAAGTGATGCTAAGGAGAGGCCAGCCTATTACGCGTAGTACATGCACTTAATCTTTTTTGGGAAAATATGTCAGTTTACACTGGTAAATACAATTTAACTGACTCATTTTGAAAAGGTTTAAAATTGATTTAAATGCACATGGCATAAAAAGATTTTTATAACTTGGGATAATTATTTGAATATAAACTTGTAAAAGATTTACATGTTTCTTATGCGTCCAGTAGCCCGGGTCTACACCGGGTTAAAGATCAATAGACACACCACACGGTATAGTCCCGCAGCAGTTTCCCCCGAAACTGGCGGTTATACCTTAATATTTATGCACAACGGGTGTACGCCTACACCCGTATGCTTAGGTCGTGGCCACTTCGTAAAATGATGCCAAGGATATCCGGGACATGGTCATTAACCCCCCAAAGGCTTTAAGCAAACAAAACAATTTTAACGGGTCATTTCAATGATTTAACCTACATTTGATTAAAGATTCAATGCCCGACCAAGCGGTATTTTATATACCGTACCCCAAGCCCGTATAGAGAAAATAAGTTAAAAGTATTTACCTGAGCAAGTATTGTCACAATTAGCAAGTGCAAATATCTTTTACCGGATCTCCTATTCTGGAACGAAGGTTTATAATAATCTATTAGAATCTTAACGGGTCTTTAATTTAGCCTAAGCTTAGACCGGTTAGTTTTAAAGAAAGAATACGGTTCAATCGCATGGAAGGCGAAGACCGGTTTAGAATGTGGTTTTGACCCAACAAGCTTGCATGCTTGTTTAATATGGGTAACATAATCACATTCTGGATTTTGAGACAATAAGGATACGGTTTGACCCGTTTCGGCTAAAATATGTAAACTAGTTACATAAGCCGATCTGAACGCGAAAGTGCGTAACAGGTAACCATATGAATCATATACAAGTTCCCTGAGTTAATATGCACTAAATATGTTGTGATATCAGTAAGATATCTTCTATTATGCCCAAAATGATTTTAATTGCAAACCATGCCTCATAAGGGCATTTTGGTCAATTTAAAGGGTATAAAAGAGTTTAATTAGTAACCTGAGTTACAGGTCTGATTTATTTAGTAAATATACTTAATTTAATAAGTTATAACAGTAGGGTATCGTGTATATGTGAAATTTATTAATTATAACCATATTATGTACCGAAGGGGCATTTTGGTAATTTCACATAAGCGTAAAAGGTTAAAACTGGAAATCTGAGTTTAAAACCTTTGTTTACTGTTATTATATAAAAATTTACTAAATACATCAGTAGGTATCAAACCTTATATATATAAACTAGTTTTGATACATACTATGTCGTAAAAATGCTTAAAAAGGCGATTTGGAGCCATTTCCGGGTTTTGTATAAAAAACTGATATTTTTAATATTCCAGAAGGCTCAAAATAATTTATTTAACATAACCAATCAGTAGAAAAATGTTTGAGGTCAAAAGGATTTATAAAACTCATTTTATAGCCCGAAAGGGCAAAACCGACAATAACCGAAACAATCATGCAAGGGTTAAATACTAACCGCGGACAATAGTACGTAGCTAGTACGTAGATTTAGCGCTGGTGTCCTTCCCTATCCGAGGACAATAGTACGTAGGTTCTAACACTGGTGTCCTTCCCAAACCGAGGACAATAGTACGTAGGTTTTACGTAGTTTTTAGCACTGGCGTCCTTCCCAAACCGAGGACGGTGATAAGTAGTCTAGTAGTGATGAAAGTACGGGTAGTCCTTCAATCCCATTCCCAAACCCACCGGGAATCCCATGCCTTGGAAAGAGTGTGAACTCACCTTGGTTTGCTCGGTTTGGTTAACTACTTGGTTCCAATTAATCAGTCAAGGCCTATGGTATGCATGTGTACATAATCAGTTTATATCCACGAAGTTCACGTATAAGTACAATCACAGTGGGCATTGAATCAGTGATCACCGAATAACACAAAGCACATGTACAATCTCATGCAATTCATGCTTATCATTTAACAACAGTTAACTAACCCCGTTAACCCCTAACAGAATTAAACTTAGTTACTGTGCAGATTAACAACTCGACGAAACACCCTTGTTTCATCGTGAATCCCCTTCGACGAAAAGCCCTTTTGTTTCGTCGTGACTGGCCTTGGCGAAACACCCTCTTGTTTCGTCGTGGCTGTTGTTTCGTCATATCTCATGCGTTACGTCGTGAGAACAGTTACACACAGAAAACCCTAATCCGCCAATCATTATCAAACAATCAACAATCATACAAAATTACCGATACCATTTATCATACCAGTCGTAACAGAATCATGTGTTAACCTAAAACAATCTAACATACAATACCCATATCGCATCACAGATTCATCATTCAACAACATGATTTACGTCCTCATACTGATCATGATTAGTGGCATAGACAATTGAAATCATAAACATTAATTCTAATCTGAACGATTTATAACAGGACATCAACCCTATCTGTTTACTGGTTCATCAACAAGTCATCCAAACTCGACACACGAACTGTAACCGATAAACTAGATCATGTTATAGCTAATTGATCATCTAAACATGAACCTAAGCATTACTTAGCATAAATCCCTAATGATTTCAATTAAACAATTAACGATGATATCAACCAAACAATCATGCAAGGGTTAAATACTAACCGCGATGAACAGAAAGAATGACTTGATCGATTACAGAGAGATTCGAGGACACACAGTTGCTGTCAACAGGGAGAGAGCTCTAGGGTTTCTTATTGGTTCAAAGTGTGACGAATGAAACAGTGGGACACATTAAATATCCGCGTAACGTACTGGGCCCTTAATGGGCTTCGGCGAATCATTGGGCCGGCGAAACGACTTGTTTCGTCGGGGTGCTTGTGACGAAAAACTATCTGTTTCGTCGCTATGGGTTATGGCGAAACACTTGTGTTTCGTCCGTCACGTTCAAGTTTAACAGTGTCACACCCCAACCGATGGCGGAATCATCGGGGCGCGGCACTAGGCGAATCAGATTGCTCAAGAGAATCCATAACAACTATATTGCGATAATATTTATTACATTTGTCATCCCATACTAACAAACATTTCAATCACGTAAGTTATCACGGATTTCTTGTCCTCTCGAACAATTCAAATCCGACAACCTAGATTTTAGATGCGTTTCTAGACTTCCTAGCTTGATTTGATGTAAACTTCGGCTAAACCTGCAACATACGTTAAAACTTTGTCAATACAAAAGTATTGGCGAGTATACAGGTTTGATATGTGATAGTGTGATAGATTAAAAGTGCTGCGAATTTCCACATGCATAAACGTAATACACAACATATATACTCACAAAACTGATACTACCAGCTAAGTCCTCGATGCTCGACTCTTGATGGCATAACTAGACCCCGTCGGGCGAAATAGTACTATACTAGTCTTGGTGGGACGTCACGAGTATAAGTCCTAGCATACATGTACTAGCATCACGTATATCTATGCAAACAGTTATTCGCAAGTGATAAATAGTCCAATTAAATCGTTCGTTTGATAAGTTTGGTTTTTATGGAACGTATGTTACACCCAAAATTCGATAAAAGGGGTCAAGTATACTCACAGCGCGTATTCGGTTAGGTTTGCGGAATCGGTGCCGGAGAATGTCCTGATTTCAGACAATTTATGTGAGTGATAGATTACTATGCGTTAAACGGTATCGATTTGCGTGAAATCGGGCGAAATTGGATTAAAATCGGACAAAATAGTGAAATTGGGCTGGCCCAGTCGAACAGGCCACTCGATCGAGTGGGCCTGGTCGATCGGTTGGACTTGGTCCTGATCGATCGGACAGCCTGATCGATCGAATGGCTGTTCGATCGACTAGCTGTTCGATCGACCAGCTGTTCGATCGACTAGCTGTTCGATCGACCAGTTGTTCGATCGACTAGCTGTTCGATCGACCAGCTGTTCGATCGACCAGCTGTTCGATCGACTAGCTGTTCGATCGACCAGCTGTTCGATCGACCAGCTGTTCGATCGACTAGCTGTTCGATCGACCAGCTGTTCGATCGACCAGCTGTTCGATCGACCAGCTGTTCGATCGACTAGCTGTTCGATCGACTAGCTGTTCGATCGACTAGCTGCTCGATTGGCCATCCTGTTCGGCTGTTTTCGATGATTTTTCGAGCGTTTTTCGGCGTTTTGGGTCGAGACGTTACGATGAGGTGTTAAGCAACTGAAATCCCGTCAATTCCAACCTGTTTCACCGGCCGGGAATCACCCCGTTCGTCGGAACTGGTCGTTTTTGTCGGTTTTTCAGTGTTTAACTCGAAATCGATCATTTTATCACTAGAAATGTGTAGGAGATTGGTCTAAGTTCTGGTTTTACCATTTTTATGTATAGATCTGATGTAAAAACCTTGATTTTACTTAGGAAATGCCCTGGATCTGAGTTGTTCTTGATGATATGAGGTCAACACTTGAAGTTCATAAGAACTTTGTGATGAAATCTATCCGAACATCCCAAATCCGTGGCCTTTTGACTAGAAAAACATTGATTTGGTTGAGATTCATGAAGAATCGTATGTAAATCATCCGAATCTGAGTTGTTCTTCATGGGATGACATCACCTTTGAAGAACTTTATGGTGACATCACCTTAGAACACCCCAAATCCGTTGATTTCACGGTTAAAAATTGAGATTTGAAAGGTAGAAAGATGAAGGATTGCATTTGGATCAAGAAAGTACAAGATTCGGGTTGAAAACTTACAAGAATCGGAAGAAATCGAGAGATTTGAGGGCTGGAACGTCTTGGTCGGTTAGGAGCAGCAACACAAGTGTTTGGGAGTGAATGGAGGGGTATTTATAGGCAAGGAAGGGGAAAGGAAGGCAAAACAGCGACTGGATCGGCTGGCCCAGTCGATCGGCTGGCCCAGTCGATCGGCTGGCCCAGTCGATCGGCTGGCCCAGTCGATCGGTTGGCCCAGTCGATCGGCTGGCCCAGTCGATCGGCTGGCCCAGTCGATCGGCTGGCCCAGTCGATCGGCTGGTCCATTCGATCGGACTGGTCCATCCGATCGGCTGGTCCATCCGATCGGACTGGCCTATCTGATTGGGCCGGTCTGACCAATTGGACTAGTCTGATCGAATTGATCCGTTCGGAAGCCTTTTGATCCCGTTTTTGGTGCGATTTCGACGGTTTAAGCCATATTTTTATATTTTTATATAATTATTAATTTATTTATTATAATTAATCACAAAAGGGCCGTATATACGTATTTATGTATCCAATTCTCAGTGCGGTGATCGAGTTACGCGTGCCTTCGAGTGCGTTCTTCGATGTGATGTGCCACAATGATTATCGGGGCACCACTTACTCATATTGCCATCATCGTCATGACGGTTAGAGTCATAGTACTCACCCGATAACCCTCGTTAGCGTTGATTACTCACATTTTGACACCTCACGCTCATCGTGAAGGGTAGTTTAGGCCCATATTCGACATCATCGTGAGTGTTATGCAAAATAGGTTTGTAATAGCGATAGAATATGCGTAATTATTCGATTATACTTCGATTTAGCGATATAACTGGTATGATTTCATTATGATCCGAATCTCCGGTGCTAGGCGTAACGAGTGTGTCGAGTAGTAACAACGCACGAAGGTGCGGGTTGTTACAGTATCCCCTCCTTTAGGAAATTTCGTCCCGAAATTAATCCAATAGTAGGGTCGTAAGGGTTGATGCGATTGAGAGTAGAGATTATTAGCGTCTAGATAACGAGCGATCGATTACGATTTGGCGAGTGAAAATAGAGAGAGCATACGATTCGATTACGTAGAAGTGATAACACATACAAAAAGCAATTTTTTTATAACGTTTTAAACTTACCAATACTCGATTAATTTCCGAAGTTAATTAAGAAAAATCTCCTCATGGCGCGGTGTCGACCGTTTTGATGTCCACACCAGCGCTATGTGGAGGGTTTTGTTATTTGATAACAGGTTTTGAGTTTTACATTTTAAAAGAATCAGGTGGCAAAATAAGTTTTAAGAAAACTTTCCTACAACGTGGGTTCGAGCGGAACTCGACTGCCGAACCCTCGTTCTCGGGAAGATTCCTGTCGGTCATTGCAAAGGTTTTTAAGAAAAGAATTGGACTTATGAAATTTTCATTGGGCACGGAGCCAAACTGATTCAATGTCTTCTCCATGTTGTAAGGAATTCATTTGTCCAACGGTTTTTAGTAAAAATTTTTATAAAATTAGGTTTTCCTTAATACTATGGAAAAATAACTTACATCGGGCCCCACGTGGCACCTTCCCACAAAAGTTCGTTAATATGGTTAAAACACTTATATATAGGAAGTACCAGCGGCGTATCCACCATGCTTTACCCATATTAACTCTGTTTCATGAGGCAGTGTCATGCGTGCCGATAAGACACAGATAGAATTTCGATTCCCTTGATCCTAGCGATGAGGTGCTAGACCGAGTTTTGAATAGAAATAAGTTGGATGCAAACCAAGCGTAGGCAGCGGGTGCGAGTAGTCCGGTCGCACAACGCTGATATGGTATGCTTGGTTGGGCAACGAATGACATGATTTTGATTCGGGTAAACGAGATTTCGATTTGATTCCACACGAAGTTCGCATGGCACGTTTCCACAAGACTTGCTAATATGACAAACACCATGTTTCCATATTAGTTTTATCTTGTGAAGCAATGTCATGCACCCTAACATTACACCACCTGCGATGACTTCCAAGTAATATTCGAACATCGATAGACAATAGATTTCAACAGATTGATAAGCGACGATTGTTGCGTTGCGAGTGATAGACGATTGATTGAACTGATTACATCACAATTAGTACTAAGGCTAGCCCACACGGCCTTTTTCCACAAAAGTCAGCTAATATGGTCAAAACATCACCATGTTTCAACCTTATTAATTTTATCTCGTGAAGCGAGGTCGTGTGCGCTAACATGACACGTAGAATGCGTGCATTGATAAGTAATAGCGAACCATGATAAGAGTATCGAGTTGGTGGATTAGGTGCGAGGCGCGTTAAGAGTGGAAGGCGGCGAGTGATTCTCGATACTCGTCTAGCGAATCCACAATAGACGATCCACACCAGCTGATAGGAGTTCACACAATTGACAACAACTAGCGTTAGAGATTTCTAGACAACACGTGATGCGATTGCGATTTCGAGCCACATATCGAATGATTTGATTGCGAGATTGATCCGGCAAAACTGCGATTAAGTTGCGTTCTAGACTTTACGACCAGTCTCGCGTTGCTCCAATTGCTCTTCGGGGTGAACTTACCTAAGTTCATCGATGTGGCAATTTGTGTACGCGGACTTACGAGAAGCCTCGCAGTGATGCGGTTTAGTTTTGTTACGCCTTGTGATTGATGGTAGAGTGTCAAATTAACCATAATAGTATAATAGGTCTAATAACGTCCAACTCCACATGGCACTTTCTTCACGAAGTTTCGGTAGTATGGTAAAGCGTACCCCCGCGTCACCCCTACTACTTATGCCCCGTGCTTTGGTGTCACACTTTGTTGACACGGCCTTGACCGTGCTTTTAAACGTTATGGCACCATTAGAACTTCACTACGATCTCCGTGCACTGACCAAGATAATCCCGTGTGCACCCGTGATTAGTTGTCCCTTGCACGTATACCGTACCTCGTTCTAAGAGTGTTATAGGGATAAAATACATAATATAGTACATAGTGCTAGCATCTAGATAGTGCTCGATTGTAAGAGAAATAGAATCCACACACGATGATATATGAAATAAGTTCCAGAAATGATAGCGATAAGTCGCATTATTACAACAACATTAGGATCAAAATAACGTTGTTGTGGATACTTGCGGAGACGGCGGTTGCTGATGACTTCCTTCCGGGTCACGGTCCTGTACGGCACTGCGACGTATAATGCCCATACCAGTTGCAATTTGCGCAATAGCGACATTTTGCTTCTAGTGGGTGATGATACGTGCATGTGAAACACAGAGGATGTGATCCATTGTAAGCTCGCTTTGACTGAACTGGGACTGATCGGAGAGGTTCGGGTTGCGGCAGTCCAGTTGTTGAAGAGTCTGGGCTCACGGTCTTTCGTTTGCGGCTCGGTTGGGCTTCCTGAGTTGATGCGGCGTCGTCTTCGGATTCGCCTGACGATTTAGCGGAGGCATTGTCGGAGTAATTCTTAGAAGAATCCTCCGAGGAGCTGTCAGATGATCCATCGACCGATTCTCCAGAGGAATCGTCGGATGAGTTGATGAAGATTGCTTGATGAGCTCGTGTGACAGGCTTCTTGGAGAAGAATCCGTCCACGACTCGTTTGCTGTTGAGCTCTGCGGCTAGACGGTAGGCTTCTTCGATGGTAGTAGGTTTTGCAGCTTCGACAAAATCACCCACACACTCTGGTAAGCCACGAATATACTTCGCGATAGCTTTCTTCGGAGTGTCGACTTGACTTGGGCAGATTATGCTGAGCTGTTTGAACCTTGCTGTATAGCTCGCATTGTCACCTTCGGTTTGCTTGATTTCCCAAAATTCGTTCTCTAGCTTCTGGACTTCGTGAGGGGGACAATATTCTTCCTTCATGAGTTCCTTCAGCTCACCCCATGAGAGGGCGTAAGCTGCGGAGATCCCACGTTTGTTGCGTTCGGCGGTCCACCAATCGAGTGCTCGGGATTGGAATACTCCGGTGGCGCAAGTAGTTTGGAGGTCCTCGGGGCACCCACTCTGACGAAGGGTAACCTCGATGGCATCGAACCACTGGAGTAATTGAGAAACATCTCCTTCACCCGCGAAAGGCATCGGATCACAGGCTTTGAAGTGTTTGTAGAGGAATGCAGATTCCGTCTTGACGTCTTCCGGGGCTCGAGAGTGGCTTTGAGAGTGCACTTGCGCGACAATTTGAGGAATGAGCTTGACCACTTCCTTGGTCACAATTGAGGCAATCCTCTTATCGGCGCGTCGTTGGGCTCTTCTCCTAGCTACTTGTCTCGAGATCGAGTTGTTGGAAGGCATCTAGACAGAAGGATTCGGAATGAGATTCGATCATAATGATTTCTGAACTTTTGATGCGATTTGATTCGATCAAAACTCGGTATAGAATTTAACTAAACACATAGGAGCCACATAGGAAAATTCTAGGTTCCTAAACTCTCACATAATTGATTCGTTTTGTATATAGTACGTATAGGTATAGCTGTAGGTTACACATAGATATTGATTCAGAATTCGCGAGGACGCGGTAAGGGGAATAGCGTAAGCGAATTCGAGTACTTAGGCGTTTGTTTCGTTGCGATCATTCGGTCTTTGTTTTAGATTGTGATGGCTGTGCAAGTTGTGCGCTTTGTAAATCGAGGTTCGTAAATTCGATAAATCGAGAAATCGGTAAATCGTAAAGCTTAAATTTGAAAACTCATAGACGTAAACCATACACGTAAAATTTAGATGGAATGCCTTGGGTGTTTAGGCGTTGACTACCCAAGTAACCCGACTATAACCAACAGGTTCGGGCATACGCGTTGACCTAGAGGACTCACGCTTCCACTGGGATGCAGCTCCTAACATTCGTCTCTCTAGTCTTCGCGCAGCCTGAGTCGTTGTTATGGTCGTGTTCTTGGTGAGAGCTTTTGTAAACCATTTTATAGAGTGGAACAGTTGATTAAGGTATGGGTTTCACCCCTGGCTTAACAACTTCGTTCCCATTTGTGGTTGTGCTCATCGAATAAATCCGAGAGTTCCACCAGAATTTCGAAATGGAGACCTTTTGTCGAGATGTAGATGTCACTCCTAGCCCAACAAAGAGTTCTCGTGCTAGAAAAATACGCTGAGTGAGTGATCCTATCGAGAGTTATTGGTTTTCACACCTGGTCTCGACTAGATCACTCGGTTTTGTTGTACGAGTAGTTTTGAAAACATGTGTATTGTGTCAGCCTTAGGAAAGGCTAAGTAACCTTCTAGCCTTAGGAAAGGCCCTTTGTGTGAAGCCGTAGTATGCGGTGTTCACACAATAGTTGTAACTTTCAACAAATTCGATCGAGAGTAGCAAGTTGGCCCAAACAAACCCTAACGAGTTCGTAAGAGTCGGCCTGTAGGTACTTAGACTATAGACTAGGTCAATTTTTCTAAGACATCGACCCGGACTAGGTCGAGTCTCAAACTTTGCCTAATTCCCTATAGTTATGGCTCTGATACCAATCTGTCACACCCCAACCGATGGCGGAATCATCGGGGCGCGGCACTAGGCGAATCAGATTGCTCAAGAGAATCTATAACAACTATATTGCGATAATATTTATTACATTTGTCATCCCATACTAACAAACATTTCAATCACGTAAGTTATCACGGATTTCTTGTCCTCTCGAACAATTCAAATCCGACAACCTAGATTTTAGATGCGTTTCTAGACTTCCTAGCTTGATTTGATGTAAACTTCGGCTAAACCTGCAACATACGTTAAAACTTTGTCAATACAAAAGTATTGGCGAGTATACAGGTTTGATATGTGATAGTGTGATAGATTAAAAGTGCTGCGAATTTCCACATGCATAAACGTAATACACAACATATATACTCACAAAACTGATACTACCAGCTAAGTCCTCGATGCTCGACTCTTGATGGCATAACTAGACCCCGTCGGGCGAAATAGTACTATACTAGTCTTGGTGGGACGTCACGAGTATAAGTCCTAGCATACATGTACTAGCATCACGTATATCTATGCAAACAGTTATTCGCAAGTGATAAATAGTCCAATTAAATCGTTCGTTTGATAAGTTTGGTTTTTATGGAACGTATGTTACACCCAAAATTCGATAAAAGGGGTCAAGTATACTCACAGCGCGTATTCGGTTAGGTTTGCGGAATCGGTGCCGGAGAATGTCCTGATTTCAGACAATTTATGTGAGTGATAGATTACTATGCGTTAAACGGTATCGATTTGCGTGAAATCGGGCGAAATTGGATTAAAATCGGACAAAATAGTGAAATTGGGCTGGCCCAGTCGAACAGGCCACTCGATCGAGTGGGCCTGGTCGATCGGTTGGACTTGGTCCTGATCGATCGGACAGCCTGATCGATCGAATGGCTGTTCGATCGACTAGCTGTTCGATCGACCAGCTGTTCGATCGACTAGCTGTTCGATCGACCAGTTGTTCGATCGACTAGCTGTTCGATCGACCAGCTGTTCGATCGACCAGCTGTTCGATCGACTAGCTGTTCGATCGACCAGCTGTTCGATCGACCAGCTGTTCGATCGACTAGCTGTTCGATCGACCAGCTGTTCGATCGACCAGCTGTTCGATCGACCAGCTGTTCGATCGACTAGCTGTTCGATCGACTAGCTGTTCGATCGACTAGCTGCTCGATTGGCCATCCTGTTCGGCTGTTTTCGATGATTTTTCGAGCGTTTTTCGGCGTTTTGGGTCGAGACGTTACGATGAGGTGTTAAGCAACTGAAATCCCGTCAATTCCAACCTGTTTCACCGGCCGGGAATCACCCCGTTCGTCGGAACTGGTCGTTTTTGTCGGTTTTTCAGTGTTTAACTCGAAATCGATCATTTTATCACTAGAAATGTGTAGGAGATTGGTCTAAGTTCTGGTTTTACCATTTTTATGTATAGATCTGATGTAAAAACCTTGATTTTACTTAGGAAATGCCCTGGATCTGAGTTGTTCTTGATGATATGAGGTCAACACTTGAAGTTCATAAGAACTTTGTGATGAAATCTATCCGAACATCCCAAATCCGTGGCCTTTTGACTAGAAAAACATTGATTTGGTTGAGATTCATGAAGAATCGTATGTAAATCATCCGAATCTGAGTTGTTCTTCATGGGATGACATCACCTTTGAAGAACTTTATGGTGACATCACCTTAGAACACCCCAAATCCGTTGATTTCACGGTTAAAAATTGAGATTTGAAAGGTAGAAAGATGAAGGATTGCATTTGGATCAAGAAAGTACAAGATTCGGGTTGAAAACTTACAAGAATCGGAAGAAATCGAGAGATTTGAGGGCTGGAACGTCTTGGTCGGTTAGGAGCAGCAACACAAGTGTTTGGGAGTGAATGGAGGGGTATTTATAGGCAAGGAAGGGGAAAGGAAGGCAAAACAGCGACTGGATCGGCTGGCCCAGTCGATCGGCTGGCCCAGTCGATCGGCTGGCCCAGTCGATCGGCTGGCCCAGTCGATCGGTTGGCCCAGTCGATCGGCTGGCCCAGTCGATCGGCTGGCCCAGTCGATCGGCTGGTCCATTCGATCGGACTGGTCCATCCGATCGGCTGGTCCATCCGATCGGACTGGCCTATCTGATTGGGCCGGTCTGACCAATTGGACTAGTCTGATCGAATTGATCCGTTCGGAAGCCTTTTGATCCCGTTTTTGGTGCGATTTCGACGGTTTAAGCCATATTTTTATATTTTTATATAATTATTAATTTATTTATTATAATTAATCACAAAAGGGCCGTATATACGTATTTATGTATCCAATTCTCAGTGCGGTGATCGAGTTACGCGTGCCTTCGAGTGCGTTCTTCGATGTGATGTGCCACAATGATTATCGGGGCACCACTTACTCATATTGCCATCATCGTCATGACGGTTAGAGTCATAGTACTCACCCGATAACCCTCGTTAGCGTTGATTACTCACATTTTGACACCTCACGCTCATCGTGAAGGGTAGTTTAGGCCCATATTCGACATCATCGTGAGTGTTATGCAAAATAGGTTTGTAATAGCGATAGAATATGCGTAATTATTCGATTATACTTCGATTTAGCGATATAACTGGTATGATTTCATTATGATCCGAATCTCCGGTGCTAGGCGTAACGAGTGTGTCGAGTAGTAACAACGCACGAAGGTGCGGGTTGTTACAAACAGTTTAAGTTTTTCAAACATTATACATGATAAACACCTTAATCACATTACATGGATAACATATCAAATCAACATCTCAACATATAATCCAACGTGTACAATTACAAGGCAAACAAGTCGTGCAAACAAACAACTTAAACAATTAACGTGCAATTAATGCGAAGATGGAAATCTTGGAAACTCGAGTTGTCACATTATCCCCAACTTAAAAGAAATTTCGTCCCTAAATTTAGCATGCGGTTACCGAGGAAGCTAGTTGTGTTGTTTAGTTTACCGGTTTTCCTGGGGTGTCACATCATCCCCCCGTTGATTTGGAATTTCGTCCCGAAATTCTGTAGTAGCTTCAGCCTCAGTAGTAGTTGCATTGTTCTCGAACAACTGGGGATACTTGAGTTTCATTTGATCTTCTCGTTCCCAGGTGAACTCTGGGCCACGACGGGAGTTCCAACGAACTCGAACAAGAAGTATTCTGGTGTGCTTGAGGACTTTAACATCTCGGTCTATGATTTCAACTGGTTCCTCGACGAATCGCAACTGATCGTCGATAGTGAGCTCCTTCAAAGAAACTATGAGGGTCTCATCTGACAGACATTTCTTCAGATTTGACACGTGAAATACGTTGTGAACTCCACCGAGTTCTGCTGGTAGGTTCAGTTTGTAGGCCACCTTGCCTATTTTCTCGATGATTTCGAACGGTCCAACGTAACGTGGGTTAAGTTTACCTCGTTTACCAAAACGAACTACACCTTTCCATGGTGAGACTTTGATTAGCACTCGATCCCTAACCTGGAACTCGAGTGGTTTCCTGCGCTTATCAACGTAGCTTTTCTGACGGTCATGAGCTGCCGCCATTCGTTGTCGTATCTGTGCAATTCTTTCCGTTGCGTCCACCACCAGTTCTGGATCCGTGATCTGACTATCACCTACCTCTGCCCAACAAAGAGGTGATTGGCATTTTCGCCCGTATAATGCCTCAAATGGAGCGGCTTGAATGCTGGTGTGGTAACTGTTGTTATACGAAAACTCCACTAACGGGAGATGTTTTTCCTAGCCGTTGCCAAAATCAATCACACATGCCCTAAGCATGTCTTCAAGGGTTTGAATAGTGCGCTCAGACTACCCATCTGTCTGAGGGTGATAAGCTGTGCTCATGTCTAATCGTGAGCCAAAAGATTTGTGCATTGCTTGCCATAGTTCAGAAGTAAAACGTGCATCACAATCAGACTTAATGGAGGTTGGCACCCCGTGCCTCGAAACAACTTCCTTAAGATAGACGTCTGCTAGAGTGGAGAACTTATCCGTGTCCTTGATAGCCAAGAAGTGTGCAGACTTTGTGAGTCGATCCACGATAACCCAAATAGTATCATTCCCACGTTGAGATCTAGGCAGACCAGTAACAAAATCCATGGAAATTTCCTCCCATTTCCATTGTGGTATCTTTGGTTGCTGGAGTAGGCCCGATGGTTTCTGATATTCCGTCTTGACTCTTGCACAAGTCAAACACTTGCTAACGTAAGTTGCTATGTGAGCTTTCATGCTAGGCCACCAATACGTAGTTTTGAGATCGTGGTACATCTTATCCGAACCAGGTTGTACTGAGTAGCGAGACTTATGTGCTTCATCCATCACCAGCTCGCGTAAGTTTCCATAATGTGGGACCCAAATGCGTCCTGTTACATAGTAGGCGCCATCTTACTTTTGTTCTAACCGTTGCCTTGAGCCGCGTAAGGCTTCAGCCCTGACGTTTTCTGGTTTCAATGCTTCTACCTGAGCATCTCGTATCTGTGCAGGAAGACTAGATTGAATTGTGAGTTGTAACGCTCGTATACGCCTAGGTGTAGTATCCTTTCGACTGAGGGCGTCGACCACCACATTGGCTTTGCCCGGATGGTACTTTATAGCACATTTGTAATCGTTTAAAAGCTCGACCCATTGACGTTGACGCATGTTTAATTCCTTCTGTTTGAAGATATGCTCGAGACTCCTGTGATCGGTGTAGATAGTGCACTTGGTACCGTACAGGTAATGTCTCCATATCTTAAGTGCAAAGACAACAGCTCCCAGCTCCAAATCATGTGTCGTGTAGTTCCTTTCATGAATTTTAAGTTGGCGTGACGCATAAGCAATAACCTTGTCACGTTGCATCAACACACACCCAAGACCCTGAATGGATGCGTCACAATAAACTACAAAATTGTCTGTGCCTTCAGGCAATGAGAGAATAGGTGCTCTACAAAGTCTATCCTTTAGGTGCTGAAATGCAGATTCTTGTGGCTCACCCCAATGGTAGGTGACTCCTTTCTGAGTTAGTAAGGTGAGAGGTTGCGCAATCTTGGAAAAATCCTTGATGAACCTTCTGTAGTAGCCCGCCAAACCCAAGAATTGGCGAATTTCTGTTGGTGTAGGGGTGCAGGCCAGTTCTTGATCGAGTCTACCTTGGATGGATCAACATGAATCCCATCCTTGTTTACCACGTGGCCTAGAAAGTGGACTTCACGAAGCCAGAAGTCGCATTTTGAAAACTTGGCGTACAACTGTTCTGTTCGAAGGAGTTCCAAAACGAGTCGTAAATGCTGCTCGTGTTCCTCCTGACTCTTAGAATAGATCAGGATGTCGTCGATGAATACAATAACAAACTTATCCAAGTAAGGCTTGCACATTCTGTTCATAAGATCCATGAAAACTGCAAGTGCGTTTGTTAATCCAAATGGCATGACCAGAAACTCGTAGTGGCCGTAGCGTGTTCTGAATGCTGTTTTGGAGACGTCCTCGTCTCGGACTCTCAGTTGATGGTAACCTGACCTCAGATCAATCTTTGAATAGAAGCTTGACCCTTGCACCTGGTCGAATAAGTCGTCAATGCGTGGAAGAGGATAGCGATTCTTCACGGTCACCTTGTTGAGTTCGCGGTAATCTATGCACATACGGAAGGTACCGTCTTTCTTCTTTACAAAAACACTGGAGCTCCCCAAGGCAAAGAGCTAGGACGAATAAAACCTTTATCCAACAGTTCTTGTAGTTGCATGGATAGTTCTTCCAGTTCTGATGGAGATAAGTGATAAGGTGCTCGAGCTATGGGCGCTGCTCCAGGAGCTAGCTCGATTTGGAATTTGACCTGGCGATGAGGCGGTAGCCCAGGT
This sequence comes from Helianthus annuus, assembly GCF_002127325.2. Classification (NCBI taxonomy): domain Eukaryota; kingdom Viridiplantae; phylum Streptophyta; class Magnoliopsida; order Asterales; family Asteraceae; genus Helianthus; species Helianthus annuus. Next base: position 70,744,097 of record NC_035448.2, read on the forward strand.
AAATCTTCAAGAAACACTTGAGGAAAATCGCGTACTACTGGTATATCTTCTAATCTCTTCTCTTTCGTTGATGCGTTAGTAACAAGTGCTAAAATAGCAGTGTGGCCCTTTCGCAAACACTTCTGGGCCTTAAGAAAGGAGATGATGCCCACCACGGCACCACTCTTGTCGCCTTGAACTTCGAGAGGTTCTTTACTAGAACGGGGAATACGAACAATCTTTTCCTTGCATAAGATCTCTGCTTGCTATTGGGATAACCAATCCATCCCGATGACGATGTCGAAACTAACCAGAACTATAGGAAGGAGATCGATAGAGAAGGTTTGACCAGCGAGGACAAGATTACAACCCTGAACTATGTGTGTGGCCTCAAGACTTCTACCATTTGCTAACTTTACTACATGTTTGGTGTTCAATAGTGTTGGTGTGCGCTTGAGCATTTGACTAACTTTTAGAGACACGTAACTGGTATCGGCACCCGAATCAAGTAAAACAGTAACATAAAAGTCATCGAGAAGGAACTTACCCATCACTACATTAGGATCATTCCTTGCTTCACCCTGACCCAGCACGAACACACGACCCCTAGCACCGTTGTTATCATTGTTTCCCCCATTGTTGTTTCCATTTCCTTGGTTGTTGTTCTGATTCTGATTCTGGTTTAACTGTGGGCAGTGTCTCTTGAAGTGACCTTCAGTGCCACACTGAAAACATCCTTTGTTGCCCTGTTGCCGTTGTTGATTCTGCGGTGCTTGCTGTTGCTGCTGACGATTCTGATTTGCAGGTCGTGAGCTCCGGCAATCTTTGGCCTCATGACCCGTCTTGGGACACCTCTGACAACGTCCCCTGTTGCACTGACAACTGTGGTGTCTGTTGCATCTATTGCACTTTGGGTGATTTCCTCGATATCCACCCTGCCCCTGACTACCAGAAGATTGCTGACCAGGACTCTGGTAGTCATCAGTCTTTCGCTGCTGCGCCTGGGACTGAACTGTAGTCGAACCCTTGCTGGAATCCCCATCCCATTTTCGCTTGTTGTCATTGGGAACAACAGAAGTAGTAGTGGTAGCAGCACCGATACGTTTAGGCAGCTTGTTCTGCTCCACTACCTGGTCTGTGAGACGATGATCAAGACGAGTAACATCCTGGATAGTAGCAAGATTAGCAGAGGTCACATGGCTTTGAATCTCTGGTACTAAGCCTTTAAGGTATAACTTAATGTGCTTGATAGGAGGGTCCACCATAGTTGGACACAAGATGGCCAGCTCGTTTGACCTTTTCGTATACGCCTCTATCTCTGACCCTGTCATCTTCAGGTTAAAGAACTCCACTTCCAACTTGTGGATGCCATCACGAGTGCAGTATTCCCGCTTGATCAGTTCCTTGAAGTCGTTCCATGGGGGGGCATTAGCAGCCGCCAACCTCAGCATCTGAACTTGCGCATTCCACCAAGTCAGCGCAATGCCTTCGAGAGTACCCGTGGCATACTTCACCCTACGAGCCTCAGGGTATTCACACATCTCAAAGACCGATTCGAGCTTCTCGAACCAGTGGAGGAGTCCAACGGCTCCTTCAGTGCCACTGAAAGTGCTAGGACGACAGTCCATAAAAGTCTTGAATGTGCACACAGGTGGCTGAGCATTCTGACCTGTTGTGCATAAGAACAGGACATGGTTAAACACAAGAGTTGGCTTAGGAGTGTAGGATCTTGAGACCCTAGAGTGAGTTGCGACTGCAGGGTATTCCTCCTGCTTGAGCGGCTGCAAGTGCCGCAACAACTTGTTCGTTGATCAAAGCCGTCAACTGGGCTTGAGTCATATTGACACATCCACTCATGATCTTCATAACAAAAGGGAAACATGAGTGAGAGAGGTTCGTAAAAATGCGATGACAGAAGAGACTAAGCACACATGTGTTTCAAACGATAGTTGCTACGTTTATCTAAGCATACCATGAGCAAAGTTCTATGTAACTAACAAGTAGGCAATAAAACATAAACCATATCACCTAGAGTGTTGAGTCTTGCACGTGGAGCGAAGCGTCGTTGTGGATCGTTGAGCACTGCTCTGGTTATAATCTGGTTTTAACAAAAACTTTTTCCCCTTATTAAAACCAAGTTCACTATAACCAATGGCTCTAATACCAATCTGTCACACCCCCAAAATCCACACGCGGAGTATCACCGCTTGGAGGCGTGACTGACTAGGATCAAGCCACCAATCATATTGAACATAGCATATAATTAAAAGTAGTTTATGAAATCCAACACAATACAATTGGTGTCCAAACAAAACATGGTTTAAGTAGCAGAAGCATAATATGAAAACCCAACATAAGTATTAAGTTCTAAAATGTAATAATGTTTTAACATGGCATCCACGGTCCATGTCCCACAACGACTGCGCCTCCCAGTGCAAGCTCCATGAGTACCTAACGTCCTGCAAGGCATGTAACAAAGAGTCAACAACAAAGTTGAGCGAGTTCACAGTTGGTTGTTTAGTTAATGAGTTTGTTTCAGTAATCGTAAGTTCGTTTCATGATCATGCGTTACCCAGTACCGTTGTTTCCCAAACCTTTACAATAGTAAGTGGGGGCTTCCCATGTTGTATGTACTAGACTAGTCGTATCTATAGGTTCCTTCCCAATCCGAGGACAGTGATAAGTTGATTTTACGTAGGTTTTACGTAAGTGCCCTTCCCTAACCGAGGACAGTAGTACATAGTGAGTACGTAGATTTAGCGCTGGTGTCCTTCCCAATCCTAGGACAATAGTACGTAGGTTCTAACACTGGTGTCCTTCCCAAACCGAGGACAATAGTACGTAGGTTTTACGTAGTTTTTAGCACTGGCGTCCTTCCCAAACCGAGGACGGTGATAAGTAGTCTAGTAGTGATGAAAGTACGGGTAGTCCTTCAATCCCATTCCCAAACCCACCGGGAATCCCATGCCTTGGAAAGAGAGTGAACTCACCTTGGTTTGCTCGGTTTGGTTAACTACTTGGTTCCAATTAATCAGTCAAGGCCTATGGTATGCACGTGTACATAATCAGTTTATATCCACGAAGTTCACGTATAAGTACAATCACAATGGGCACTGAATCAGCGATCACCGAATAACACAAAGCACATGTACAATCTCATGCAATTCATGCTTATCATTTAACAACAGTTAACTAACCCCGTTAACCCCTAACAGAATAAAACTTAGTTACTGTGCAGATTAACAACTCGACGAAACACCCTTGTTTCATCATGAAACCCCTTCGACGAAACGCCCTTTTGTTTCGTCGTGACTGGCCTCGGCGAAACACCCTCTTGTTTCGTCATGGCTATCGTTTCATCATATCTCATGCGTTACGTGGTGATAACAGTTAACAGAAAACCCTAATCCGCCGATCATTATCAAACAATCAACAATCATACAGTAATTATCGATACCATTTATCATACCAGTCGTAACAGAATCATGTGTTAACCTAAAACAATCTAACATACAATACCCATATAGCATCACAGATTCATCATTCAACAACATGATTTACATCCTCATACTGATCATGATTAGTGGCATAGACAATTGAAATCATAAACATTAATTCTAATCTGAACGATTTATAACAGGACATCAACCCTATCTATTTACTGGTTCATCAACAAGTCATCCAAACTCGACACACGAACTGTAACCGATAAACTAGATCATGTTATAGCCAATTCATCATCTAAACATGAACCTAAGCATTACTTAGCATAAATCCCTAATGATTTCAATTAAACAATTAACGATGATATCAACCAAACAATCATGCAAGGGTTAAATACTAACCGCGATGAACAGAAAGAATGACTTGATCGATTACAGAGAGATTCGAGGACACATAGTTGCCGTCAACAGGGAGAGAGCTCTAGGGTTTCTTATTGGTTCAAAGTGTGACGAATGAAACAGTGGGACACAATAAATATCCGCGTAACGTACTGGGCCCTTAATGGGCTTCGGCGAATCCTTGGGCCGGCGAAACGACTTGTTTCGTCGGGGTGCTTGTGACGAAAAACTATCTGTTTCATCGCTATGGGTTATGGCGAAACACTTGTGTTTCGTCGGTCACGTTCAAGTTTAATAGTTTAAGTTTTTCAAACAGTATACATGATAAACACCTTAATCACATTACATGGATAACATATCAAATCAACATCTCAACATATAATCCAACGTGTACAATTACAAAGCAAACAAGTCATGCAAACAAACAACTTAAACAATTAACGTGCAATTAATGCGAAGATGGAAATCTTGGAAACTCGAGTTGTCACATGGCAGTTGTCATAGTATAATTACATGTGACATTTACACATTTCAATCCTTGTACAATTTCGAACTCTAAAAAAGCTTTTCTGGAAGTTATACGTAAACTGTTACGCAAACGTAATCAGTTTAACGCGACGTACACTATGGAACAATAAGATAAGCTAAACATACCATAAATACCCTTTACATAACTTAGAAATAAGTTTTGAAGGGTTCAGTATGGCAAAAACGTGCTTATTCGAGCTCAGGGACTATTTGCGACAAACTACGAAAGTCTGTCGATTCTCGTATTGTCAAATACGAACCGTATTCACACATCCAAAAATTTTGCAATCATTAAAATCTTGTATTTTATTGATAAGAATTCAAAAATATTGCTCGTTGCGAAATTTTGGTCGTTTTCGTGTTTGTTATAGCGTTTGTTGTAATTAAGCGAAAAACACAAACGTACAACCGAACGAACCGACATCCACGATATTTTTGGGCATAATTCAAGTTATATATGCCTTAACACCCTTATTGAGCCTAAAAATTAGGTTAATGAGTGTTAGAAGTGACAAAACGCGACGAAACAAGTCCAGGGGCCAAAGTTGCCAAGTTTCAAAAGTTTCTGAGGCTCTGGCAGGGCGCGAGAGGATAGGCTTAAATCTCTCACGGGGAGCGAGAGGTGCCTAGTAATAGAATTCCAAGGCAGCCAATGGTTTTCTTTGTTTGGAGCCCAAGCATCTGAATTTTCTTGGTTTTAATCTGCAATTGACAAGTGTTTAAGCTACCCTTGAGGCTTGCCACCTCCAAGGACACTTGGCATGATCAAAACACCTTCAATTGCTATAAATAGCAAGCTTTTCAACCAAATTCAATTGCTCATTTCATTCTTCTTCTTCTTCTTCTTCTTCTTCTAATCTACTCTAATTGGAGTTTGCTACCCTTTAGAGGCCTCCTACTGGGTATTCTTGCCTTCCTAGAACACAAGTAAGTGTTCTTCCTTAGTCTTGTTCATTATTTTAGCTTATTTTGAGCTAAAAGTCAAACAATTGACTTTCTGTTTGACTTTCAGTTCTGACCTTAATTGGTCAAGTCAAAGTTCAATTGAACTTTGCAACGTGATCGTAATCACGAAGGTTATAATCCCTTGCGATTGCACCTTCTGATTACCACATTTACTAGTTGAAGTGACGAGTCAAAGTTTCGGTCAAAGATGCATATAATGTACATTTTACGATGGAACTATTTCCGGGTATCAAAACATCAAGTTTTGATACCAAATCAGTTTTGCAACTTACTTAGACATGTTTTGACATGTCTAACTCGTCACTTCTAGTTTAGTGCTTATTTAGGGTCGTAAGTCGAGCGGTCTTGACCACCGCTTTGACTTTCGAATCCGACCTGTTTGGTCGATCTTAGGATCCTACCAAACACATATTTGTGACCATAGTTGTATAGGGAATAACCTCCTGAGGTTATATCTTATGGTCACGTTGTTTGGTTACTGTTATGATAAGTTACTACTATGTTGTTTAAAAATGACCAAAATACCATTTTTGCGCATAAATCCATTTTAAGCATATGTAACCAAAATTTTGACTTGTAAACTGATGTTGCAACATTATTAAACATGTTTTGGCATGTAAGACTTATCATAAGACTTGTTTGACCATCCGATCATACTTTTACGCAAATGACACGTTAAAGTAGCGTAAACTACCTTAACAAGTCATAACGGGTCAAAAGCACTTAGGATCACTTTCAAATTAGAATGTTGAATTTATTAAACCATATCATATGAATTCCAACACTCATTTGGTTTATAAGACTTCATTCTACCCGAATCCTCCGATTTAGTCTCGACACGCTAATATAGTTATCCGACACATTAGGGCGCACTTGAGCTTTGTTTTTTCTATTGATCAAGGACACTTTGCAATCCTAAGTGAGTACATAGTTCCCCTATTTTATGCTTTCTAAATGTTTTGGAGTGACTCATATGTGCAAAACCGTTTTCAAGTTTTCAAAACAAAGTCTATGGTTTATATTAAACAATACGATTTCAATTATGTGACAAACTTGTTGGCGCGTTATCCATAACACGAATAACATTCATCAGCTTTGGCTGAGCCGACCATGTGACAACCCTCACTAAACCAGGTATCCGTACGATTTAATTAATAATTAATTGCTGCTTAATTACTGTGCTTACTTGAAATTACTGGTGAACTGCTACTTGACTGTTGATACTTGAACATATCTGCATCATACTTTGATTGCTGTCACTCCATTGTTTACATACAGAACTTTGGTGACAACCTTGATGCACAAAAGCACAGTAGCACAATGAACGGATAAGCTATTTAACATGCTGATATAGCCAGCACCAGGCAGACACTGCCTCTAAGGCCTGTATGAGCCCGAAATAGTTTGCTACACTAGCAGAGAGTGTAGGGATAAGAGGGTTGTAGAACTGCGTCACTAGGCAATAGTTATAGTGACCGGATGTGCCAAAATATGATTTAAAAACAAAATTCTGCACTTTAACCCAAAAATTCAGCATTTTAGCTAACTAGTAAAGTGCAAAAACGCGGAAAAATAATACTAGACACTTTCCAAAGTGTCGGGAACTCTTTGTGTCACTAAAAATAATAATAATAACGACACTTTAAACGCTTATTAAGCACTTTAACGGATCAGTATCCAACCAAACAACCGGACTTAACCCGGGACATAAAAATATTGACATCTACATTGTTTTTCTTTTTCTGAGCCAGTTAGGGTCCCCGAATACCCTAACACCCGTTATATTTTACTACACACAAATAACTAAACATAAATTCTAACTAACTAACTAACTAACTAGTGTGTAACTAGCTAGTTATGTTCTAATCACAAACACCCCTTTAGAACCGTTCGGTTCCCTCCTAGGGAACCACCATCCTTACAAGTTTAATTAATTAATTCTTATGCTTCATATCATGTTAGCATATTATCTAAAGGATAATGGTTGTGATTGGTTTATAAATGGACATAGTGGATCACATCCACTTTCATTCATCACTTAAAAAAAAAAAAGATCACTCTCATCCATCCTCCTCTTGACTTACGGCCGAACACCAAGCCCCACTCACCACCATTTTTAGATTTCATTCAAGCCATTCCAACCATATACAAGTGTGAAGGGTCGCGTACAAGGAAGCTTGGTGCTTAGGGATCGTCAAGGACCTCACCTCAACGCTTTTAATCACCCGTTTTTCGACTAGTTTCTTCCCTAGCCTTGAGCTAGTAGTAAGTGGTTCTAATCACCTTCTTGATCTATTCTAAAGTGGTTAATATGAATTTTGTCGGTTGAAAATCACTAACATACAAGATCAAAATTAAAAGTCTACTAAAGGTGATAAACTTGGTGGTTAATAGGTCAATAATAGTGTAAAACTTATAAATCTAGTTTTAATATGATTATTTATTGTTGTTGATTGCTAGTATGGGGATGGATCGTCATCGAACCACGCTAGAGCATGTTCACAAAACATGAACTAGCCTTATGTTTAGTTGTAAAGTTTCTAGATGACGAACCCTTTCCAACATAAACATGAACTTGTGTAAAAACAATTTTTCTTATGAAATAGAGTTGTAAACTAGTAGATCTACAGATCTACAAGTGGTATTTTCAAAGGACCAAGTGCCAAAAGAAATCGTATTTTTAAAGCCGGATCTTTCCTAAACAAAGGTGATTTTTGTAAACACACAAGTGTGTAGACACTTGTGTGACAATGAGTTTTTAACAAAGAATTGTTTTTGTAAATTTTGACAAGAAGATGTGGAAATGTATCTTCTTTAAAAACTAGACTCTCAAGAAACCGAGTTGATTTATACAAAGATCCACAAAATATAATGGGATTTACACTATAGTTTCGGAAAAACTACAAGTTCATGTAATTATGCGATTTACATACTTGTCGACTAGTTTGTTGTGTCGGAAATTGTTTGATTGACTAAAGAAGTTGTTGAAATTGATTTTGTAAAAGAAAATGATACGCTTGAGAGGGTGGCCACCTCCAGTTACAGGGGAAACTCTGGCGAAATTTTCCTAAAAACCTAACACTTAGAGTTATTTTCACTATAAGTGTTAGAAATATCTTTTGACATGATTTCAAATATATAAATTTCGCCATGACTTTATTTACTAAATATTCGGAGGTGGGATTTTCACAAAATTAAACGCGATAAATGTATATTTGGTAAATATATATTTTCACAACATTGTTTATGATTATTTTGTGAAAAATACATAAATATTATTTTTAGAGTAAAAATAATATTTACGAACGTTAACAGATCCAAAATAATACGAACGCGTATTTTATCAACGTATTATTTTTGGGGAATATTATGTGAAAAAAAAATATATTATTTTTGAGAAAAATATTTATATTTTGGAATTAGAAATAAGTATATATTAAGTGAGACTTAATGATATAACTCGAACGCACATGTATTAAATCCCCCATCCTTGGGAAGGAGATTAACTACCAAGTATATACGAAAAGTAAACACGGAATAGTTGTCTAACTATTTCCCAAAAACTTAAACTATAAAGCTAAGGCACGGCCGTCCGTCTAATAGATTTAGCACATGTAGGTCGTTGCACAGCTGCCTGATTTGGAGTACTTGGTAGAGACGCACCGACTGTGAGTTCATGTCCCCCTTTTCTCTTAACTGTTTTCAGTTTTCTAAACTGCGGGGGTGAAATACATGTTACTATGATTACGAATATTTCTTACATGGTATGGTCAGCTAAGGAAGGAACTGTTAGATTATGTGATTTGGGTAGGTGAAACCTTAAGAACATTAGTCCTCGTAGTACGATCGAGGGATACAAGTGATAGGCCTATTTGAGCATAACAAACCCCACCCATGCGCCCTAAGGTTGGACCATGTGGTGACCTTGTCTTAACACCACCCATGCGCCCGCAGGTTGGACCATGTGGTGACCTTGTCGTAACACCACCCATGCGCCCGCAGGTTGGACCATGTGGTGACCTTGTCGTAACACCACCCATGCGCCCACAGGTTGGACCATGTGGTGACCTTGTCCTATCCCCCCCCATGCGCCCACAGGTTGGACCATGTGGTTACACATTAACTGATATGTTTCCTTATTTGCTTTCATACCAGAGTTTACAAAATATTCACACTTACAATGGTTATAAAGGTTTATTCGCGCGCGCATACTAAACACATGAACTCGCTCAACATTATTGTTGATTTTTCAACTTATATGTATTTCAGGGAATTAAAGGATCTGGCACGGTATGGCACGTTTTCCCGCTGCACTATTTTCCTAGGTCATCCGGGGTTTCGGGAATGTGACTCTTTCCTGGACAAGTCACAGTCCTTAAACTGTGTTTATGTTTTGTTTGTTTGTTGAACAAGATTATGGTTGTTAGGGTGTATTCCCGTTAAAACAATGGTATTGTATTTGGTTTTCAAAACTTAATGGATGATCTTGCATGTTTTTAATTCATATAGCTTTGTTATGATTAAGCTATGGTATTGAGAAGTCACACCAAATTAACCACGCTTCCGCAAAGCCAGGGTGTGACAGCTTGGTATCAGAGCTCTGATCATAACGAACTAGGATTCTTTCTCGAGTCTAGACTATGATCACTAGGGCTCTCACGAAAACATTTTTACTGCATACCACTTAAGTCCAGATCCAAAACGTTTTTACAAACACATGTTGAGCACATTTTATTATTTTAGGCTCAGTCTTGGAGGCTGAGGCTCGGTCTTGGAGGCCGAGGCTCGATCTTAGAGATCGAGGTAGATGGCTAGTGAGACTAGGAAGAGTAGGCTCAGTCATGAAGGCTGAGGCTCGGTCATGGAGGCCGAGGCTCGATCTAGGAGGTCGAGGTAGATGATAGAGCAGCCTTGGAGGCTGGGAGGAATTTGGCTAGTGGGACTAGGAATATCAGTCTGGGAGGCTGGGAGGCTAGTGGGACTAGGAGAATTATTTGATTGCTTATTACTGACTAACATGTTTATATGTTGATGTGATTGATTGTTATACGTATATGTGTTTTTGTTACAAACGTCATGCTTTCATCATGTACAAGAAAGATGGACACTACGAATCCCATGGCCATAGCATCAGACGACATAGTTCATTGAAGCACGAGGTGCACATTTCCGATACTACCGGCACAGACAATGACGACATTCAGCCCTTTGCGCTGCCTGAAGTCGTAGCAGAGCCTACTGATGGTCATCTTGTTGGGAATTTGCCACTCGCGGTGATCCCTGCTCCTGTGCCCCTTTCCGTTTATCCCATTGTTGATATGCCCCCGACATGGCCTCTGTCAACGATAACGATCTACTAGAGGAGGACCCATTCGAGGGCGAGGCCCTATTGCTGCTGGTATTAGCCTATTGCTTGCGGACGCTCCTGCGGGGGAAACTCATGCCCATTCCCCTGTCCCAGACTCATTGAGTTTCCGACATCCGCATTTTCGCATATACAGGGAGTGCAGCACCATTCACACGACGCCGACCCTGATACGGCATCATTAGCTGCACCGTTTCCCGCACACAGCTTTGAGTTGATCAAAGTATTGAGGGTGATCCTGTTCTTCAATATGGTTTTGATCCAGACCATGACCTTGAGTTCATACACTTAGACCAGCCCTTGGAGGATCCTGCAACCCCCCTGTGATGGTTGATCCAGCTGATTTTTGAGATGGAGTTTGTTGATCCGGAGCCAGCCGTGGCCCTGAGCCAGGCGTTGCTCTTGACCCCGCATTGGAGCATGACCCTGTTCATGCCAATGCACCTGCTATTGCTCCTTGGTTGATCATCTGCTTGGACGAGAGAAAATGTGGGGTAACTGTGCAAGATAATTTATTATTACGGGGGCCCACGTAATAACGACTTGTAGTGCACAGAAATCCCGGTGGACTCTGCGAGTCAAGCTAATGAAAACCAATGTAGCAGGAAATAACTAATGACCAAGGCGATGTAGCCTCGAGTTCATTCTAGTACAAGCATCAAGCCAAATTGGCAAGCCTATGTGAAGGCTCAGAAATTTATTTTTCCCCACCCATACATTGAGTATATTTACGTGTAAAATTGGGTGAGTACATGATGGCTTATGGGCTATGTATCTCATAGACAATTGGGAAGTTGTCTAACCCACTTCATGCCATTTCGGCAGAAGAGAATGTCACCCAGGCGTGACGCAAACACCAGTATGTTGCCAAGGATAGAAGCCGAGCTGCAAAAACGCATCTCACAGGCAAATGCATGACATGAAGCACTCCGCACTAAGCGTAGCGATGGCACTACTGGGAGTAACCCCCCCCCCCCAAACTGACCGCACCTATAAGCAGTTCCTGAACTGCAAGCCTTTGAACTTCGTCGAAACAGGAAGCGCCATTGCATTTGTCGTTGGTCCGAAAAGATTGACTCCATTCTAAGAATGACTAACTGTTCACCCCAACAGAGTGTTACCTTTACCTCGGGGTCATTTCTAGATGGCACACTTTCATGATAGGATCTTCAGATTCAGACCCTTGGTACAGATGCTGCTTATGCACTGAGCTGGGACGAGCTCAAGGAAATGATTAAGGAGAAATATGGTTCTAAGATTGGAATAACAGTAGTTTGAGATGAAGTCCTGGAATTTGAAAATGGACGAACCAGAGATTCCTGAACCTGTCCAGCGATCGCACGACTTTCCTAGGGTCGTCACCTACTAAGTCATTGATGTTGTATGATATAGTTGGGTACATGTAAACCTTACATTCTGGTCTCGATTCGTGGCAATGCAATCGCAGTAATCTATTGTTTATGTTCTATAACATGAGATGTTATGTGATTGATTTGTTTATAACATGGGATGTTATGTGTTGATATTGTTGTATACTTACGTACACTTTACTTACTATGACCTGACCCATACGATCATCATTTAGAAGATGCCTCCAAGACGGGATGTACGCATACCCACCAACGAGGCGGAACTTCAGGGAATCATTGCTGCAGTCATCGCACAATACGAGGCCCATCACTCCGAGCGCAACGGAGGTACCTCAGGAAATAACCCACCCAACGGCTGCACCTACAAGCAGTTCTTAGGCTGCCAGCCCTTACATTTCGACGACACTGGGGGTGCCGTAGCCTTCGTACGCTGGATTGAGAAGATGGACACTGTTTTGCGTGCGAGCAAATGCGCCCCAAGAGATCAGGTCACGTACATTTCCGGCCTGTTCCGAGATGGGGCTCTGTCATGGTGGAAACTTCAGGTTCAGACAATGGGCGAGGCTGCTGCGTATGCTCTATCATGGGACGAGCTGAAAGAGCTAATGCATAAAAAGTACTGTTCGAGAACAGAAAGCTAGAAGGTAGAAACTGAGTTCTGGAACTTGAAGATGGAAGGTCCAAAAATAGCTGAGTATGTGGAGAAGTTCCAAGTTCTACCGCGTATCGTTCCTTACATGGTAGATCCGGAGTTTAAGAGGATTGTGCGTTTCATTTGGGGATTGACACCCCAAATCATGAGTATGGTAACGGCATCAAAGCCTGCAACAATCTCTGAGGCCATCAATCTAAGTGTAGCCCTGACGGAAGAGGCAATCAGGATGAACAAATTTTCAGCCTCTGAGGAGAAGAAGGAGACTCATGTAGGGTCATCTGGGGACAACAAGAGGAAGTTGGCGAATTTCAAACAGGGTACCCAGTCGAGTAGCGACGACAAGGCCAAAAAGAGAAAAGAGTACACGGGTATCCTACCAAAGTGCGACAACTGTCGACGTCACCATAACGGGCGGTGTAGATATGGAAAATGTGGTAACTGTGGCAAGGTGGGACATGTCAAGGAAACATGTCGGCAAGGTACTAAACATGGAAATAGAGGTCAAGATGGTAACGGAAATCGCGGAGGAAATAACAACGACGACAACTATCAAGGCAGGGATGGTGACGATCAAGGCTGTGGCCAAGAATGTTTTAATTGCGGTGATGTGGGGCATTTCAGGAAATATTGCCCTAAGAATACTCAGGCACGTGGATGAAAGCTCAACAGCGGGGATAGAATCCAAGCGTGGATATCGGTACGTCTCATAATAGTCAATGTTACGCTCTATTTGACAGTATTGTCAAATTTTAGCTCCAGAAAATATAGTTGTTTTAGTAGTAAGTAACCTAGATACCCAGTTTTCGATAGAACAAGCCTAACGGAAGCTTCGATGTGATAATTGGGATGGACTGGTTGTCGAATAACCCAGCGGAGATTGTCATCCGCACCCCGACGACGAACGGAGAAATGATTATGATTCATGGAGCAGGATACGCTCCTACGGATCATCAGGCAAAGAAGACACAAAAATTTTCGCACAAAGGATGTGTTGCATTCTTGGCTCATGTCGTGGAAAAAGAAGCCGAAGAACCAAAACCCGAAGATATCCCTGTGATTGGAGAATACCCCGAAGTCTTCCACGAAGACTTGCCGGAATCGTCTCCTCAACGATTAGTCGAATCCCGCGTCAATTTAATTCCAGGCACTGCACCCGTAGTCAATGCATCGTAGCGGCTTACATTTTCGGAGATGCAAAGATTGACAGAGAAGTTTTAGCAATGGATAGAGAAGGAAGATAACAGACCAAAATTCCCTTTTGGGGGTAACCCCATTACTACTCGTCAAAAAGAAGGATGATGATTTTCAAATAAACATCATCCACCGGGAGCTGAACAAGCTAACGATCAAAGAATAGATACCCTCTGCCAAGAATTGATGATCTGTTTGATCAACTGCAAGGTTCAAGCTTTTACTCAAAGATCGACTTGCGACCTGGATACCATCAGTTAAGGATACAAGAGGAGAGTATCCCAGCTTTCAGAACTCGTTATGGGCACTACGAGTTTCTAGTTATGCCGTTTAGGTTGACAAACGCACCTGCAGTGTTCATGGATTTGATGAATCGAGTTTGTAAGCCGTACTTGGATAAGTTCGTGATTGTATTCATCGATGATATTTTGATTTATTCAAAGACGAAGGCTGAGCACGAGCAGCACTTAAGAGCCATTCTAGAGCTGCTAAAGAAAGAACAGTTGTATGCCAAGTTCTCTAAGTGCGAGTTTTGGTTACGAGAAGTGCAATTCCTTGGACACGTGGTGAATGGAGATGGAATCCACGTGGATCCCACCAAGATCGAGGCGATCAAGGATTGGGAAACGCCAAAGACGCCAACCGAGATTCGGCAATTCTTGGGTTTGGCTGGCTATTACTGAAGATTCATTGAGAATTTTTCAAAGATCGCTCGACCATTGACGCTCCTCACGCAGAAAGACAAGAAGTTTGATTGGGGAATCAAACAGGAAGAAGCATTTCAGATATTGAAAGATAAGCTTTGCAACGCGCCAATCTTAGCCCTACCGGAAGGTACAGATGATTTTGTGGTATACTGCGACGCTTCGCGTCAAGGATTGGGTTGTGTGTTGATGCAACGCCAAAAGGTGATTGCCTACGCATCGCGTCAGTTGAAAGTGCATGAAAAGAACTATACCACTCACGATTTGGAGCTTGGCGCAGTGGTTTTTGCTTTAAAGATCTGGAGGCACTACCTTTATGGTACGAAGTGTACAATCTTCACAGATCACAAGAGCCTACAACATATATTCAACCAGAAGGAGTTGAATATGAGGCAAAGATGATGGGTTGAACTGTTGAATGATTACGACTGCGAGATAAAGTATCATCCAGGGAAGGCGAATGTGGTCGCCGATGCCCTAAGTCGAAAAGAGAGAATCAAGCCAATAAGGGTTAGGGATTTGGAGATGATTATTCAGACCGATCTTTCCATGCGCATTCGTGTCGCGCAGAAAGAAGCTCTCAAGGAGAAAAACTTTGAAGAGGAATATCTCCGTGGGATGGAGAAGTTATTGGTACCGAACAAGGAAGGAACGCTGTGTTTTGAGAAAAGGATTTGGGTTCCTTTGTTTGGAGGTCTAAGGAAGGTTATTTTCGATGAAGCTCACAAGTCGCGGTACTCTATCCACCCTGGAGCGGATAAGATGTACCAGGATCTGAAAGATTATTATTGGTGGCCTAAGATGAAAGGCGATGTGGCAGTTTATGTGAGCAAATGTTTAACTTGCGCTAAGGTTAAAGCGGAATACCAGAAGCCTTCAGGACTTCTGCAACAACCGAAAATTCCCAAGTGGAAGTGGGAACAAATCTCCATGGATTTTGTTACGAAGTTGCCAAGAACGCCAAAAGGCCATGACACTATTTGGGCAATAGTGGATCGATTAACGAAGTCAGCACACTTCTTACCTATCCGAGAAAAGGATAATACGAGCAAATTGGCCGAAATTTACATGAGAGAAATTGTTACATGCCATGGAGTACCTCTCTCGATCATCTCCGATAGGGACGGAAGGTTCGTATCAAGGATATGGTAATCCTTCCAAGAAGCTTTTGGCTCGAAGTTGAATATGAGCACCGCGTTTCACCCGCAGACCGACGGTCAAAGCGAGCGGACGATTCAGACGTTGGAGGACATGCTGAGAGCGTGTGTTATGGATTTGGGCGGTAGCTGGGATAAGCATTTGCCTCTGGTTGAGTTTTCATACAACAACAGCTACCACACCAGTATTGGTACCGCGCCATTCGAAGCTTTATATGGGCGCAAGTGCAGATCACCGCTCTGTTGGTCTGACACCGGTGATAGACAGTTGGTTGGTCCTGAAGTAGTCCAGGAAACCACCGACAAGATTGCACAGATCCGAGATCGCATCAGTGCGGCTCGTGACCGGCAGAAAGCCTACGCGGATCGAAGCAGGAAACCTCTAGAGTTTGAGGTAGGCGATATGGTTTTGCTAAAGGTATCACCCTGGAAGGGTGTGGCACGCTTTGGGAAGCGTGGGAAGTTAAATCCGCAATATATTGGACCGTTCAGGATTCTGGAAAGAATCGGGTCCGTAGCATACAAGCTGGACTTACCTGCTGAACTCCATTTGGTTCACGATACATTTCATGTATCCAATCTGAAGAAGAGTCCAACATAAGATACCGTTGTCATTCCTACCGACGAGATTCATGTCGACGAGACGCTCCACTTCGTTGAAGAACCTGTTGAGGTCACGGATTGGAAAGTGAACAAGACCCGCCGGAGCAGTGTCAAGCTCGTCAAAGTTCGTTGGAATGCCCGCCATGGTCCTGAATACACCTGGGAGCGTGAAGACCGAATGAAAGAGAAATACCCCCATCTATTTCCCAAGAACCCTGCTTCTACAAGCAGAACTTAAATTACGGGACGAAATTTTTCTAACGGGGGGAGAATGTGACAACCCTCACTAAACCAGGTATCCGTACGATTTAATTAATAATTAATTGCTGCTTAATTACTGTGCTTACTTGAAATTACTGGTGAACTGCTACTTGACTGTTGATACTTGAACATATCTGCATCATACTTTGATTGCTGTCACTCCATTATTTACATACAGAACTTTGGTGACAACCTTGATGCACAAAAGCACAGTAGCACAATGAACGGATAACCTATTTAACATGCTGATATAGCCAGCACCAGGCAGACACTGCCTCTAAGGCCTGTATGAGCCCGAGATAGTTTGCTACACTAGCAGAGAGTGTAGGGATAAGAGGGTTGTAGAACTGCGTCACTAGGCAATAGTTATAGTGACCGGATGTGCCAAAATATGATTTAAAAACAAAATTCTGCACTTTATCCCAAAAATTCAGCATTTTAGCTAACTAGTAAAGTGCAAAAACGCGGAAAAATAATACTAGACACTTTCCAAAGTGTCGGGAACTCTTTGTGTCACTAAAAATAATAATAACGACACTTTAAACGCTTATTAAGCACTTTAACGGATCAGTATCCAACCAAACAACCGGACTTAACCCGGGACATAAAAATATTGACATCAACATTGTTTTTCTTTTTCTGAGCCAGTTAGGGTCCCCGAATACCCTAACACCCGTTATATTTTACTACACACAAATAACTAAACATAAATTCTAACTAACTAACTAACTAACTAACTAGTGTGTAACTAGCTAGTTAAGTTCTAATCACAAACACCCTTTTAGAACCGTTCGGTTCCCTCCTAGGGAACCACCATCCTTACAAGTTTAATTAATTAATTCTTATGCTTCATATCATGTTAGCATATTATCTAAAGGATAATGGTTGTGATTGGTTTATAAATGGACATAGTGGATCACATCCACTTTCATTCATCACTTAAAAAAAAAAAAGATCACTCTCATCCATCCTCCTCTTGACTTACGGCCGAACACCAAGCCCCACTCACCACCATTTTTAGATTTCATTCAAGCCATTCCAACCATATACAAGTGTGAAGGGTCGCGTACAAGGAAGCTTGGTGCTTACGGATCGTCAAGGACCTCACCTCAACGCTTTTAACCACCCGTTTTTCGACTAGTTTCTTCCCTAGCCTTGAGCTAGTAGTAAGTGGTTCTAATCACCTTCTTGATCTATTCTAAAGTGGTTAATATGAATTTTGTCGGTTGAAAATCACTAACATACAAGATCAAAATTAAAAGTCTACTAAAGGTGATAAACTTGGTGGTTAATAGGTCAATAATAGTGTAAAACTTATAAATCTAGTTTTAATATGATTATTTATTGTTGTTGATTGCTAGTATGGGGATGGATCGTCATTGAACCACGCTAGAGCATGTTCACAAAACATGAACTAGCCTTATGTTTAGTTGTAAAGTTTCTAGATGACGAACCCTTTCCAACATAAACATGAACTTGTGTAAAAACAATTTTTCTTATGAAATAGAGTTGTAAACTAGTAGATCTACAGATCTACAAGTGGTATTTTCAAAGGACCAAGTGCCAAAAGAAATCGTATTTTTAAAGTCGGATCTTTCCTAAACAAAGGTGATTTTTGTAAACACACAAGTGTGTAGACACTTGTGTGACAATGAGTTTTTAACAAAGAATTGTTTTTGTAAATTTTGACAAGAAGATGTGGAAATGTATCTTCTTTAAAAACTAGACTCTCAAGAAACCGAGTTGATTTATACAAAGATCCACAAAATATAATGGGATTTACACTATAGTTTCGGAAAAACTACAAGTTCATGTAATTATGCGATTTACATACTTGTCGACTAGTTTGTTGTGTCGGAAATTGTTTGATTGACTAAAGAAGTTGTTGAAATTGATTTTGTAAAAGAAAATGATACGCTTGAGAGGGTGGCCACCTCCAGTTACAGGGGAAACTCTGGCGAAATTTTCCTAAAAACCTAACACTTAGAGTTATTTTCACTATAAGTGTTAGAAATATCTTTTGACATGATTTCAAATATATAAATTTCGCCATGACTCTATTTACTAAATATTCGGAGGTGGGATTTTCACAAAATTAAACGCGATAAATGTATATTTGGTAAATATATATTTTCACAACATTGTTTATGATTATTTTGTGAAAAATACATAAATATTATTTTTAGAGTAAAAATAATATTTACGAACGTTAACAGATCCAAAATAATACGAACGCGTATTTTATCAACGTATTATTTTTGGGGAATATTATGTGAAAAGAAAATATAATATTTTTGAGAAAAATATTTATATTTTGGAATTAGAAATAAGTATATATTAAGTGAGACTTAATGATATAACTCGAATGCACATGTATTAAATCCCCCATCCTTGGGAAGGAGATTAACTACCAAGTATATACGAAAAGTAAACACGGAATAGTTGTCTAACTATTTCCCAAAAACTTAAACTATAAAGCTAAGGCACGGCCGTCCGTCTAATAGATTTAGCACATGTAGGTCGTTGCACAGCTGCCTGATTTGGTGTACTTGGTAGAGACGCACCGACTGTGAGTTCATGTCCCCCTTTTCTCTTAACTGTTTTCAGTTTTCTAAACTGCGGGGGTGAAATACATGTTACTATGATTACGAATATTTCTTACATGGTATGGTCAGCTAAGGAAGGAACTGTTAGATTATGTGATTTGGGTAGGTGAAACCTTAAGAACATTAGTCCTCGTAGTACGATCGAGGGATACAAGTGATAGGCCTATTTGAGCATAACAAACCCCACCCATGCGCCCTAAGGTTGGACCATGTGGTGACCTTGTCTTAACACCACCCATGCGCCCGCAGGTTGGACCATGTGGTGACCTTGTCGTAACACCACCCATGCGCCCGCAGGTTGGACCATGTGGTGACCTTGTCGTAACACCACCCATGCGCCCGCAGGTTGGACCATGTGGTGACCTTGTCCTATCCCCCCCCCATGCGCCCGCAGGTTGGACCATGTGGTTACACATTAACTGATATGTTTCCTTATTTGCTTTCATACCAGAGTTTACAAAATATTCACACTTACAATGGTTATAAAGGTTTATTCGCGCGCGCATACTAAACACATGAACTCGCTCAACATTATTGTTGATTTTTCAACTTACATGTATTTCAGGGAATTAAAGGATCTGGCACGGTATGGCACGTTTTCCCGCTGCACTAGTTTCCGAGGTCATCCGGGGTTTAGGGAATGTGACTCTTTCCTGGACAAGTCACAGTCCTTAAACTGTGTTTATGTTTTGTTTGTTTGTTGAACAAGATTATGGTTGTTAGGGTGTATTCCCGTTAAAACAATGGTATTGTATTTGGTTTTCAAAACTTAATGGATGATCTTGCATGTTTTTAATTCATATAGCTTTGTTATGATTAAGCTATGGTATTGAGAAGTCACACCAAATTAACCACGCTTCCGCAAAGCCAGGGTGTGACAGACCAGTAGTATGTTATGGTACCATAGGACTGACAATCCCGTTATCGGACTGTCCACTGGATTTGGTGGATAGTTTGGGTAACGACAGAAACAAATCACGTGTTGATTTGTTAGTCTAATTAAAGAGTCCTTTCGAGGTCTATTAAAGATACCCCATGGGTGGTATAAACGAGTCACACAGGTTTGAATGTATTCATTAAAGAACGACCAAAAGTTTTCACAATTAAAACACGGACGATTTATTTATGACACAGACGATTGATTGATGACACGCACAATGGTTTATAACACATACAATGGTTTATGACACGTACAATGGACGATTGGTTTATAACAAGGACAAATGGTTTTGAATAATGTCACGCAATGATTTTCACTTAAAGATATGAACCGTATAATGTTTTCCTTTAAGTCGACTTATTACTCGGTTTTACAAAACAAATGTTTTCGGTCAAGATTCATGGTTACAAGATTTTTTTTTACTTATATCAACTTGTAAAGTTGGTGAAATATATTGCAATATCAAACACTGTTTGATTTCAAGGTTCATACTCATTAACTCTCAAAGTCGAACGAGGTATTGCAATATGAATTCAAAGCCATGAATTTGACACACAAAACCTATGTACTCGCCAACTTTCTTTGCTGACTGTTTTTCACATATGTTTCAAGAACTATTGTTTGATGACATGAATAGATACTCAACATAGGATGGATGCAGGCCTTAGTGACTTTAAAACATGAAAGACAATTTACTTGTATTGTGTTCTCTGTTTATCCCAAGACAATGTAAACAATTATCTAAATAATACAAAACTTTAAATACCATGTGTTGTGAAACAATTCCTGTAACGTGACTCGCCGATGTTTCTGCCGCGGTTTGTTATTTTACGCGATCGGGGTGTTACAGAAATAAGGTTGATGCACTCGGTCCCTCTTCCGAGTGGGCCTTAAAGTTGTCTATCTGGAATGTAAAGACATTGGATTTGAATGCTTTACCTGATGAGTCTTCGGATATTGACAGTGATGGTGATGATGATAGAAGACCTGTTGCTGTTCTGATCATTCAATTAAAGCATGTCACGACTTACAAGCGAAGAAGACTGGGTGATGGTTCAAGTTCTTCTCCAAGACCTACTGAAGCAGAAGTTGTTTCGACTATTGAAGTTTCAGTTGCGGTTATTACGATAGTCACATGTGGCTTATCTATTTTGGGTGTGCCTGTTTCGCTACCACAGTTTCTACTACAATTCCAATTCCAAGCTCGACAAATGCAATATCTGTCTCAAGTTCATCATGTCAAGCTCAATCTTCTAACTCAACTGTTCTTGTTGGTACTTCAGGAGTGTCTACAACTCCACTTTTTACCACATTTCCCGTTCTACCAGGAGTGTCTACAACTCGGTTTTACAAAACAAATCTATTTGCCACATCAATTGGAGTTAGCCCATCTTCTTTTCCACTAGTTTTTATCGCCATGCCTCCAGGATCTACTCGAAGTTTTGTTCGTTCAAGTGATCCTAGACCATCTGGTCCTCGTTTACAGATTCGTCCAGAATTCATCCACAATCAGTTTACGGATGTACACTGATTTCTGTCAAGGCAAATTAAGATCATCAATGACAACCAAGATTATATAATGAAGCAACAAAAAACAATTGATGAGTTACGGAAAAAGGATGCAGTTCAAGATCAACAGATTTTGGGTTTAGCTGCTCAAGTTAAACGACAAGCTCAACAGTTGAGTGTTCTTATTAAAAGGAATGTTTCATCAACTCCAGACACCAGACTCTTACTGTGGTCAATGAGTAGATATGACGTATTGTAACAGAACTTGTGGAGGTCTTTATTGCTCAGGGGGTGACTACGCCTTTGCAAGTTCAAGATAAGTCCAAGTTGGACGAATTAAAGAAGATTCAACATGATCTGGATAAAGACAAAGATCCCAATACTGCACAACAAAGGGAGCAGCCAAGTAGCTCACAAGCTACGAAAGCTGCAACCGATGCCACAGTTCAGGGGGAGTCTGGAAGCGGTGCAGGTGGCGATAAAGGTAAAGCTTCGGTTGAAGATGAACTTGATTGTTTAAGTTTATCTGATGATTTAGATTCAGAAGTATGGTATGACTGGTAAGCACTTTATGTCGAATGATGATCTGGATAAAGAAGATGCAGTGGTAGGTATTGTGGAAGAGCTCAGGTCGGATGAAGATGTAGATCATGTGTTGATAAGCAAAGGGGCAATGTATCTTATACAATGGATATTCATTCAGTCGAAGGTGTTGAAGTAGACTTTGAAGAGTTACGAGATCTTGCGTACAAAGATACACCCGTTGAAGTGGATCCTAATCCTGAACAAGTACCAAAAGAAGTTCGCAGAGTATTGTGGCTAAGGGCTCCTCCACTTAATTTGACTCAGAAGAAACGTTATGGGGATATCAGAGGAGAATACACCGGGCAAATTCATAGCTGGGATTTTGATTCACAGAATAACTTGGTTATAATCAAAAGAACTGATGGTGTCTAGTGCTTTAGACCACGTTTTAAGAACCTCAACACCCTTCTTGCACATGATTTGCACTACATTGCTCAACTCGATCTGAATACTCCAACTTCGAATGGAATAATTATGGCGCTGAAAAGGATACTTGAAGAAGAAAGCAGGTCTAGTAAGTGGAATTGTTTCAAGCCAGTTGTGTAACAACCCGACTTCCCGAAGTCAAAGTCAAAGTACAAGTCAAAGTCAAAGTCCAGGTCAACGACAAGTTGTTATTCAGATATGTCATTCCTTGCTCAATTATTGCTTGTACTCTCAAGACTCAATAAATAGTGTAGCCTTTTTGTGTTAATCGATATTTTAGTTAACGCTATTTTACTTAACGCTATCAAATCGCCATCACATCTCATCGCAACTATTGGTATTGTTATGTGTGTGTTATTATGTGCTTTACTTGTGTGTGACTTATATATGTTTTGGGTGATTATTTGCAAACGCAATCGCAACTCTATCGCAACGCAATCTCATCGTAAACCCGAAACGCAAATTACTTTATGTCTTTTAGTAGTTATGTTATTTGTGTAACTAATGTATAAAACTATCGCATCGCATACTCACAACTCGCTTAAACGCAACGCAACGCTCAACGCACGAAACGAAAGTTGGAAAACTAACCCGCACACGCCGTCTAACCGAATGACCATTCGATCGAATGGACATCCGACCGGATGACCATCCGATCGAACAGCCTTCCGACCCATCCACTATACACCGCCTTACACCCTTTTACCTATAAATACCCCTCTGTCACATCAACTATTCATTGATATGATAACTCCGTCTGACTCGTGCACTCTCAGCCACTTTTCTCTCGATTCCTCACGATTCTTGTAAGTTTTATTCCTAAATCGTATACTTCCATCTTTAGTACACACTTTCTCATTATCTTCTCCAACAAATCTCACATTTTCATCGTGAAATCATCTGATTTGGGGCTGTTCTAGGGTGACGTCATCATGGGTTCTCATGAACACTAAAGTGTGACCTCATCTCATCAAGAACGGTTTGGATCTAAAGGATTTCCACTTGTTTTTGCACTGATTTTGCCTAGATCTAAACATTTAACAATTAGATTCAAACTCTTCTTCAACATTATTCACTTTTCACTCAAAACCATTAGAATCTGGACTCGTTCAGGCTTTCTATTCATTCTCAAGTGGAGAGTCGGTCTAAGAACGGATTTCTATCGGAGAGACGACCGATTCTCGGGTTGAACATGAAACTTCACCTTGAACAGCTGAGTCTGAACGAACGGGGTGATTCCCATCCGATTGAACGAATTGGACTTGGTGAGATTTCCGTTGTTTAACACGCCGTTATGCTGCGTCGGTCAAACCACAAACTTTTTTTGATGCATACAAGTATTTTTGTTGGAACGTTGATACATAACTAATGGAATCCTTAGAGTATCCCCATTACCTGATAAAAGGATCTTGTCAGTATCGGTATAAAAAATCTTTCCTTCGTGTTCGGCTATAGCAAGAGCCCCTGAATCTAGAGCCGCTTGGCCTTCCAATCCAGTTCCAACAATGCACTTCTCGGACTGAGAAAGAGGGACTGCTTGGCGTTGCATATTAGAACTCATTAAAGCCCGATTCGCATCATTATGCTCGATAAAAGGAATGAGGGAAGCTCCAATAGAAAAATATTGGAAGGCAAAAATACTTCGAAGCTGAACCTGTTCCCATGCAATAGTCAGGAATTCTTGACGATACCGAGCTGGAACAACCTGTTCTTCCTGAATACCCTGATTCAAGGCCAAAGAATTTCCTGCTGCTACCATATAGTATTCATCTCTACCCGGTGATAAATAAAGCATCTGTGCCCCTTTTGATCTCTCAGAAATTTGATAAAACGGACTTTCTAGAGACCCCCAACGGCCAATCCTCGCATGAATTGCTAAGGATCCAATAAGTCCAACATTTATTCCTTCAGATGTGTCAATTGGGCAAATACGCCCATAGTGACTAGGATGAATATCTCGTATTGGAAAAGTAGCAGTTCGCGCAGTCAATCCCCCCGGGCCCAAATAACTCAATTTTCTCCCATGAACTATTTGTGTCAGTGGATTAGTTCGATCCAAAACTTGAGATAATGGGTGTAAACGGAAAAAAACTTTATAAGTATCTGTTAATGGAGTTGAATTTACCAAGTTCTGAGGAGTTGGTGTCCAGTTATGCTTAAGTGCTGCATATATGTTTCCTCGAGCCATATTTTCTAAACGAACCAAGGCCAATCCAAATTGCTCTTGTAAAAGATCTGCTACAGAACGAATACGTTTATTTTGCAAATGATTCATATCGTCAAGTGTACCCATTCCAAATTTTATTCGAATCAAACGATCCGCGGCTGCCAATATATCTCGCGGTAACAAAAATGTATTGTTCTGGGGTATATCAAGGTTTAGTCTCCGATTCATATTTCGTCGACCAATCCCTCCCAATTCACATCTTTGTTGAAAGAATTTTTTTTGTAAATCCTTAGATAAGGATTCAGAAAATACCGGATCTCCCTCTACACAAGCAAATTGTTGATAAAATTCCAAAATAGCATTTTCTTTTGACCCTATTTTTTTTTATCATTCAGAAAAGACAAAAATAGTTCAGGATAGCAAACATTCTCTAGAATTTCTCTTATATTAAACCCCATTGCTGATAATAGAACTAGAATAGATAGTTTTTGTTGCCTACTCACACGAACCCATATCCTTGCTTTTCTATCAATTTCTAATTCTAATCTTCCTCCCCAATCTGATATTATGGTGCCGGTATAGACCGAAATTCCATTATCGTTTAATTCTGACTGGTAATAAATACCGGGACTTTGCAATATTTGATTGATCACAAAACTTAACTAATTTACATAGTTTTCAAACATCAGATCGTTAAACGAATAGCTGCCCGATCGGACGACCATCCGATCGAACGACTATTCGACCAGGAGACTTGCCTTATAAATTCCACACTTAAACTATTTTTCAAAACTTCAAAGAATATCACATTTCCAATCGAATAGTCATCCGATCGAATGACTATCCGACCAGCAGACTCAGTTCTTTGTAACTTTCAAACGAACAGCCATCCGATTGAACGACCATCCATCCGGATGACCATCCGATCGAATGACTTTATTTATACTACAACGAAAACTTCAAAAGTTCAAACATTCCACAAACACACTCCTTCAGCCGAATGACCAACCGACCGAATGGTCATCCGTCCGGACGGTCATCCGATCGAACCACTATCCGATCCCTCATCTGACTCGACACGCTGTTTCACGCACTGTTCAATGCTTACACTGTCGTTCTATGATCAGGCCAGCTCTCACGCGCTCCCTTCAATCCAAGCTTGCGTTTATTTACTAAACACGAACTGTGAGTATACTCGATCCCTTTTTGCTAAATGTGCTTTTGGGTGTTACATACGTTACCTATATCAAAATCACATCAACACACAATGCAAACACTTTTTATACGCTAACCGCTCTGCATGTCATACGTGTTTTCGATGAATGCTTGTATGTTATGTTTACACAGTGATTGTTGCGTGACACCTTAGTAACGATAGTACTATAGTTTGGACTCAACACCTGTCGTGGACAGGGGTTGTTAAGGGTTTTACTTCACATGGTCACAGTGGTGATAATGTGTTGCGCATTCTACAACTCGCAGTCATGTCTGTGAATATGTCATTATCGATAGCTTACTTGCTTCGCATTTCTACGTGTTACATGCTGGTTATGCGTAAATCGGTTTCGCTACTATATGTTATTAAACTTGTGTACTCACCTTTACACTATGTGTATTGACCTATTTTAACGTATGTGACAAGTGTTTAGGATGCTTGCTTGCTGTGATGAATCGAGTTTAGGTGTTCTAGAAACCCACGAATAATTTAATGAGTTGTCGGAACAATTATTTGTCTTTGAGAACAATGTCTGTAATAACTATTTGTGCTTTATAAGTTTATAGTATGGGACATGAATATTAATTATATTGTCACTAATAGTGTTATGTATTCTCTTAGACAATCTGTTTCGCTCAGTGCTGCGCCCCGATGATTCTGTGACAACTGCCACTTTCCGGCAACATTCATACACTTAAAGTACTCATTTTTAGCTACAGTTTTATGCATTTTGAACACCTGAACTGCGTATTTCGTAACATAAACTTAGAATACTCATAGAATACTTACTTAGGATGCACATGATTCATTTTTATTGAATACATTTGAAACAGTTTAAACAATGCATCAAAACTACTAGAAAAGCATCTAGTAAACTAGTATTCTGACGAAAACGCATGATCCGCAGAAACCATCTAAACGACATCTTTAGGACTCAGACGAAAGTCCAACATCTAATATATATTAAACCCTAACTAGGAATGCAAGGGTTTGATTTAAAACCTTCCGAAGTCCGACAACACTAAGAATTGCCCGAAAAGCAATAAAAGCGACGATTTCAACACTTTTCCGCAGAAATTCTGCAGAAATCACCTTTTTATTATTTTTACAACATGTAAAAATGATGTTTAACATAGAATTCATATGAGGATACCTTCGGGTATCATCCGAACCAATAACTACATCAATTCACACAAGTTACACAACTTAGCGTTCAAATAACGTCTAATGGAAACAATTCGAAACGAATATCCAAACAATATCAGATCTTTTTTTTAATGACCATCCAGTGTTAATTGGATCATTATGGTCTAGTAATGGCCACTTAACACTCTCTAATCACTTAAACACTTGAACATACAAGTATTCCTAACATAACATCTCACAAACTAACATTTTTACCTAAGGAAACAAGTTGCAACTTACCCATGTGGGACCCACTTTTTTTTACCATTGTTCCCATAAATATCTTAGATATTACTAAGGTGTTGCAACTTGCACAAGTTGGTGAACTTGATGGAACTTATAACATTACTTACCTTAATCACTAAAGCATTTCATCTCACTTTTCACCTTCTTTTACACCTAGTTAAGAAAACTCTCTCAACCTTCATATCCTAGCCAAGAACACCCACCAAAATCATTCACCATTTTAACACTTTTTGATGATCAAAATAGAGCTTGAAGTTACTTAAGGTGATCTAAAGCAACAACAAGAAGAAGCAAGCCATTCCATCCATTCCGTAGCTTCCAAACACCAAGATCCACACTTTTTCTTTTCTTTAATTATCATCAAGATCATCCCTAGCCATTAGTGCTAGAAGTAAGCTTCTAAAATCTCTTTTTCATACTTATTTATGCATTATTTGTTTAAAGAACATGTAATAAACTAAATAATCATACAAAATAATATGAAAATACAAAGAAGCAAAATAACAATCATGATATAAAAGTGTGTTTATGTTGTGATTTAAAGATGATTACTTGCATATTTGATCTAGTTTTGATGATTAGCATACAAATAACTTGTTAGATGATGTTTAAAAACATAATCTAACAAGTGTACATGAAAATGTTTAAGGGTTTTGTTAAACATAAATGTTTAGATGGATGATCATAATCTTTGATTTTGTTAAAGTATATAAGGTTTTTCACTAAAAATAATACTTCTACAAAGTTATAAAAAAGAAACATACAAGATGAGTTTTTATAGAAAGTTTGTTAAAACTAGAAGTAAATCATGGATTTTGAACTAGTTAACTTATGTTATGATCATACCAAAACCCTACATGTTATTGATTTCATTTTGTTAAGATTTTGATATAAATCTCATATGTTTTTGTTAAGAAAAATATGAGAAGATTATTGGTGATTTTATAAGAAAAAGATATGTTTTATATAAACATGGCAAAGTATATATTTCAAAGGAAATATGGCCATTTTTCTTAAAAATCATAAGTTATAAAAACTATTATTTTTGACGAAATCTTTATTAGATTAAAAAGATTTTTAAAGAATAGTTTTTGTAAAAGCAAAAATTGATATGAATATATATAGTTATCTTAACAACTTATGTGCTAAGTGTTATTTGTTTGTATTAGTTATATACTTGAAAACTAGTAACTTGAATACAATGGTACAAATAAACACAAGACACATTACAACTAAAGTCTTATAAGACTACACGAAAATACATCTTAAAAACAACTTACGGACGTTCCGAGCCTTCGGACACAACTTATGGACAAATCGAACTTACGGACAACTATACTGACTATATAAGTATTACGGACCATAAATACATAATATATCGACGACTTGGTAAACTACATTTTCTAAACCGAATAAGTAACCATATATTTTCTACAACATACAAAATATGTTGCTTATGGATTATATTAAAAAGGTATTGTTTTTGAAATATATAAACATACACATATATTTCTTACCATCTAAAATATACTGTTTTAGTGAAAGACTAAAAATATATTTTTAAACTAATCTAAAAATAGATTATTTTTAAGATATTTCCTATTCCTTTTACCAAGTATAACATATATATTTTTATGAAACATATAGGTATATATATTCTAAGAATACAAGATCACATATAACAAACACGCGGACATACATACTCCTATACGTGCAACGATATGCACTTTCACATCACCTAACACTTGGTGAAAACACATTTATACAACTACGATACAACTCACGAGATACAAGAATATGTATTTGGAGAAATATATATACACTAAATAGTTATCAGTTAATACATCTAAGACACAGTTTAATGAATAACAAAGACATACAAGTCTTAACACATATTCAAGATAAAAGACTTGTACTCAAGTCATTACAAGACCGAAGTGTCTAACAAATATAGACGTTTGTAGGTCGTGACACTATTCAGGACCACCGTACGTCAGATCACAGTTACTTACCATTCACGGACGCAATCCTGTGAGTTTATGTCCCCTATTCATTTTAATTGCTTTACAACTTTATAACTATCGGGGAAAATACATGTTCAATTGTATGTTAAGTCATGGAAGGAAACTGATGTGTGTAAAATGCAACATATAAATTACATCAAATGAGGCATAAACTAACCTTTTTTAAGTACTAATGTTGGAAAAAGAGTGTTTTTGTCTTCCTTTTGTATTTTCAGGATTAAATGAGCTCAAATTAACAAAAGAAGCAAAAAGGCAGCTAAATCTAACATAAATACAAGAAAAGGAACATAAGTGGATTGCCCGACCCCTCGACAGCATCCTCCCAAGCAAAACAGAGAAGGCAGAAGACTGAACACGCCCCGTGCTCAGCCAGCACGGGGCCGTGCCCAAGAAGCAGCAGATAAGACAAACCTATAGAAGCTTCTATTGCCCACCACGGGGCCGTGCCCAGTGAACATGGGGGCGTGGCGAAAGTGCTGCAGGTGCATTAATTGTAATTGCGAATTACAATTAATGAGGAGAGAGATTGTCAGACGGGCACGGGGTCGTGTGTAGCGGACACGGGGCCGTGCCCAGGCTTCCGTTCAGCCTATAAATAGGAGTGCTTGGCTTCATTGCAACTCATCCCTTGGCACACCACCTCTCTCACACTTCATCCACCATCACAACACCATCATCCACCACCATCATCCATTGTCCATCATAGAGTGTGTGAGTCGTCTCGGTATCCAAGATTGATCATAAGAGTTCTTGACAATCAAGGCCATGTTTGCCTAAGTCTCTTACACCACTTGGTGAAGACAAGTGTTTAGTATTATACTTTTTATTTTTAATCCTTTGCACTTTTTATTTGGTTTTGTATTAATGACTTTAATAACTAGTTACTTATGTTGAAGGTGACTTTTCCTTATCGTTTGTCCGTGGTGTCTTGGAATTATTTTACTGTCTATATAAAATAAAAGATTTTCACCATTCATATCTCCACGGTCTATATGGAGGTATGTTGGCTACCTGGTCGGGGGTTAAGGGAACGGTTTGGTAAGGGTCTTGCCCTTGTTCAGCGTTTAGAGGTCCTGCAAGGGACCTGGGTCAAATTTAGTAGGATCCCCTTCAATACCCAAAGGTATTGGATGGCGGGGATCCAAACTCTTTGACCCCCTCATAAGTTAACTACTATTAATACTATAACCCGGCTATTTAGGACTGTATCCCTGCTGACTCAGACTACTTAGTCGAGGGTAACGTCACCTCCAAAAGAGGGGCCTACCATAATTTGCATTAATAACTTAATTAATTATCTTTCAATAATCCGACCCTTTAGGATTGTATCCTTGCTGACTCAAACTACTGGGTTGAGGGTAACATCACCTTCAAAAGAGGGGCCTACTACAATAACTAAGATAATCTCTTAAACAAGTGCAAAAGTGCGAAAATAATCAAAGGTTATAACACACGAGTCGGATCCAAGTGATTCATCTTGTCTATCTGTTTTTATTTTTATTTTACTTTTCAGCATTTAGTTAGTTTTATTTTCTTAGTTTAAAAATCTTTTTCTAACATTTTGATTTGATTAGACGTTGAGGATAAACCGGTACTAAAAGCTCTTGTGTCCTTGGACTACCTCGGTATCTTACCAACACTATACTACGTCCACGATGGGTGCACTTGCCCATATGTGTGTTTAGTGTTAGTAAATATCGTGTTTTATAAATTTAAAACTTGGCTAAAAAGTGTAAAAAGGGCTTGAAATATATATCTAAAATATACACACACTTGCACGCATCAAGTTTTTGGCGCCGTTGCCGGGGGCACAAGGATTTTAAGAAAGCTTAAAATCGACGACCTAATCAGTTTTTCAAAACCTTTTCAAAACGCGCGCACATTTTTCTGCATTTTAGTTGAGTTTGCATTTACAGTAGCCTGAACACGGGGCCATGCTCACTGAACACGCCCCCGTGCTGCATATTTTTAGTTAGATATCCAGATACAGAGTCTGAACACGGGGCCGTGCTCATTGAACACGCCCCCGTGTCCAACGAGACCAGTAACTTTAATTAAAACGCCTAGATACAGATCCTGTACACGGGGCCGTGTCCACTAAACACGGGGCCGTGTCCAGCCTTCTGTTTCCATTTTTATTTTGTTTCTGGTCCCGAGACT
Source organism: Helianthus annuus (assembly GCF_002127325.2). Classification (NCBI taxonomy): domain Eukaryota; kingdom Viridiplantae; phylum Streptophyta; class Magnoliopsida; order Asterales; family Asteraceae; genus Helianthus; species Helianthus annuus. The sequence goes on from NC_035448.2 coordinate 70,775,782, forward strand.
CAGTTGTGGTCTGCTGAGTGATTCTTATGGATCAATACTCAGGAGGTTACAACTACACCTATGAGGAGGATGATTATATGAGAAACTATTGCACTAATTGTGGTAACCCGCACTCGGTACAATATTGTAACTTGTTTCAACCGTCCACTTCATACAACCACTATGAGGAACCCAGGTACGAGCCATCAACTTCATACACATCCTATGAAGACCAAAGGTATGAACCTCCTTCCTCATACTCATATTTTGATGAACCAAGGTATGAGCCTTCATACTCATACTTTGAGGACTCAAGATATGAGCCACCACCTTCATACTCTTATTATGAGGAACCATGGCGTGAACAACCCACCTCATATGAGTACTATGAAGAACAAAGTTTCGACCCTTATCCATCATATACTTATCATGAAGAACAATGGTGTGAACCATCTACTTCATATGGGTACTATGAGGAGCCAAGGATCGAACAACCGGATTCAAGCTTTGAGGATCCCGATCCTTACTCTATCACCGACATAGCCGATAGGATAATAGAAAAACTCAAATTTATCGAAAGATGCATAAAAGAATCTCGCGCAAGGGAAGAGGAGTCCCGCGCAAGAGAAGAATTAAAGAAGGAAAAAACGATAAATGAGGAATTAAAAATGGAAGAACAAATAAGTGAAAAACCGACTCATGAGCTAAGCAAAGAAAAAGGTGAGGTCGATAACGATAAAATACAAGAAGAGTCTAATGTAGAAGAAATTAATATCCTATCACCTTCTTTCGAAAATCATTGTTTAGTTACCCCTCATGCTAAGTTTTTAAAAGAGCTAAACACTAATACTAAAATTGAAGAAATAGTAAGTGTTAAGTTAACTAATGATCAAACTTCACTAATAAAAGAAGATCCGTTTGAAATTAACATTACACCGGTTCCATGTTTCATTCAAAATTCATTTATTAGTAATGTCACCATTGATAAAGATCTTTGTGTTAACATAATGCCTAACTACATTTTTGAAAAGCTAAGTATTAGTGATTTTGTTCCACTTCAAATACCCATTTTTCTATCCAATCGGAAGGAAATAAAATCAATCGGTGTAGTTGAGGATGTCTTGGTTCAAACAAGTCAAATGGTTATTCCAACCGACTTTGTCATCCTCGATGACGCTCCTCTAGTCTTGGGAAAAACTTTTGTAAAAACTCGTGAAGCTTTGAAAAACCGGAAATTTAACAATCTACCTCTTCAATTAGGGGCATTCAAAAGGGACATAGATCTTGAGCGTTCAATGAAATATCCTTTTGGCAATAATGACCCCCTAATTGAAGATGAAGATGAGCCACCCGATACAACTGAAGAAGATGACCACTTTGTTGAAGAAGAGGTCGCCATAGAACAAACCTTTAAGGTTCTTGATCTAGATGTGCCACAAAATAAGGTGTCTCCTAAAGACCCGCCCATTGAGCTCAAAAAACTTCCTAAAGGTTTGGAATATGCTTTTCTAGACAAAGATGGTAATTTACCTGTAATTATTTCGTCTAAATTAAGTAGCGTAGAAAAAGCAAAATTAGTTAATCTTCTTAAAAAAACACAAAAATGCGATCGCTTGGAACCTTGTAGTTATTAAAGGAATAAATCCTTCCATGTGCACGCACAAAATTCTAATGAATGATGACTACAAAACAGTAATATAACCACAACGAAGAGTAAATCCCAATGTGCAAGAAGTGGTTAAAAATGAGGTCATCAAGCTACTTGACGCCGGACTAATCTATCCTATCTCTTATAGTCCATGGGTAAGTCCCGTCCAAGTAGTCCCAAAGAAAGGAGGTATGACGGTAATAACTAATGAAAAAAATGAATTAATACCGACAAGAACCGTCATAGGATGGAGAGTTTGTATAGACTATAGACGATTAAATGAAGCAACAAGGAAAGACCACTTTCCTTTACCCTTCATTGATCAAATGTTAGAACGACTATTAGGTCATAAATTTTACTGTTTCTTGGATGGCTTTTCAGGTTACTTTCAAATTCCAATAGCACCTGAAGACCAAGAAAAGACAACTTTCACATGCCCGTACGGAACTTTCGCCTATCGACGCATGCCATTCGGTCTATGTAATGCACCAACAACATTCCAACGTTGTATGGTGGCCATTTTCCATGACATGATAGAAAAGACAATGGAAGTCTTCATGGACGACTTTTCTATCTTTGGAGATTCATATGATCAATGCCTCGATAACCTTGAATGAATGCCATCCCGATGTGAGGAAACTAACCTCGCCCTTAACTGGGAAAAATTCCATTTCATGGTAACAGAGGGAATAGTACTCGGACATAAAATCTCAAGCGAAGGAATGGAAGTTGATCGAGCAAAAATAGAAACTATTTCTCGATTACCTCCACCATCCTCCGTTAGAGCAATCAGAAGTTTCCTAGGGCATGCCGGATTTTATAGAAGGTTTATCAAAGACTTTTCAAAAATTTCAAGATCTCTAACAAAATTACTTGAAAAAGATGCACCTTTCATCTTGACAAGGAATGCAATCAAGCATTTCTAACCCTCAAGGAAATGCTAGTCAATGCACCTATCATGATAGCCCCTGATTGGAAATTTCCTTTCGAAATCATGTGTGATGCAAGTGACTTTGCTGTTGGAGCAGTCTTGGGACAAAGAAAAGAAAAGCATTTCCACCCAATTTATTATGCTAGTAAAACACTTAACGATGCACAAGAAAATTACACAACTACTGAAAAAGAGTTACTAGCAGTGGTATTTGCTTTTGATAAATTCCGTTCTTACCTTGTTCTTTCTAAAACTGTAGTCTATACAGATCATGCAGCTATCCGATACCTCTTCAAGAAACAAGACGCAAAACCCCGTTTGATCAGATGAATTCTACTCCTCCAAGAATTCAACATTGAAATCAAAGACAAAAGAGGAGCAGAAAACACTGCTGCAGATCACCTTTCACGCCTAGAAGACCCAGCTTTGGAGGCAACCAGGGACGAGCAGATCAACGAAAAATTTCCCAAAGAGTCCTTGGAAATGGTGGAAAGTAGACAAGAACCATGGTATGCCGATTATGCTAATTACTTAGCTAGCGGTATAGTCACCAAAGGATGGCCACATCATCAAAGAAAGAAATTCTTTGCCGATGTAAAGCATTACTTTTGGGAAGACCCTTATCTTTTCAAAATGTGTGCCGACCAACTCATCTGAAGGTGTGTCCATGGTAGCGAAGCGCGAAGAATTCTCCGCCACTGTCATGAAGGTCCAGACGGAGGACATCATGGTGCCGCGAGTACCGCACGAAAGGTAATTGATTCAGGATTTTATTGGCCAACCATTTACAAAGATGCACAAGATCTTGTAAAGACATGTGATGCTTGCCAAAGAACAGGTAATATTTCTTCCAAGAACGAAATGCCTCAGAATGGCATTCTCATTTGTGAAATTTTTGATGTGTGGGGACCCGATTTCATGGGACCCTTCTCACCGTCAAGAGGAAACAAATATATACTTGTGGCAGTTGATTACTTGTCTAAATGGGCCGAGGCCGAAGCTCTTCCAACAAACGATGGAAGAGTAGTGGTAAAATTTCTGAAAAAATTATTCTCTCGTTTTGGAACACTAAAAGCTTTGATAAGTGATAGGGGTACCCATTTTTGCAATCATCAACTCGAAAAAATCTTAACAAGGTATGGGGTCTATCACCGGGTCTCAACAGCGTATCACCCTCAAACGAATGGACAAGCCGAAGTGACTAACAGAGGTTTAAAACGAATACTTGAAAAAACCGTAGGAATAAATAAAAAGGAATGGGCTGATAAATTAGATTTATGGGCTTTTCGAACTGCTTATAAAACCACTATAGGCACAACCCCATATAAGCTCGTCTATGGAAAAAGTTGTAATTTGCCAGTAGAAATAGCTCACAGGGCCTACTGGGCAATAAAAAACGTAAACCTAGATTTAGAAACTGCAGGTAAAAATCGATTTTGTCAAATGAATGAATTAGAGGAATTAAGGAATTATGCATACTCTAACTCCGAAATTTATAAGGAAAGAATAAAAAATTTACATGACAAATATATTAAGCCTAATGAATTTTGAGTAGGAGACCAAGTTCTGTTGTTTAATTCACGACTTTGATTATTTCCGGGTAAACTAAAATCTAGGTGGCCAGGACCTTTTTCCATCACCGATGTTTTTCCTCACGGTGCAGTAGAAATTAAAGCTCGAAATGGGATTCCATTTAAAGTCAATGGCCAATGGCTGAAACTCTATCGAGGATCCATTGAGGATGAGGAGGAAGAGATCTCGCTTGAAACGGTTAACGAATGAAAAGCACCCACATCATACCTGGTATGTTACGGACAAGTGAGTATACATCGAAACCGGTAAGTCTTTTAACCATGTTTTCGGAAAAATGGGCACTCACACGAGCACGAGAAAAAAAAAACTTTGCTCGGCACGAGGCCGTGTCCGTGTCCGCTGGACACGGGGCCATGTCAACGCAACTGTCGGGATAAAACCCTCTTTTCATAACAGTTACCTCATTCCACACGCCCCGTTTTGCCGAAAACGCTCTGGTTCAAGGCGATTTTCCGCATATTTCCAACGTTACCTACACGTTTAACAACATCAAGGTATGATTCTATCATCATTAGTAGTTAGATTAGTTACTTGCATGTAGTTAAACATCAAAAATTTGGGGAAAAATCTAGGGTTCTTCAAGTTCATCCGGATCGAACCTCAAATTTTTGATATAATCTGTTAGTGTTAGTTTAGATTAGTATAATGGGAAGTAAATACACTTGTATTGTTGATAGATTTGCCCGATTTCTCACCAAAACCTCAAACCCTTGTTTTTGAACCGAAAAAGATAAAATTAAAGGGGTAAACGGGTTGTTTTGGGAAAAACGGCACTTGGGGTTTCATTTTCAGGGGAAACTGCTCCTACTTGGATAAAAATTTTCAGATTTTCGGGACCGGGACGAAAAATGAAGTTTTTGAGTAATAGACGTCTGGACACGGGGTCGTGCCCGCTGAACACGGGGCCGTGTCCAGCTCACTGTTTGCAGTTTCTTTTGAAAATCTCACTGTTTCGTGCTAACTTTTGGTGTATTCTTTCAGATGTCGAAGTTCACAAGGTTTAACGCGAATGAGCTCGACGCTAGGGCAAGATACGAGTTACTGCAAACAAGGCCCGAGGAGTACCCCAGACAAGCATGCACGGACCTGTTAACCTTGGTAAACCAGCTCGACCGATTCAACAACATCGTTACGGGACCACTAAGATTTGCATTAACCACTCGGCTTCGGTCGGTGCATCAATGCACCATGGAGTTCTATAGTACCTTTACCTTCACTTTAAGGTGTGACCCATTCGACAACGAAGGGGTTGCATTTTGTTGTGGTGGGACGAGATACTCGATCTCTATGGCATAATTCGGGGCGATAGTGGGACTGTACGCGGAAGAAGAATCGGGGAATGAGGAAAATACCAGGGGTTACGAGATTTGGATGAAAATGAACGTCAAGCCGCATGGGCCCAAATCGGTGAAGGAATCTACAACCCCAGCAGCACCAAGAGTACTAAGCTGAGGGATCCGCTTTATCGCTACATTCATAGGCTCCTCACTTACTCTCTTAGCCAACGACACGACAGTAGTGGCGTTGTGGGGTTGAAAGATTTGGTAGTCCTTCACTGCATCCACAACCGAAGGGCCCTCGATGTTCCATATCTCCTGCTACGAAACATGCATCTAAACCATCTTGCTTGTGCACCAACACCTATCTTCTTTGGAGGATGGGTGTACCGCCTCTTTGTGACACTTCGGACTTTCCCGAACAATCCTTCGATGTAACTTACGTGTGTATATTTATTAAATGAAAACCCGTGAACTTCGTGTTACATGTTATGTGTATCTACGTGTTGGTGTATTTAGATATGTATATATATATATGTGTGCGTGTAATACACATGAGCCGAAACCACAAGCAACCCGACTCGAGACCACGGTCTCGAGTGAACATTAGTAATGGGCCGGCTAGGCCTTGGCCTTGTAGGAATTGAACCCAACCCGGAAACCCCCTAAGCCCACTCGGTACATTATATAAACCCAACCCCACCTCCCTTATCCATTTTACACACTCTTTTCTCACACTCTCCTCTCATCTTCTTCACTAAACCCTAAAACCCTAAGTTTCTAGCAACCAAAATCATCTCCCATTCCTTCATACCTCTCGGATCAAGCGAGCTATCAACAAGGAAGATTGGCCGGACCAAGAGACCACCCGAACACCCCTTTTCTCTCAACACCGAGTAACCGGTTAGTGTTTTTATGTCCATGATTGTTGGTGATTGCTATGGTCTTATGCTTGTTGATGTGATTAGAGGTTTTAGTATGAATCTTAGGCTTGTATGTTCATAAATATGCTAAGGAAGATGGTTACTTGATGATATTGTTGTGAATGTTTATGATGTTTGTTGTTATGATATCCGGTTTGGTGTTAAATGGTTGTGATATTCGGAAAATGCTAGATGCTTGTTGTGATTCATGATGAAGTATGCTAGACTAGGAACCGAGAATAGTAATAAAGCCGATTATGTAAAACAGATTATGTTAAATAGTTGTTCCTTGATCTTATGGTTTGGGTTACAAATGATGAATATAGTTTGAATATTGCTTGATGAACATGAAGAACAATTTGAATGCCTTTGAAATATTTTTTGAAATGTGTATATTGATCTGTTTTGGCTAATGATCAGACAAACAAACATGTTTTAGTGGAAATGGTACAACATTTACATGAAAATGCAATTTCATTGGATAGTACAAGTCTGCAGGTTCTAGAAGGGATTGCCATGCACGTTATCACGGTTGCGAGTCGCAACCTTTGGTTGCTACTCGAAACCACGCATAACCAGTCGAAACCTCCCAGTTGCGAGTCGCAATCAGCACGCATCAAACCTGGTTGCGAGTCGCAACCACACCTGCTAAGTCGCAATCTCCAGTTACGAGTCGTAACCAAAGCGTGACGGACCGAGACCGCAGTTGCGAGTCGCAACCTCGGTTGCGAGTCGCAACCACCTTAGTTTCGACTGGGCCGTTTTATGTTATTGGGCCTTGACTGTTTGTCTTGTTGTTTTGGGCTTCGACTGTTGGGCCTCCTGTTGACTGGATTTCATGTATACATGTTACTGTTTGTATTGCTGCCTGTTAACTGCTTGTATACGTGTATGCTAAACGTGTTTACTTGTACCCGACTTGACCCATACTTGGTAACCATGCTAGGACGTGGTGACCAACATACTTAACCAAGTAACGTATCATACCGAGCAACCCAAGGTGAGTTCACAACTTAAAAGCATGCGTCCCGGTGGTTTGGGACACGAGACTAACCAACCCTATCCCCTGGTAAAGGGGGATACTATTCACTTTCCTTCCCTAGTTATTGGGAAACAAACTTACTTTATCTTCCCTTGTATTGGGAAACCTTTTTAGTTAATTACTGTTTATACGGAATGCAACTAACGGCACTAAACGCAACTCTATCACTCAAGTCCCTACTACATAATACCGATTAGTCGCCGGTGCCAGGCGAACGGGTTATTAGTTGATAGCGCTATTTAGGTTTTACCAGCCTCACACCGTGCCATGGTATGGGATCGGTCGTGAACTAATGTACTCAGGCATCCGTCAATGATGATAGAACATTGACATCGGGGCATCCTGCGGAAACGCAAACGGTTACCTAGTGTTCGGTATTGGAAAACAGTTTAGTCGCTAACTTTTGGGGTAGCTCCCCATGGCATGTATAAACGGATAAATTAACTGGTGAAACGAGTTTTTGGTAATTAAAACTGGACAACTAGTGAACTCACTCAGCATTATTGTTGACCCCTTTACTGCATGCTTTGCAGGTGGCCAGTGACTGGAGCAGCTACTTGGGATGTGTAGTGGTCGTCTGCCCGTGTGTTGGGCATTTATTATGCTTACCTTATGATCACTGTTTAAAAACTATTTAATTATGCTTCCGCTACTTGTTACTGTTTTAAACTTGAAACCTTAAACTCTGAACTCGATGTTTGCTAACCTTATGGTTAGTAAGTATTACTTTAATATTAACCAATGCTTAGTATAATTGGTGGCTGGATCCTGGTCAGTCACGCCCCCGAAGCGGGTGTTATCCGCGGGTGGATTTTGGGGGTGTGACAGATTGGTATCAGAGCCATTGGTTATAGTGAACTTGGTTTTAAAAAGGGGAAAAATCTTTTTGAGAAAAACCAGACTATAACCCGTGACTCGTGACGACACTACACTCCAAGTACAAGGCTCGACTTATCTGACCTCATAGCTCGGACCCATAGTTACTTGCTTACTTGTCTTATGCTTTCTGCTTTACTATACGTACTAGTTGCCTGATTAGATAGATACATCTTCTCTCTTCTATCTTATTCTCGCTATCACGCACTCATACTATGTTTTCTGGTTATGAAGACAATGAGTGGACGCGGACGAGGAAACGTCAACATGACCCCGGCTCAGTTCACTAGCCTGCTCAACACTGTGGCTGCAGCTTTCGCAGCTCACCCTATAGGTCAGCCTGCACCTGTGCAACCACGTGTTTGTACCTTCAAGACCTTTATGGATTGCAAGCCTCTTCCTTTCAATGGCACGGAGGGTGCCATAGGCCTTCTGCACTGGATTGAGAAGGTCGAAGCTGTTTTTGCTGTCTGTGAATGCCCAACTGCTAACTGGGTAAAGTTTGCTACTGGTACTCTAGAGGGAAGCGCTCTTTCATGGTGGAAGGCGCAAATTCAAATGCTTGGCTTGGAGACTGCAAACGCTACTGCGTGGGAAGATTTCAAGGATATGATCAAGGAAGAGTACTGTCATAGGGATGACATCCACAAGCTGGAAAATGAGTACTATGAACTCAAGATGGTTGGGTCGGAGATTGAGACCTACACCAAGCTGTCCAACGACTATGCTGCTCTTTGTCCAAACATGTCTCGACCCATGTACCGAAGGATCGAACTGTACATCAAGGGTCTGGCTCCAGAAATTCGAAGCCATGTAACTTCAGCCAACCACACTACCATTCAGCCGATCGTTCGACTTGCTCACAAACTCACGGATCAGGCTGTGGAAGAGGGCAGGTTGCCCAAAAGGATCAGTGCTGCGGAAGGAACTTCCAGTGATGGCAAACGAAAGTGGGATGGAAATCAGGGTAAGGATGCTAACCCTACTCAAGCCCCAGCTCAGCAAAGGAAAACTGACAACAGCAAAGGCACTCAGCAACAGGGTGGCTACCGGGGAAACTACCCTAAGTGCAACAAGTGTAACAGGCACCACAATGGGGCATGTAACAAGGGTCAGTGTCAGCGATGCCACAAGATGGGGCACGAAGCCAAGGATTGTAGAAGTCAGTTCCCGGCAAGGCAAAATCAGCAACAACCCCAACAGCAACAGCAGCAGGGAAACAACAGAGTATGTTTTAAATGCGGGGCAACGGGGCACATGCGAAAGGATTGCCCTGAACTGAATCAGAATCGCAACAATCAGGGAGCTGGGAACAATGAGCAAAACAACAATGCTGGAAATGCAAGGGGCAGAGCTTTTGTGATTGGAGCTGGAGAAGCAAGGAACGACCCTAACGTCGTGGCGGGTAAGTTCCTACTTGATGATCGTTATGTTTCTGTGTTATTTGATTCCGGTGCCGATGCTAGTTATGTATCCCTTCGCATTAGTAAGAAACTTAAGCATTCGCCCGCATTATTAAGTTCTAAGCATACCGTCGAGATAGCTAATGGTAAGAACATCGAGGCCACGCACGTGATCCACGACTGCACCCTAGAATTGTCTGGCCATACGTTTAGTATCGATCTCTTCCCTGTCAAACTTGGAAGCTTCGACGTCGTCATTGGTATGGATTGGTTATCCAAACATCGTGCTGAGATCCTCTGTCAAGAGAAAGCAGTTCGTATACCTCGCCGTTCTGGTCAACCCCTCATCGTCAAAGGCAACAAAGGTGGAGAAGTCACAGGCATTATCTCGCTTCTAAAAGCCCAGAAGTGTTTGCAGAAAGGGCACACCGCTATCTTAGCACTCGTCACCAATACTCGCGAAAAGGAAAAGAGGATTGAAGATTTTCCTGTAGTACGCGACTATCCCGAGGTGTTTCCTGAGGAACTACCTGGACTCCCTCCCCATCGTCAGGTCGAATTTCAAATCGAGCTAGCTCCTGGAGCAGCACCCATAGCTCGTGCACCGTACCGTCTAGCCCCTGCAGAACTGAAGGAACTCTCTACGCAACTACAAGAACTATTGGATAAAGGATTTATCCGTCCCAGTTCATCACCCTGGGGAGCACCAGTACTCTTTGTCAAGAAGAAGGATGGCACATTCCGAATGTGCATCGACTATCGTGAGCTGAACAAGGTTACCATCAAGAATCGTTACCCTCTCCCGCGCATCGACGACCTATTCGATCAGTTGCAAGGATCGAGCTACTATTCAAAGATTGACCTGCGATCAGGCTATCATCAGCTAAGAGTTCGTAACGAAGATATTTCCAAGACTGCGTTCAGGACTCGTTATGGTCATTACGAGTTCCTTGTTATGCCTTTTGGAATGACTAACGCACCTGCAGTGTTCATGGATCTTATGAACCGCGTATGTAAGCCTTACCTCGACAAATTCGTGATTGTGTTTATCGACGACATCTTGATTTATTCAAAAAGTCAAGAAGAGCATGAACAGCACCTACGCCTTATCCTCGAACTCCTTCGCAACGAGCAACTGTACGCCAAATTCTCTAAATGTGACTTCTGGCTTCGAGAAGTCCATTTCCTCGGCCATGTAGTCAATAAGAACGGAATTCATGTCGACCCAGCTAAGATCGAATCGATAAAGAACTGGCCTACGCCTAAGACCCCCACTGAAGTTCGCCAATTCTTGGGTTTGGCGGGCTACTACCGCAGATTCATTCAGGGATTCTCAAAGATTGCACAACCTCTCACAACACTCACTCAGAAAGGCGTCGCCTACAAGTGGAATACAGCACAGGAATCTGCCTTTCAGAGGCTTAAGGATAACCTCTGTAGCGCTCCTATTCTCTCGTTGCCTGACGGCACGGACGACTTTGTGGTTTACTGCGATGCGTCTATTCATGGGCTCGGTTGCGTGCTAATGCAACGCGAGAAAGTTATCGCCTACGCCTCTCGACAACTCAAGACGCATGAGAAGAACTACACGACGCACGACTTGGAACTAGGAGCAGTGGTTTTTGCTCTTAAGATATGGAGACATTACCTGTACGGTACCAAGTGCACTATTTACACCGATCACAGGAGTCTCGAGCATATCTTTAGGCAAAAGGAATTGAACATGAGACAACGTCGATGGGTCGAACTCTTGAATGACTACGAATGCGCCATCAAGTATCATCCGGGCAAGGCCAATGTCGTGGCAGACGCCCTCAGCCGAAAGGACACTATACCAAAGCGCGTGCGAGCACTGCAACTTACCATCCAGTCTAACCTCCCTACTCAGATTCGAAATGCTCAGGTTGAAGCATTGAAGCCGGATAACATCAGGGCTGAGTCTCTGCGAGGGTCGAGACAGCAACTAGAACAGAAAGAAGATGGTGCTTACTATGTAACAGGACGCATCTGGGTTCCACTCTTTGGAGGTTTACGTGAACTCGTGATGGACGAAGCCCACAAGTCCCGCTACTCAGTACATCCTGGTTCGGACAAGATGTACCACGATTTGAGGACTACATATTGGTGGCCTGGTATGAAGGCCCACATAGCGACGTACGTCAGCAAATGTTTGACTTGCGCGAGAGTCAAGACAGAATACCAGAAGCCAGCAGGTCTACTCCAACAACCAGAAATCCCGAAATGGAAATGGGAGCAAATTTCCATGGATTTTGTTACAGGGCTACCTAGATCTCAACGCGGAAATGATGCTATTTGGGTAATAGTGGATCGACTAACCAAGTCCGCACACTTTCTGGCTATTAAGGAAACAGACAAGTTTTCTACCCTGGCAGAGATTTACTTAAAGGAAGTAGTTTCGAGGCACGGAGTGCCAACCTCGATTATTTCAGACCGAGACGCTCGATTTACTTCAGAATTGTGGCAAGCTATGCACAAATGCTTTGGCTCACGTTTGGATATGAGCACTGCTTATCACCCGCAAACGGATGGACAGTCCGAACGCACCATCCAAACTCTAGAAGACATGCTTAGAGCGTGTGTGATCGATTTTGGCAAGAATTGGGAGAAGCATCTACCGTTAGTAGAATTCTCATACAACAACAGCTATCACACCAGTATTCAGGCAGCACCTTTTGAGGCATTGTACGGTCGTAAATGCCGGTCACCCCTCTGCTGGGCGGAAATCGGTGATAGTCAAATCACGGGCCCAGAGATGGTGGTAGATACAACGGAAAAGATTGCCCAGATCAGACAACGCATGGCGGCAGCTCGTGACCGTCAGAAGAGCTACGCTGATAAGCGTAGGAAACCATTGGAATTCCAGGTCGGTGACCGGGTTCTACTTAAAGTCTCACCCTGGAAGGGTGTGGTTCGCTTTGGTAAACGGGGCAAGCTTAATCCGCGATATATCGGACCATTCGAAATTACCGAGAAGATCGGTAAGGTCGCTTACAGATTGAACCTGCCTGAAGAGCTGAGTGCGGTACATAACGTCTTTCATGTATCCAACCTGAAGAAGTGTTTGTCGGATGAAACACTTGTGATTCCTTTTAAGGAACTGACGATTGACGAACAGCTACACTTTACTGAGGAACCAATCGAGATCACGGATCGAGTGATCAAAACCCTCAAACGTAGCCAGATACCTCTTGTACGAGTTCGTTGGAACTCGCGACGTGGCCCAGAGTATACCTGGGAGCGGGAAGACCAGATGAAGCACAAGTATCCCCAGTTGTTCCCAAACGAAAACCCCAGCACTGAAGCTACGAACGAATTTCGGGACGAAATTCCAAACTAACGGGGGGATGATGTGACACCCCGTTGAAACGCTTTCACTTACACTAGCTTGACAGTGGCTGCCTTAACTTTCGGGACGAAAGTTCCTAAAACTTGGGGATAATGTGACACTTCGGACTTTCCCGAACAATCCTTCGATGTAACTTACGTGTGTATATTTATTAAATGAAAACCCGTGAACTTCGTGTTACATGTTATGTGTATCTACGTGTTGGTGTATTTAGATATGTATATATATATATGTGTGCGTGTAATACACATGAGCCGAAACCACAAGCAACCCGACTCGAGACCACGGTCTCGAGTGAACATTAGTAATGGGCCGGCTAGGCCTTGGCCTTGTAGGAATTGAACCCAACCCGGAAACCCCCTAAGCCCACTCGGTACATTATATAAACCCAACCCCACCTCCCTTATCCATTTTACACACTCTTTTCTCACACTCTCCTCTCATCTTCTTCACTAAACCCTAAAACCCTAAGTTTCTAGCAACCAAAATCATCTCCCATTCCTTCATACCTCTCGGATCAAGCGAGCTATCAACAAGGAAGATTGGCCGGACCAAGAGACCACCCGAACACCCCTTTTCTCTCAACACCGAGTAACCGGTTAGTGTTTTTATGTCCATGATTGTTGGTGATTGCTATGGTCTTATGCTTGTTGATGTGATTAGAGGTTTTAGTATGAATCTTAGGCTTGTATGTTCATAAATATGCTAAGGAAGATGGTTACTTGATGATATTGTTGTGAATGTTTATGATGTTTGTTGTTATGATATCCGGTTTGGTGTTAAATGGTTGTGATATTCGGAAAATGCTAGATGCTTGTTGTGATTCATGATGAAGTATGCTAGACTAGGAACCGAGAATAGTAATAAAGCCGATTATGTAAAACAGATTATGTTAAATAGTTGTTCCTTGATCTTATGGTTTGGGTTACAAATGATGAATATAGTTTGAATATTGCTTGATGAACATGAAGAACAATTTGAATGCCTTTGAAATATTTTTTGAAATGTGTATATTGATCTGTTTTGGCTAATGATCAGACAAACAAACATGTTTTAGTGGAAATGGTACAACATTTACATGAAAATGCAATTTCATTGGATAGTACAAGTCTGCAGGTTCTAGAAGGGATTGCCATGCACGTTATCACGGTTGCGAGTCGCAACCTTTGGTTGCTACTCGAAACCACGCATAACCAGTCGAAACCTCCCAGTTGCGAGTCGCAATCAGCACGCATCAAACCTGGTTGCGAGTCGCAACCACACCTGCTAAGTCGCAATCTCCAGTTACGAGTCGTAACCAAAGCGTGACGGACCGAGACCGCAGTTGCGAGTCGCAACCTCGGTTGCGAGTCGCAACCACCTTAGTTTCGACTGGGCCGTTTTATGTTATTGGGCCTTGACTGTTTGTCTTGTTGTTTTGGGCTTCGACTGTTGGGCCTCCTGTTGACTGGATTTCATGTATACATGTTACTGTTTGTATTGCTGCCTGTTAACTGCTTGTATACGTGTATGCTAAACGTGTTTACTTGTACCCGACTTGACCCATACTTGGTAACCATGCTAGGACGTGGTGACCAACATACTTAACCAAGTAACGTATCATACCGAGCAACCCAAGGTGAGTTCACAACTTAAAAGCATGCGTCCCGGTGGTTTGGGACACGAGACTAACCAACCCTATCCCCTGGTAAAGGGGGATACTATTCACTTTCCTTCCCTAGTTATTGGGAAACAAACTTACTTTATCTTCCCTTGTATTGGGAAACCTTTTTAGTTAATTACTGTTTATACGGAATGCAACTAACGGCACTAAACGCAACTCTATCACTCAAGTCCCTACTACATAATACCGATTAGTCGCCGGTGCCAGGCGAACGGGTTATTAGTTGATAGCGCTATTTAGGTTTTACCAGCCTCACACCGTGCCATGGTATGGGATCGGTCGTGAACTAATGTACTCAGGCATCCGTCAATGATGATAGAACATTGACATCGGGGCATCCTGCGGAAACGCAAACGGTTACCTAGTGTTCGGTATTGGAAAACAGTTTAGTCGCTAACTTTTGGGGTAGCTCCCCATGGCATGTATAAACGGATAAATTAACTGGTGAAACGAGTTTTTGGTAATTAAAACTGGACAACTAGTGAACTCACTCAGCATTATTGTTGACCCCTTTACTGCATGCTTTGCAGGTGGCCAGTGACTGGAGCAGCTACTTGGGATGTGTAGTGGTCGTCTGCCCGTGTGTTGGGCATTTATTATGCTTACCTTATGATCACTGTTTAAAAACTATTTAATTATGCTTCCGCTACTTGTTACTGTTTTAAACTTGAAACCTTAAACTCTGAACTCGATGTTTGCTAACCTTATGGTTAGTAAGTATTACTTTAATATTAACCAATGCTTAGTATAATTGGTGGCTGGATCCTGGTCAGTCACGCCCCCGAAGCGGGTGTTATCCGCGGGTGGATTTTGGGGGTGTGACACTCTTCAAGCACTTCACGCGCATTCCTAGGTCCTTTGAAAGGAGCCCATGGTCGGGACGGGTTGATTATCACATTTGTCGCGCCATGAACCTACTTTACGAGGCGGAAGACGGATCAGTGAGCTTTCAGAGGATGCAAGGCCATGCATGGAACCCACAGGAGGCCCTAGTTCTTCACGCTCCACCTCCTCATTACCAGTATCAACCCCATGGTGATCCGGGTCAATCCTCCTCACAAGGAGGCGGTTTTCCTAACCTTCAAAGTTTACATGATCTTTTGCAGGAAAACCTCATGTGTACTAGGAACACCTACAACCTTGCCAACAATACATACCACCGGGTTGGAGCTATCGAATGAAACATAAACGATATACAAGACGACATCGGCAGCATCCGGGAGTATATGGCGGGTCATGGGGACGGAGGTGATGACAGCGATGAGGACATGGACTAGGGGGTTGAAGGAGCAGGAGCGGGTTGATGGCGAGCCCACAGGTTAAGGTCCCTTTATCTATCGAAACAATTTGTGGCCTGCGTGCCAAGTGTTGAACAATTTACTTTCCTTAACTTCTTTTGTTTTCTGCTTTATTTTTCTTTTACTCTATGGTTTGAAAAATTAACTTTGGTAATTTAGGATGTTGGTATTGCTTGGTGTGGTATTTAGTGATGAAACAGGTACAAACCAAGGCTTAGAGTGCTAAGCATTAGTACTCACGAAGCCAGGATGGGAAACCGGAGAAAGAAACCTATTTTTCAGGCTTACAGACAGTCCACACGGGGACGTGTCCAGCCGACACGCCCCCGTGTCCACCTCCCAGACCTGTTGTTTGTTTACTTTTCTGCAGATTTTTGCCAGACACGGGGCCGTGCCTAGCCAACACGCCCCCGTGTCCACCTTCTGTAAGTTTTCATTACTGGCAGTTGACCACGGGGTCGTGTCCAACGGACACGGGGCCGTGTCCGGACTGCCAGTAACATAAATTTTTTCTTTTAACACCATGTTACACATTCAATCAACCTAAAAATTTATTTTTGGGACACATTGAGGACAATGTGTAATTTAAGTGTGGGGGGGATGCTAAAACCTTGAATTTTGTAAGTCCTAATAACAACCCTTACACAAAACTCTATTGGAACCGCTAATCACCCCAAATTTTTTCTAAAATTTTCATATTTTTTTACTTGTCTAAAGTTTAAGTTGGGAATTCTAAGACCAATAAGGTTATATTTTTACAAATTTACAACCGATAGCATCGTGATAAAAAGAACCAACATAAGAAAATTATGAAACGGCATGACAAGCTTAGTTAAAATTCGTTTATATATACTTGATCACATAGAAAAACCCATTCCCACAAAAGTGAGTTTTGAGCCTTTATTGAGCATACAAATATACATCTTTACGCTAAATGCTCATTTTTCGTTTCTTGTGTGAATAGCCGCTTGGTTCTTACGACTCTAGAACTTGCCACGACAATTCATTCCCAGTCCTTACCAACTTAAACCCAAGTAAGTAAATGATGGAGGCATTAGGACTAACCCTTTTTTCTTTCAAAACCATTATTTTTATTTTTCTTTTAACCTACCCAAAAACTCCCCCTAGTTAACCCCTTTGAGCCTAAACCTTTTCATTTCTTAACCCAAAACCCTTTTTACCCACCAAAAACCCTTTTTATTTTTACCCTTTATTTTAGTAACAACCTCAGTTTTCGTGTGACTGAAAAAAAAAGAGAGAATTTTACAATGAAGTTAGAAATAAACAAACAAAGCTCCTAAAAAGCTTATTTGAAGAAATACTTCATTGAGAATAAAAAGTCATTAAAACAAAATGTTTTACGAAAACCGACGCTTTTTACGCTTTTCGCCCTTTTCTACTAACCACTAACCCAACTACCCACCTTTAGCCAAGCCTTTACCCAAAAAGTCCTCTTGATATTTACAAAGGTAAAAAGTTAAAAAGGAGGAGGATTGATTGCTTGGCAAGCCTATGGTAGGGATAAGTTCCATGCTGCTCTCGAGTTATTCACTAAAAAAGACACCTTCGGCCGAGTGTGAGTGATTTCTCCCGTGAGGTATGTGAACTTGTATATAAATGGAAATTTAAAAAGGCATGTTATGCCCAAATAAGTAATTTCTCTTATGAAACGTTCTAAATAAATCATAACGAATAGGATTGTAAATAAATAAAAATAAAACCCAATAAAGATCTTGGATTCCCGCAACTCTATGACAAGCCAAAACCTTCTCTTCTACCCATTCCATTTGGGAGTGTAAGCCACATATTAAAGAGTTTTGCTTGAGGACAAGCAAAAATTCAAGTATGGGGGTATTTGATGTGTGTAAAATGAAACATATAAATTACATCAAATGAGGCATAAAACTAACCTTTTTTAAGTACTAATGTTGGAAAAAGAGTGTTTTTGTCTTCCTTTTGTATTTTCAGGATTAAATGAGCTCAAATTAACAAAAGAAGCAAAAAGGCAGCTAAATCTAACATAAATACAAGAAAAGGAACATAAGTGGATTGCCCGACCCCTCGACAGCATCCTCCCAAGCAAAACAGAGAAGGCAATAGACTGAACACGCCCCGTGCTCAGCCAACACGGGGCCGTGCCCAAGAAGCAGCAGATAAGACAAACCTATAGAAGCTGCTATTGTCCACCACGGAGCCGTGCCCAGTGAACACGGGGGCGTGGCGAAAGTAGTGCTGTCGCATTAATTGTAATTGCGAATTACAATTAATGAGGAGAGAGATTGTCAGACGGGCACGGGGCCGTGTGCAGCGGACACGGGGCCGTGCCCAGGCTTTTGTTCAGCCTATAAATAGGAGTGCTTGGCTTCATTGCAACTCATCCCTTGGCACACCACCTCTCCCACACTTCATCTACCACCCACCACCATCACAACACCATCATCCACCACCATCATCCATTGTCCATCATAGAGTGTGTAAGTCGTCTCGGGATCCAAGATTGATCGTAAGAGTTCTTGACAATCAAGGCCATGTTTGCCTAAGTCTCTTACATCACTTGGTGAAGACAAGTGTTTAGTATAATACTTTTTATTTGTAATCTTTTGCACTTTTTATTTGGTTTTGTATTAATGACTTTAATAACTAGTTGCTTATGTTGAAGGTGACTTTTCCTTATCGTTTGTCCGTGATGTCTTGGCATTATTTTACTGTCTATATAAAATAAAGGATTTTCACCATTCATATCTCCACGGTCTATATGGAGGTATGTTGGCTACCTGGTCAGGGGTTAAGGGAACGGTTTGGTAAGGGTCTTGCCCTTGTTCAGCGTTTAGAGGTCCTGCAAGGGACCTGGGTCAAATTTAGTAGGATCTCCTTCAATACCCAAAGGTATTGGATGGCGGGGATCCAAACTCTTTGACCCCCTACTATTAATACTATAATCCGGCTATTTAGGACTGTATCCCTGCTTACTCAGACTACTTAGTCGAGGGTAACGTCACCTAAAAAGAGGGGCCTACCATAATTTGCATTAATAACTTAATTAATTATCTTTCAATAACCCGACTCTTTAGGATTGTATCCTTGCTGACTCAAACTACTGGGTTGAGGGTAACGTCGCCTTCAAAAGAGGGGCCTACTACAATAACTAAGATAATCTCTTAAACAAGTGCAAAAGTGCGAAAATAATCAAAGGTTATACTAACACACGAGTCGGATCCAAGTGATTCATCTTGTCTATCTGTTTTTATTTTTATTTTACTTTTCAGCATTTAGTTAGTTTTATTTTCTTAGTTTAAAAATCTTTTTCTAACATTTTGATTTGATTAGACGTTGAGGATAAACCGGTACTAAAAGCTCTTGTGTCCTTGGACGACCTCG
The DNA here is from genome assembly GCF_002127325.2 of Helianthus annuus. NCBI lineage: Eukaryota > Viridiplantae > Streptophyta > Magnoliopsida > Asterales > Asteraceae > Helianthus > Helianthus annuus. The sequence goes on from NC_035448.2 coordinate 70,795,160, forward strand.
GTATCTTACCAACACTATACTACGTCCACGATGGGTGCACTTGCCCATATATGTGTTTAGTGTTAGTAAATATCGTGTTTTATAAATTTAAAACTTGGCTAAAAAGTGTAAAAAGGGCTTAAAATATATATCTAAAATATATACACACTTGCACGCATCAGAAAGACCTTAGGTCATGTGCGATTAGGGTCATACATCTAAGCACCATTAATCCAGTTTGGATCTAGGTATAGCGGGTTAGATCTAATGGGTTTTGGCGAGCCCCACTCTTAGTCATGGACCCATACAGAAGAGTGCGTTTGTGTCCCAGTCGATAGTGGTCGACACGAAATCGTCTAGGTTTGGATTGCTTCCTAATTCGTCACACATATTAGTGTCCTCGCGAAACATTAATGATCAACGATTTCATTGACGCTTTACATACTATATCATTACATACAGATACATTTTATACAACTCACATTTTATGGATACATTTTACACAACTCACATTTTATGGATACATTTTATACAACTCACATTTTACAGATACATTTTATATAACTCACATTTTACAGGTACATCTCATACAACTAAACTACATGAACTCGCCAACTTTTGTTGATGTTTTCAACTTAACATGTATTTCAGGGAATTAGTGGACCATGCAGATATTTTAGACAAGAAAGCAATTATCAAGACTCCATGCCACCATTTGAAGGGTTTGCCCGTTATATACCGCCTCTTTGCGGTGATATAGTGGTCAAAGCCTTAACATTTTAGAACTTACATTTTGATGTATGAAGCTATGACACTTATTTTTGTTAGTGCATTATCTGTCTATCGCCTCCGTCAATCTAGTCCGTAGCTGAAAACCGAAGAAAACGAGAGTTACATTGTTATTTTAGTGATAGTTAGTAAAAAAGGCAAGGTGGCATAATTGTAATTAATGAGATTCCTCATTAATCCCTTGGCCTATAAATAGATCTCTAGGGCTTCTAGTTTAGAACTTTTGAGCATTTGTCATTTTCACAACTTGGAGGTTTCTAGAGCTAGAGAGAGAAAGCTAGAGAGAGAAAGTTAGTTATTCGTGATTCAGGTGCTGTACATTTTCAGATTCATTAATAGAATCACGTTTATATTACGTCTCGTGTGTTCGGTCGCGTTCGTGTACGGATTCCGCACGTCACACGTTCGATTACGCAATCGTTTCGGAGTCAAACCGGTCCTAACAAGTGGTATCAGAGCAGGAGCTCGATTGCACTGATCTTTCACACGTTTTCACACAGGATTTCATCAGAATCAGATCCGATTCCATCTTCTTCTTCATCTTTTTCATATTTCTTGCGGTTTTAACTGTTTTTCATCGAATTGAACAGGTTTTTATGGTCCGTTTCAGCTGATTTTTGGATATGTTGTGCGCCTATACCTGATCTACAACCCTACCAAGTTTCAGCTCGAAACTCCAAGTTGTTTAGGAGTAATCGAGATTTTTCGGTCCGAATTCGTGTCAAAATTGCAGGTCCACTCGTATGAACATGTCTGGTTCGCTTATTTGAACAGATCTGAACCGCTTTTTGGTCAAAGTTTCAGGACCGCTCCATATTTAGTTGTTTAGATCGCTTTTTCGAACATATGGTGGATCGCTCATAGGTGTAACAGTTGAGGATCGCTCCAAAATAGTGATTATGGTTCGCTTATTGGTCAATAAGTTGGTTCGCTCATTGTGCAACAGTTGGACCGCTCATAATATCTTTCTGGACCGCTTATAAGGTTCCTAAGTGGATCGCTTTTGTGTCATCGTTGTCAGCAGAACTGGTTAATTGCAGGCCTTTATTACACCGTCCAACATTATAATGTTCCACCGCCCCCCTTGTTTCTGAATTGTTTAGAAAGGTCCACTAGTTACCGCCCACTTAGTATAATAAGTCTGCCACTGCATTAAAAACAACCTTTAAACCGCCCATTTAATAAGAATTGGTTTTAATTGGTGAAAGAGATCGGCCCAATCACAGTCATATACATTGCCGCCCACTTAACTACTTTCGGCCTTGTGAAGAAATTAACATTTGTTGTAAATTGTTTGGCAGCCACTTAGAAATAAATGGTCAAATCATAGCCCATGTGACATGCTTTTGTGCCGCCCATTAAGCTTTTTGGCCCAATCATCTTCTTTTAACTTTTGATTGTTGTCGGACAAAGTAATCTGAATATGAAAATTGTTGCTGCTGTCCACTAGTTGAAGTTCATGTTTGCCGCCCAAATTTTTTTTTTGGTCCAATGAAAGTTGCCATCCAATCATTGAATGATAAGCATGTGTCAGTCATTAGGGTATAGGGAGTGGTTAAACACTTTAAAGTGGCAAACCAAAAAACCGACCAATGAGAGCGCGCCATGTCAATTAGGCAAAAGTGTTTAAACTTTGGTGAAAAATGTTGGCAATGGTTTAAACACTTGGTGAAGTGGTAAACTATTTTTTTAAAAAAAAGGAAAAAGGTGTGATTGGTGGAGATAGGAATGGACCCCACCCACAATACCCTCCCTCTCTCTCCTTCTCCCTCTTGCCGAATCGGTGTTCCATCACCGATTTACCCAACCATTTCGGCAAAATATATGTTGGCGGTGGGGTGGCCACACTTTACCGAATCGGTAAAGGTGGTTTACCGAAACCACTCCGCATCCCCTTAGATGTTTCATTAAAAAAATTACATTTGATTAAAAGTATTGGTTTAGTGGTCATATGAAATATTAATTTCATTAAGAGGTTCCGGTCACAATCAGTAATAAAAGTGCATGTGGGTTTGAAACCCAATAACTGTGATATTGAACCAAAAGAAACATTATTCAAAAGAGAACGGCCCAAAACATTAGAAAATTAATAAGTGGATTTGATTGTATAAAACGCTAGTGGATTAGTAATAAACGGCCCAATTAACAAGTATTTGTATGTCAGTCATAATAAGTTTGTGTGAGTGTGATATTGTTGTGTTTGTAGTGTAAGTGTTTTGAGAGGCCTATTTGATCTAGTTCATTTGAACCTTCGCACAATTTGATCACTCAAAGGTTCAGCTCGTACAAATTCAAAATTGTTCCAGGTCGTGTGATTTTGCCAGGTCATAGCTTTTTCGCACGGTTTGAAAATTTGAAATTCCAGTTTGCATCAAGTTCAGTTCGCCCGGTGTGTCAATCTACAGTCTGCTCAGTCTGACAACTGTCAATCTCGCACAAATTATTCACCAGTTCGAGTATTTTGTTTCGGTTGCTTGATAGTGTTTGAACTGATAAGTGTTTGTTTGTTTATTCGTGATTCAGGTAATAGGTGATTCAAGAAGAAAACATCATGGCTGAAATAAAAGAGAGAACTCGAGAAGAGATTTTGAGTGAGAAGACTTACAAAGAATGGAACGTGGTCCACAACAGAATGGATGACATGCAGGAAGAATATGAGAGTGCTGTCAGTAACAGAAGATGGGATAAGAAGAGAGAATGTTACTACAACAGAGAAGGTGAACCAGTTGTTCCAAAGAAAGATATAATTTTTAATGATGTTCTTCTCGTAGTCCCATTGAGAGCTGAATACTACAGAAGGGTGATGAAGGATGATGCATATGTTAAACAGTATGAAAAAGATATCAAATATGCTATGCTGTCATGTTTGAGAAAAAGGGATGAAGAGAGAATGAAGAAAAATGTTGAAGAAATGGTGGAGAATTTGAAGAAGGTTGCTGAAACAGAAGTTGTTGAAGCAGAAATTGTGAAAGAAGCTGTTACTGAAGAACAACAAATTGAAGAAGAAGTGAAGAAAGAAGAAAAAGAAGAAAAGAATGAGAATGTAGATGGTGATGATGGTGATGAAGTCAGTACTGAAGTGAAGCAAGATGATGCTAAGATGAAGCAGACAGAGGCAGCTGAAAACATCGAAGTGCCAATCACTGAGGTACATTCTGATTCTGAAGTCTTAACACAAATTGAACAGTGCAAGAAATGCATGGAACCGTGCAGAGCTTATACTGAAAAAGATGAGCAATTCAGAACAAAAGAACTTGAATTCACAAAAATTGAAAACATTTTCAAAGAAAAATGCAAAGAGATGTTAGAAAAAGAAAAGGTTTTTAACGAAAATGATGAAAAACTTTCAGAAAAATGTTCAAAGTTAGAAAAAGAAAATGAGATTTTGAAAGAAGCTGTTTTGAAAATGGAAAATGAATGCGAACGAAAAGAGATTACTTGTCAAGAAATGAAAAAGGAATATGACTCAATGAAGTTATCATATCATGTTACGAAAGAGTCATATGACAAAGTAAAAGATGAAATGAAATATGCTCAATCTAGAATGAATTATATGTCAGAAACAACTAAAGAACTTAAACGAATGTATGCTATAAAACAAGATGTTGTTAATTCCTATATTGAAGATGTTGCTAAGCTAAAGCGACAGATTGCTGATCTAGAACAGGATAACAACAAGTTAAAAAGTTACCACGTGTCGTCATATGTGCTTGAACGAATTTTCAATATAAAACCGAGAGATGGTGAGTCTGAGCAGAACAAGAAAGGCATTGGCTCAGAGTTTCATCAAGTTCCACCACCGGAAAAGTTTGCATTTTATGATGAGGAAAAGGTCGAAAAAGCTTTCAACATGGTAGACCAATTGCCAGACAACATTGACATAACCTATTCCAAATCTGATGATTCTCATGATTCAGAGGTGGTAGGTAAAGTCGTTGAAAGTGTGTTGAAAGAAGAGTCGGTTGATACAGGTAAATCTGAATCACAGGATGAAGATGAAGGAAATCTTCATGATGCATATCTGAAAAACACAAAATCCGAGAAAAAATTGAATGATGATTCAAAGGGATTGGTTTATACCATGATTGGATCGGACAAATTATTCTTAGATGTTGTATTCCCGATTCAGAATGTGATTTCAGAAAAAGTTGACAAAGTTTTCAAAATGGTTGAGATTGAGAAGTCTGAGATTTCAAAGTTTGTCGGTAAGAGTCGTAAAGGTTCGTATAACAAACCTGGTTTCAAAAAGAAAAACATGAAGGCTGGGTTGGGTTATAAGAAGAAACAACATTGGAACAAAAATGAGACGACAAATTATCAGACTAAAATGAGTTTTGTTCAAGGAAACAGTTTGGATGAAGAAAAAGAACTTAAAATTGGACGACAGTCTAATGCTGAGTTTGAGGTTCAAAAGAAAAAGCAACAACCACAGGTTAAAGATGTGTTCATGAGAACATGTTTCAAATGTGATCAAAAAGGACATCTTGCACGCAAGTGTCCAAATCCAAAACCTATGGATGTTGATCAAAAGAAGATTGATGCTGAGAAACAGAAATCTGAGAATGTGAGACAAAGGTCAACCAAATTTGATTCGAAACAAACTTGGAGGTACAACACAAACAAGTTTGCTTCAAATCAAAATTGGATATCAAACCAGAACATGTTCGATTTAAGACAGACCTGGAACTCTCACACACCCAGATTCAGAACAACACAAAGGTGGAAAACTTCAGTTGATATAACAAAACCCCAACAGTTTTGGAAACCACAAGTTGTTGTTCAAAATCAAAATGTTCAAAAAGATTCACATTTTTACAAACGTGGTACACCGAAAGGTCAAACATGGAGTGTTAAGAAACATGTTGATTCGGTAAAATATGAGAAAGTTGAAGTTAAAATTGAGAAAGTTTTTGTGAAAAATGACAATGAATTTCCAGCATTGAATGAAAATTATTGTGTTGAAATGCCTAAGGTTCAACAGACCTGGGCTAAATTGTTCAAGTAATTCAATTAGTTGAATGTGCAGGTGCTCAAGGAATCTGAAGATTGTGAAATTGAAAGTTGGAGCAGCCTGGCACATGAAGAGGAAGCAGAGGCTGCTAGACCCTGGTTTGGTTGAAACAGGGAGTTTATATGTTTTTTTTTGTACATAAATAAACAATATTTCAAAAACTCTAAAAATTTGAAAATTAAAAACCAAAAATATGTTTTAGTTTGTTAAAATTTGAAAAACCAAAAATATGTTTGTTTTTTTTTTAATTTTTGTCAAAAATAGAAAAATCAAAAATATGTGTTGATTGAATACGCCGAAACCCTCACGGCTGAACAAACATGATTACATTCATCAGATTGAAAAACGGTTTTCAAACTGTAAAAATCAGTGTGTTGTAAATCATGGGGGTACTGTATGTTAGTTTTTCTGCTAATTGTGCTAAATAGTATGTTATGTTTTCTGTAATTCGGTACACGAGAAGCAGAAAATGGATGGCGAGACAAAGCTATCAGTGTCGGTTTGTCAAATTTCTTTTAATGATTTTGCATTTTAGGGGGAGAAAAATTGTCAGAAAATACAAAAACATTAGAAAATTTGAAAAATACAAAAACATGATAAAATTCAAAAATTTGAGTGTTGTGTAAAAAGAGGAAATGATAGTACATCAGTAGACAGTTACGGTATGCTAAAGAATTGTAATGATAAAATAGCGTTAAACAGTCTCACTGATGATATGTCGATAGGTTTTTATACACTTAGTAAACTTTTTCGGGATATAAACCTAAATTCAAACTTACTTATTTCGTGGGGAACACTACTTGGATATATAGGTAACCCCTGAAATTTCGTTTGAAAGGTCTCGTATTCTGATATACTAGGTTTTTATACTCTATGATGTCTGGGGTATTATTCCGGGACTTCTGCTGAATGGAAGTTCTGACCTAGTCCTTGGATAATACTTTCACCGAATGCTTGAAACACAGCATAAACCCTCAGCATGCAGATGAAACAATAAAATTGATAGTCACTGCTGTTGTAACTAAAAGATCCTCTAAAGGGGACATACCGAAAAGTCGAAACTGATATCTCTCTACGCATACGGAAGTATCGACCTGAGATCCCTCAGTCTTCGCATACCTAATTTATGTACAGATATCATTGTAGTATAGTTACCTGTAAGACTGAATATTGAGATTCTGGATACGGGAGTATATTCAAGAGGTGGGACACATGAATGAGTTTAAGTCTTAAAACATCTAATTCGTATCCTAAATCAGTTGAAATTTGTATGAAAATTTAAATGGATCAGTATATTGACAATCTAAGTGAATTGTTTAATTCTTAATGTGTAACTAAGCTCAACGGTACTTGTGACTTGTCAAAAACTGATATGATCCTCTGTCGCATACACGAACAAAAATATTGTCTGTAAATATGTTTGTATATATTTCTTTACTGCTTTATATTTTCAGAAAATACAAAAAGATTTTGATTTCCATTTTAGTTTCGATAAACCGATGTCTGAGTTGCTGAGTTTCAAAATCTGAGTAAGCTGATTGTGTTTCTGAAAAATAAAACAAGTTCATTAATTTGATACTTGAATTAAAATCAAAAATTTTCAAAAACAGTTTGTGATATCTCCAAGGTCATTAATTTGGACTTGGATGATTAACTGTGAGGGAGTTGGATTCTTTAACGCTGCCATATCTGTAAAGTTAGTTGATAGGGGGAGTGGATTAGAGAATTTAATTAAATGTTCAAAACATTGTTACTTATAAATGTCTGAGTGTTGTAGATGTTATACCAGACTACGATCCCGAAAGCCGAGTCTAAGGGGGAGTCTGAAGACGACCTCAACGCAAAAGGAAGCGTACAAAGAGCCAGGTATCATTCCAGGAAGAGCTTGTAACCGGAAAGCAAGGTGTCGATCCCAAAGCACGGAAGCTTGACGAAAGGGGGAGCCTGACAAAGAAAAGAGTCTACAGAAAGGAGAAACTGAAACTGAAGACAGATCCACTGGGATTCTGTTTGAGCAAGGGGGAGTCTGTGTAGCTGAAGATGTTAAAGCTTCAAGAAGACTCAGAGAGAGAGAGAAAAGTCGCTACGAGTTGACTACAGATTGACTACAGCAATATCCAAGGGGGAGTCTGTTAGTGCATTATCTGTCTATCGCCTCCGTCAATCTAGTCCGTAGCTGAAAACCGAAGAAAACGAGAGTTACATTGTTATTTTAGTGATAGTTAGTAAAAAAGGCAAGGTGGCATAATTGTAATTAATGAGATTCCTCATTAATCCCTTGGCCTATAAATAGATCTCTAGGGCTTCTAGTTTAGAACTTTTGAGCATTTGTCATTTTCACAACTTGGAGGTTTCTAGAGCTAGAGAGAGAAAGCTAGAGAGAGAAAGTTAGTTATTCGTGATTCAGGTGCTGTACATTTTCAGATTCATTAATAGAATCACGTTTATATTACGTCTCGTGTGTTCGGTCGCGTTCGTGTACGGATTCCGCACGTCACACGTTCGATTACACAATCGTTTCGGAGTCAAACCGGTCCTAACAATTTTCATTTGATGGTTTGTAATCAGTACACTTAGTGTATGTTGTGTTCTTTTGAAACAATTATGGCAATGGCATTGGAGCATGTTTTATTCATTTAATATGTTCACTTATATTGTTATGCAATGAGAACCGATCAAATCACACCTCGCGCTTCCGCTACGAGCGGGTGTGACAGATTCCGCCATCGATTGGGGTGTGACAGATTGGTACAAGAGCTATAACTATAGGGAATTAGGCAAGACTCGACCTAGTCCAGGTCGATATATTAGAAATGACCTAGTCTATAGTCTAAGTACCAACAGACCACCTTGTGCGAGCCCAATAGGGGTTTTGCATGAGCCTATTACTGTTATTCTCTCGACTCGCGTACATGCTACATCCTATCGGCCTTTCCTATGTCACACCCTGGCTTTGTGGAAGCGTGGTTAATTTGGTGTGACTTCTTAATACCATAGCTTAATCATAACAAAGCTATATGAAAGTAAAACCGTGCAAGATCATCCATTGATTAAGTTTCAAAATAAAAGTACCACAACATTGTTTTAAAGTACCGACACATGCAACGGAAGTTACAACCTAATTCATAAAAACATTGTTCAGAATCACAAACATAAAGCAGACGTAGTTTAAGAGCGGTGGCTCGTCCAGGCAAGAGACACGACCCCTAAACTTTGGATGACCTTATTTCTCATACGCAGCGTGAAAATGTATCATACCATGCCAGATGCTTAATTACCTGAAATACATGTAAGTTGGAAAAATCAACAAAAATTGTTGAGCAAGTTCATGTGTAGTGAGTAAGTAAAAACCTTTGTAAGTATAAAATCCTGGTATGTAGCAAATAAGGAAAAAGAGATCACCAATGGTTTGCAAGGCCATTGATACGTGTGAAATGCAAGTAGGAAGGCTCAAACCTAGCAGATTTATGCGCCGGGTACAAACTCATCCCGAGGTCCGTTACGCTGGGCCTGGGACTTGGCTCGCTACACCCAAATAGATCTATCGCTCCTGCCCCTCGGTCCTACCCTGAGGATTAATGACCTCAAGTTTCCGCCTACCCAATTCACATGATCTAAATAACAACCCTCCTTACGCTAACCATACCATATCAGAAATATTCGCAAACATAGTAACATGTATTTCACCCCCGCAGTTTAGAAAACTGAAAACAGTTAAGAGAAAAGGGGGACATGAACTCACAGCGGTGCGTCTCTACCAAGTATACTCCAAATCAAGCAGCTGTGCAACGACCTACATGTGCTAATTCTATTAGACGGATGGCCGTGCCTTAGCTTTATAGTTTACATTTTTGGGAAATAGTTAGACAACTATTTCGTGTTTATATCTTGCATGTACTTGGTAGTTAATCTCCTTCCCAAGGATGGGGGATTTAATACATGTGTATTTGTATTGTATCATTAAGTCCCACTTAATATATTTTTACTTCTCATTCCAAAATATAAATATTTTTCTCAAAAATATTATATTTTCTCTTCACTTAATACTTTCCAAAATAATACGTTGACAAAATACGCGTTTATGAATATTTCCGTATAAAGCGTAAGTTACGTTTTAACGATTAAGTGGTAATAGTAATTACCGTTGTAACTTATACGTTTGTCGTGTAAGCGTTTGTATTATTTTGGGTTCGTCAACGTTTGTAAATATTATTTTTACTCTAAAAATAATATTTATATATTTTCACAAAATAATCATGAACAGTGTGGTGAAAAATATATTTATCGAATAAATATTTATCACGTTTAGTTTTCGTGAAAATCCCACCTCCGATTATTTAATAAATAAAGTCATGGCGAAATATATTTTGAAAACATCTCAAAAATAGTCTAACACTTGTAAATAATTCTAAGTGTTAGATTTTAGAAAAATTTCGCCAGAGTTTCCCTTGTAACTGGAGGTGGCCACGCTTTCAAGCGTATCATTTTCTTTTACAAAATCACTTCAACAATTTCTTGATTCAATCAAACAATTTCCGACACATCAAACTAATCTCAACACACCAAACTTGCCGACTAGTATGTAAATCGCATTATTACATGAACTTGTAGTTTTTCCGAAAACTATAGTGTAGATCTCCTTATATTTGGTGGATCTATGTGTGAAATAGCTTAATCTTGTAAAAACCCCGTTTTTAGAATAAATCATTCTTTACAACTTCCCGACAACTTTTATAAAAATTGTTACTTTGTCGGATCTTTCGTTTCACAAGTGTTTATACACTTGTAGTTTGTAAAAATCATATTTGTTAGTGTGTCATCCGACTTTTATAAACCATGATTTTCTCGACACTTGGTTCTACGAATATACCACTTGTACATGCGTAGATCCGCTAGTTTTAAATACTATTTTACAAGTCAAAATACTTTTACACAAGTTCATGTCTTCCATGTGGTAGAGTTTCACCTTTTAACCCTTGTACCGATAGAAACAAGCTTATGTCAAGATCTATGATCTTAACAAAGTCGGGTTAAACGATGATCAGAGCCACCACAACGTAGATCGGGCCTCAATAATCAACATATTCAAACACTACAACTTTTACACAAGTCATGATCTTTTATCCAACAAAATTCAAGTTTTAGTGAACTTTAAAGATTCAAAAGATGGGTTTCTGCATTTTAACCGTTATAAATCATATTAACCACTTTAGATATGTTCGAGAGTGAGTTTTAAACATTATACCTCTAGCTCGGGGCTAGGGAAGAATCTAGGCGAAAAGGTGGTGGATAAAAGCAAAGTAACGAGGTCCTTCCACTTCCGCTTGCTTCAAAGCTCCTAATATGTGACCCGTAAGGCTTGTAGATACTTGGAATGTATGAACAAGATCGAACAATGGGTGTGTAGGTGGTGGGGGTTTCGGCCGAGAGCCAAGGGAGAGAGGAGAGGAGGGTGTGTTGATGATTTGGTGAAGTGATAACCTTATGTGTTTAAGGGTAGTATTTATAGGCAAAATCATGTTCATCGTCCAACGGATTTCGTGTCTCCTAGATATTAGACATAAATCAATTTAATAATCAAAAGTTGTACCCTTGTGTTCCCTTTAGTTGGCCGATCTCTTTAGGGGGGGGGGGTATCCAGTTCGATTTCAATCGTTTAGTTAGGACTTAGTTACTTTAAGTAGGTTAACTTTAGGGGTTAACTCCGTTAGTTGTATGATACGTTATAAAACGGGTGTTAGGGTAATCAGGGACCCTAACTGGCTCAGAAAAAGACCAATAATACTTTTGGCAATATTCTCATGTTCCGGGTATAGTCCGGTTGTTCGGTTGGATAGTAATCCGTTAAAGTGCTTAAGTAATCTTTTAAGCGTCGTAAATAATATTTTTAGTGACACAACTCATTCTGCAAAGTGTCAGGAATATTTCCTCATGTTTTGGCACTTTATTAGTTAGCCAGCAACTGGTATGATAAGTAAAAGTGCTGTGTTTTGTGCTTAGAGTACGTTTTAGGCACATCCAATCATTATATCTTATTCCTAGAGACGCAGTTCTACAACCCTTGTATCCCTACACTCACTACGGGTGTAGTAAAAGATTTCTGGCTCATACAGGCCTTAGAGGCAGTGTCTGCCTGATGCTGGCTTTATCAGTATGTTCAATAGGTTATCCGTTCATAGTGCTACTGTGCTTTTGTGCATCATGAAAATAATGTAGTGACAGTATGTAAGGTATGATGTAGATATGTACAAGTATCAACAGTCAAGTAGCAGTCTATCCATAGATTCAAGTAAGCACAGTAATTAAGCAGTAAATTATTATTAATTAAGTCATACGGAAACCTGGTTTAGTGAGGGTTGTCACATTCTCCCCCCGTTAAAGAAATTTCATCCTCGAAATTTGTACTACCTTAACTCCTTTTGGTTACGTCACGCAAGTATAACATCGAGGTAGATAGTCATCAAACTGCATCAAAGCTTACTCACACTTGGTGGTTCCAAGAATTTTTAACAATCCACACCCTCTATATAAATTCAGTAATTTTCTACTCAAATGAAATGGTAAAGGGATCTGTCAACTCCCAAGTAGCCAAGTGGCAAGGTTCAGTGCGTTTGACCCTTTTGAACTGTGAGGATACACCGAATGAATACAGATGAATCTGGTGTATCCTTGCTTTGATTTGTAGTTGCATCAAGAATATGTAAATGACAAGTCAACAAAAGTTTATGTATTTTGCGTGGAACGGTTAACCATGATTAGCACAAGCTACAAGTTTGTAGTGACACCGCAAGGTATCGTAATGACAAAATTCGAAATAGCGGTGATTGAACAAAATCACCGAGTTTGGAAACAGATGAAGGTGTACTGAAACAACATGAAGATTTGACTTAAACCACGTTATAGAGTTTCCAATTAAATACGGAATATCAAGGATCCATTGATTCCAATCGAAGATGAAATGTAAGTAATAAGTACCGCAAGGCATTTGATTGACAACGAGGGAATCGTTAGGGGGGGGGGGTACCCATGATATAAAATGAATTTATGTACCTTTTTGACCCAGCACGCAAGCGTGCGTTACGAGTGATTTAAATGTGATAAAGAAGACGGATTTAGGGCAAGTTGTCAAATAATTAATTAAATCCGTGTACGAAGTGAGTAGTCAGATAAGCGCAAGCTTCAGTTCTGTGAAGGTATCACTGTAATCTATCAACGATTTAGTGGAGTCATAGACCAAATAAGTCTACTACGATCCGAAACAAAAGAATCTGTGCCAAAGTATTAGAATATGATGCTCTCAATGCATCATATTGCGTCTCAAATTAAACATGTGAACTGGATAAGTTCAAGCAGTTGAACCTAGTTTCAACGTAACCAACAATATACGTACATGTCAACAAGGAAATCTTGGCATGATAGCAAACATGTAACTTGAAAGAAGTTAGTTTCAACAAGTGTGTTGACTTGATATCGGAAGAGTCAAGCATGACAAAAATGTAGGTCATTCGAATCACAACTAGTAACTAGATTTGACAACGTAATATTTGAACATTCATGAAGCGTTTATTCGAAATGAAACCACATGCGTAGCAAATGGTCATGGGTTATGAAGAGATGCGTTCTTACTAAAACGAAGAAGTGACCAAATATATGAAGCAAACGTGCACTCGCTCTCAGCGAAGGAAGACAACGCGATGCAGCTACTTGAAGGGAGCAGAAATGCAAATTCCTACTTGTTAGAAGTGAAAATGAAGACTTCAATGGAAGAAAATTTAAGTACTTTCGGGTTCGTTAACTATAATGACAGGTTGATCAAGTTAATGATGTTTGATTGAGTTGACAGATATGGTTCCTAGATGTAAGGCTTCTAGTCTTTCTGGATTCCACACCTCGTGTGAATCTGGTTTATTCATTGTGTAGGAAGCAGTATTTTGTTTATGTTTAAGCACGATCATTGTCCCACAATTTCATCCTGGTATATTCTCTGACGATGTTCGATTGTCGATCAGTCGTGTAGTAGTCGGGTTCTCATCGTTAGTTGTACAAGAGGTCCGCAAATTTTTAGCAAGAGTCGCTGATTTTGGTGGGTTTGCTTGTTCGGTTCCTGGTAGCTGATGTTTACTTGAAAATCATCATCCTCCTTTTTAACGAGCAGATATGGGGTTTTCCCAACAGGGGATTTTTGGTCTGTTATCTTCCTTCTTCATCAACTTCTGTAGCTTCACCGTCAATCCTTGCGCTTCCGAGGGTATAAGTCGTTAAGGGGTATTGACCGCAGGTGTGACATTGGGAATTTATCTGACGCGAACGAGATTAGCCGTAGGAGAGAACATTCTGGCAAGTCCTTGTGGAGACCTTAGGGCATTTTCTTGTATTAAGAAGATCTTAGTTCTTTGGCTCCCCCCTGTCCCCGACATGGGTCAAGAAGCAACCTATTCTTCACGCAACATCCTCCATGCCTTCAGGCAATTTGTAGTTTGTAGAGGCGTATCTTTCCTCATGAGTCATGATTGCTTCGTCGTTCATCTCCGGGACGTGGGTAACGATTTTTCGCTTGGTTGCTCGATCGCGGGTTCATCCTAGTTACTGTGTCGAGGTCGTTTATTAATTAGCCTCATTAAGAGTGGGTCGACTAACTTACTCTCTACTAACCTAAGTAGATTCCTAAATTCATGAGATGCGAGACAAAGGTCGGCACCGTTATCAAATAACGTGAATGCAAGACTTTGGGTTGACAAAGAACGTACCAGTGACCATATCTGGATCCTGGCAGGCCTTACTAGCTCCGGTGTTGGATGCTTCTTCGTGGTCTTGGTTAGTCTCCCTTGGGCAATCCTTTCTAAGGTGCCCCATACCACCGCAGTTACAACCTTCCTTTCCTCTTTTCGTCTCCTGCCAACACGTTTCCCTGTCGTGTCCCCTTTTTCCACAGTTGTCACACTTCCTAATACTGCACTTCCCTTTGTGATGGCACTGGCATACTTCGCACTTAGGTAGGTTACCCAGGTACATCTTTCCCTTTTTGGCCCTTCTCCTTTCTTTTGCCTGATCACCTCCCTGAGATTTGCCAAGCTTTCTTTTGTTCTTCCCAGATGTCTCCATTGTTGTTTCCTTTTTCTCATCCGGGATTGATAGTTTCACCAATCTAAATGCTTCCTTAGTGAGCTCCAGTCCTGTTACATGGGCAATCACGGGTGATGGCGGCGTCGATGCCATCATCAAGCTCAAGGCCTGGGGTGTCAATTCCCAAATAGATTGCTCCATTCTCTTCAACTCGGGTTCCACTAGGTACGGAATGACTCGCGACAAATCGTAAAGCCTTTTCACGTGCTTTACCACATCTGGACCTTCCTTCTGTAGCTCCCTGAACTCTAATTCCAACCCTTGGATATCCTTCTGAGAGCAATACTCCTTTCGCATTATCTCTTTCAGCTCGCTCCATGACATCGCATAAGCTACAGCCTCGTCCAACTCTCGAACCTTACGGTCCCACCATAACAGAGCTCCATCTTGTAGCAATCCGGAAATGTATGGGACTTGCTGCTCTGGCGTGCAACCACTCATTCGCACAACGGCATCCACATTCTCAGCCCATTTTACAAATGCTATGGCACCTCCCGTGCCATCAAAATTCGGAGGGTTGCATTCTAGGAAAAACTGGTAGGTACACCCTGTATCCAAGAATTCATCATCACAATGGGTATTAGCAGGGCACTTAAGGGACTTTCCAACGTATTGTAATGTGTCTCAAGTGACTTAAACATTACCGTTAGGTAGGTCTCTCCCTGAGGCACCTTCGCCATGTTGGTAGCGAAGAACCTCGTGCCGAGCTCTGACTCGAGAGGCGTGCGCTAACCATTCTGCCTCAGTCAGTCGGGTGATCTCTTGATGCGACATCTTCTAGGAAGAAGTTCATGTTAGTCAGGTCTCTTCTATTTAGGGAACATAAATAGTTGTTTGGAGCACATGTATCTCATATGTTTAAGTCATTATATTACACATCACGCAATTCATCAAGCAAGTAATTGGGATCATGCTTGCCGAACGTATATCAAACAAACACGTGTTTCTCAGTCATAGCACATTCCCATTATATTGGTATTACGTCTTATGATTAGGTTTTCATTATACGGGTAAGCACATTGCATCACAATCATAACGTTCGTACGTAATTTGAGGGTTTCGTTGAATAAAAGTATAGCAAGTAAACATGTAGTATCAAAATTTTAGTACGCGCATAGGCGTTACTGATCACATTTAGCAATGACATGGTGACTGAGCTTTTGTTGATTATTGGCCATAATGTTTTAGCACATGCTTTATGACAATTGGTTTCCATCGTTTTCCGGCTACAATTTCATTGCCTTACAAAATGTATCACATTATCAGGGCCATCGGGTCTCCCTACCCTTGCCCAACAAGTATATTAGCATATCTAAATTGCGTAGTCAGACGTGGTCCTCTCAAATCTCCACAATCTTGGGGTCTCTACCCAATCGTAACGCAATCTGCGTTATCCAGGTATCAACATTTCTAGTAACTAAGGTGGGGGAGAAGAGAGTAGTAAACTGTCGACATGCTTGAATTTCTCCGCGAGCTTGTATATTTCTCGAAGTAGTTAACTGAATTGCCGCTTAATGGTAAAAGGAACGATTATCAAAAATCCCAGGGGACGGTGGAATATCAGGGGTTAAGAGCATAAAAGGGATCCTGATGTATGTGGCGGATCAAGGCATGTTGGTGAAGGACGTGGTGTTTTACTTAAAGTTTTCAGACAACATGCTGTCTTGTGATGTAGACACTTAACTCATGTTTTTAGTTATGTAATGTTATGCATTTGAAGTTGCCCTTCGAGGTGTCAGCTCAGCTTCAACGTTCCGCGACTCTTATCCTTAACTTGCAGTTGCTGTTACTGGAGCAACCTATCCTGTGTGCGTTTTTCATAATGCGAGAAATGGTAAGGGTTTATAGTTAACATAGCGCGTTTGTAGGCACCATCCAATTGGCTTATCGGACGTTGTAGTGGTGAATGTAGCAAGCGGTGCGGCCTGGGGAATCTCTTCTAGGTGCGGGTATATCCTGATAGAAGGTGTTAGGCATGATGGCGCAGCGGGCATCAATCTTCACAAGGGGAAAACGAACCTCTTCACAAATGAGGGGGGGGGGCTGTCCGATGCAGGTAGATATAAGAAGTGCGACGTCTGGCCGACTAAAAAGAAACAAGGTCGTGACCACGTAAAGGTGTAGGTTCAGCAGGCGCGACATCGAGCTGTCTCGATGGTGTAGTTAGCTGGCTCAAGTACAGGCTCCGGTCATGTAGCGGTGTGGTGAGTATCAGTGGTGAGTGTGGGAAGCAAAGGTGCATCCATAGGAACTAGAACAGGGGCTGAAACAGGAGTCACAAGGGAGTGTCACAGGAAACTCCAAAGGTGGGTAACTATTGTCATCGTTTATCCACCCACTTCGGGTGTGCGTGTATCGAGAATTAACTTGGGCCGCAAGAAGCGCATGATTGGACTGTACAGGCACAAGGTCAGGAAAAGGGGCAATAACAGGATCAGCAGGAATATTAGCAATGTGAGGGGCATCAACATGGGCATCAACAGCATGCTCATCCTCCAATAGCGGAGCAACAATAGGATGGTCATCGATAGGTACATCATTAATCAAAGGATCCACAGTGGGTACATCTGCACGAATAGGGTCATGCTCAAATACGGGGTCTGAAGCAACTACTGGTTCGGGGGCTACGGTAGGCTCGGGATCATCAAAGGCCATCTCAAAATCAAACTCAGGGTCGATGGGATCAACT
Organism: Helianthus annuus; assembly: GCF_002127325.2. NCBI lineage: Eukaryota > Viridiplantae > Streptophyta > Magnoliopsida > Asterales > Asteraceae > Helianthus > Helianthus annuus. The sequence goes on from NC_035448.2 coordinate 70,812,751, forward strand.
AGATCAGCGGGATCCTCCATGGGCTGGTCCATCGGGATATACCCAATGTCGTGATCCGGGTCAAATCCCGGAGGAAAGATGGGATCAGAATCCTCTATATCGTCATGCTCGAATGCAAAGCTCGGAATAGGTGCAGCAGAGGATGCCTGGTCAGGATCCGAGTCGTGTGCAAAGTGCTGTGCGCTCACCTCGTGAGAAGGTGCGGATGCCACAGACTCAAAGGAGACTGGGACCGGTGAATGTGCGGGTGAGTCCTCAGCAGGGGCGTCAGCGATCATCAGAAGATCACCAGCGGGAAGAAGGGCTGCATCCGGAATCTCATCCTCAATAGGCTCGTCCTCAAACAAATCGATATCGCCGTCAGCCTCGGCGTCGAGTAGCAAGTCATATGCGGGATAGACAGCTAAAGGAAATAGGAGCTGGTATCACAACTAGGGGTATGTACTCAGCAGGGGGGTCATCAATAGGCTCATCAGCGCCATCGGGCAGAGCGAAGGGCTGGAAGTCATCGTCATCAGTGCTCGTGTAATCGGAGGTATGCACCTCGTGCTCTGAGGATATAATGTCGTCAGATACTATGGGTAAAGGTCCGGTGGTATCCGAATCTCATACGCATAAACATGTCGCATGGCACGGGTGACTCATGATGTCAGTAACATAAACACAATTATGCACAAATAATCAGGTAATCAGGTAATCACATAAGTTACCAAATAATAATCACATAATCCTCCTAGTCCCACTAGCCTCCCAGCCTCCCAGACTGTCCTTTCCTAGTCCCACTAGCCAATTTTCCCAGCCTCCCAGACTGCTCTTCCTAGTCCCACTAGCCTCCCAGTCTCTCAGACTGACTCCCTAGTCCCACTAGTCAATTCTCCCAGCCTCCCAGACTGACTCCCTAGTCCCACTAGTCAATTCTCCCAGCCTCCCAGACTGACTCCCTAGTCCCACTAGACAACTACCTCGATCCATTAGATCGAGCCTCGGCCTCCCAGACCGAGCCTTAGTCTCTCAGACCGAGCCTCAGCCTCCCAGACTGAGCCTAAAAAAAATAATAAATAAAATGTGCTCAACATTTGTTTGTAAAAACGTTTTGGATCTGGACTTAAGTGGTATGCAGTAAAAATGTTTTCGTGAGAGCCCTAGTGATCATAGTCTAGACTCGAGGAGGAATCCTAGTTCGCTATGATCAGAGCTCTGATACCAAGCTGTCACACCCTGGCTTTGCGGAAGCGTGGTTAATTTGGTGTGACTTCTTAATACCATAGCTTAATCATAACAAAGCTATATGAAAGTAAAACCATGCAAGATCATCCATTGATTAAGTTTCAAAATAAAAGTACCACAACATTGTTTTAAAGTACCGACACATGCAACGGAAGTTACAACCTAATTCATAAAAACATTGTTCAGAATCACAAACATAAAGCAGACGTAGTTTAAGAGCGGTGGCTCGTCCAGGCAAGAGACACGACCCCTAAACTTTGGATGACCTTATTTCTCATACGCAGCGTGAAAACGTATCATACCATGCCAGATCCTTAATTACCTGAAATACATGTAAGTTGGAAAAATCAACAAAAATTGTTGAGCAAGTTCATGTGTAGTGAGTAAGTAAAAACCTTTGTAAGTATAAAATCCTGGTATGTAGCAAATAAGGAAAAAGAGATCACCAATGGTTTGCAAGGCCATTGATATGTGTGAAATGCAAGTAGGAAGGCTCAAACCTAGCAGATTTATGCGCCGGGTACAAAGTCATCCCAAGGTCCGTTACGCTGGGCCTGGGACTGGGCTCGCTACACCCAAATAGATCTATCGCTCCTGCCCCTCGGTCTTACCCTGAGGATTAATGACCTCAAGTTTCCGCCTACCCAGTTCACATGATCTAAATAACAACCCTCCTTACGCTAACCATACCATATCAGAAATATTCGCAAACATAGTAACATGTATTTCACCCCCGCAGTTTAGAAAACTGAAAACAGTTAAGAGAAAAGGGGGACATGAACTCACAGCGGTGCGTCTCTACCAAGTATACTCCAAATCAAGCAGCTGTGCAACGACCTACATGTGCTAATTCTATTAGACGGATGGCCGTGCCTTAGCTTTATAGTTTACATTTTTGGGAAATAGTTAGACAACTATTTCGTGTTTATATCTTGCATGTACTTGGTAGTTAATCTCCTTCCCAAGGATGGGGGATTTAATACATGTGTATTTGTATTGTATCATTAAGTCCCACTTAATATATTTTTACTTCTCATTCCAAAATATAAATATTTTTCTCAAAAATATTATATTTTCTCTTCACTTAATACTTTCCAAAATAATACGTTGACAAAATACGCGTTTATGAATATTTCCGTATAAAGCATAAGTTACGTTTTAACGATTAAGTGGTAATAGTAATTACCGTTGTAACTTATACGTTTGTCGTGTAAGCGTTTGTATTATTTTGGGTTCGTCAACGTTTGTAAATATTATTTTTACTCTAAAAATAATATTTATATATTTTCACAAAATAATCATAAACAGTGTGGTGAAAAATATATTTATCGAATAAATATTTATCACGTTTAGTTTTCGTGAAAATCCCACCTCCGATTATTTAATAAATAAAGTCATGGCGAAATATATTTTGAAAACATCTCAAAAATAGTCTAACACTTGTAAATAATTCTAAGTGTTAGATTTTAGAAAAATTTCGCCAGAGTTTCCCCTGTAACTGGAGGTGGCCACGCTTTCAAGCGTATCATTTTCTTTTACAAAATCACTTCAACAATTTCTTGATTCAATCAAACAATTTCCGACACATCAAACTAATCTCAACACACCAAACTTGCCGACTAGTATGTAAATCGCATTATTACATGAACTTGTAGTTTTTCCGAAAACTATAGTGTAGATCTCCTTATATTTGGTGGATCTATGTGTGAAATAGCTTAATCTTGTAAAAACCCCGTTTTTAGAATAAATCATTCTTTACAACTTCCCGACAACTTTTATAAAAATTGTTACTTTGTCGGATCTTTCGTTTCACAAGTGTTTATACACTTGTAGTTTGTAAAAATCATATTTGTTAGTGTGTCATCCGACTTTTATAAACCATGATTTTCTCGACACTTGGTTCTACGAATATACCACTTGTACATGCGTAGATCCGCTAGTTTTAAATACTATTTTACAAGTCAAAATACTTTTACACAAGTTCATGTCTTCCATGTGGTAGAGTTTCACCTTTTAACCCTTGTACCGATAGAAACAAGCTTATGTCAAGATCTATGATCTTAACAAAGTCGGGTTAAACGATGATCAGAGCCACCACAACGTAGATCGGGCCTCAATAATCAACATATTCAAACACTACAACTTTTACACAAGTCATGATCTTTTATCCAACAAAATTCAAGTTTTAGTGAACTTTAAAGATTCAAAAGATGGGTTTCTGCATTTTAACCGTTATAAATCATATTAACCACTTTAGATATGTTCGAGAGTGAGTTTTAAACATTATACCTCTAGCTCGGGGCTAGGGAAGAATCTAGGCGAAAAGGTGGTGGATAAAAGCAAAGTAACGAGGTCCTTCCACTTCCGCTTGCTTCAAAGCTCCTAATATGTGACCCGTAAGGCTTGTAGATACTTGGAATGTATGAACAAGATCGAACAATGGGTGTGTAGGTGGTGGGGGTTTCGGCCGAGAGCCAAGGGAGAGAGGAGAGGAGGGTGTGTTGATGATTTGGTGAAGTGATAACCTTATGTGTTTAAGGGTAGTATTTATAGGCAAAATCATGTTCATCGTCCAACGGATTTCGTGTCTCCTAGATATTAGACATAAATCAATTTAATAATCAAAAGTTGTACCCTTATGTTCCCTTTAGTTGGCCGATCTCTTTAGGGGGGGGGGGTATCCAGTTCAATTTCAATCGTTTAGTTAGGACTTAGTTACATTAAGTAGGTTAACTTTAGGGGTTAACTCCGTTAGTTGTATGATACGTTATAAAACGGGTGTTAGGGTAATCAGGGACCCTAACTGGCTCAGAAAAAGACCAATAATACTTTTGGCAATATTTTCATGTTCCGGGTATAGTCCGGTTGTTCGGTTGGATAGTAATCCGTTAAAGTGCTTAAGTAATCTTTTAAGCGTCGTAAATAATATTTTTAGTGACACAACTCATTCTGCAAAGTGTCAGGAATATTTCCTCATGTTTTGGCACTTTATTAGTTAGCCAGCAACTGGTATGTAAGTAAAAGTGCTGTGTTTTGTGCTTAGAGTACGTTTTAGGCACATCCAATCATTATATCTTATTCCTAGAGACGCAGTTCTACAACCCTTGTATCCCTACACTCACTACGGGTGTAGTAAAAGATTTCTGGCTCATACAGGCCTTAGAGGCAGTGTCTGCCTGATGCTGGCTTTATCAGTATGTTCAATAGGTTATCCGATCATAGTGCTACTGTGCTTTTGTGCATCATGAAAATAATGTAGTGACAGTATGTAAGGTATGATGCAGATATGTACAAGTATCAACAGTCAAGTAGCAGTCTATCCATAGATTCAAGTAAGCACAGTAATTAAGCAGTAAATTATTATTAATTAAGTCATACGGAAACCTGGTTTAGTGAGGGTTGTCACATCCTAAGGACGAACACTACCACTTAGCCTTTCCTAAGGCTAGCAACACACACGACTTTCGAAATCACTCGCATAACGCAATCGAGTGATTTGGTCGAGATTAGGCGTGAAAACAATAAACTCTCGACACAATCGCTCGCTCGACGCACATTTTTACTATAAACACGAGAATTTGCGTTGAGTCAGGAGTGAAATCCATATCTCGACGAAATTCCCCCCCATCTCTCTCATGGTTTACCACACAATCAGGAATAAAGTTTAGGACTTGATTCTTAGTTTATCATACTCATTTATATATATAAAAAAATTATAATAGATAATACAAAATCAGGAATAAAGTTGTTAAGTTAGTGGTGAAACCTGTTGGTGCATCCGTTTGTCGTCTACGTCTTGTATCGAGTCTAGAATAGAATAGGCTAGATCAGGGAACGGAATTCAAGAAAATGGATTTGAAGCTGATTCCGCTCCAAATGACATCTTGTCATTTGGAGCGAAACCCCCTGATAATCCTGATTCCGCTCGTAATGGTTAGAGGCTGATTCCGCCCGAAGGTGTAACTTTTGATTTCGCTCGAGATGAGATTTCGCTCATACATGTTGGAGCGAAATCAGCTCACCTATATAAAGGGTGTCTTTTGGAGCGAAATCTAATAGTTTTAGGGTGATTGGCTTCCGGTGAGCCACGAAGTGCTGCCGAAGTGTTGATTCGATTGTAAACGTTGTTCAATCAATAAAATCAACAGTTTAAAGTGAATACTCGGTGAATTGAACCTGATTTGTCTGGTTCCGCCGTTCAAATCAGGAGTAGTTCTTCTGATAGACTCAATTGGGTCCGGACCCGATCCTACAAGTGGTATCAGAGCTAAGGAGGAAGAGCTCTTGCCAATTCAGCCGAAAATTCTGTTTTTCTACACCTTCTACACTGTCTTTTGCGAATTGACCAGGAAAAAGTTGTCAAATTGATCTGATTTTTGGACATGTTGCTCGGAATTAGTATCTAACAAAGCCTTAAAAATATCAGCTGTTAATTCGAACTAAAACTTGACATTTTGCTAATTCCGCTTGAAACGAGTTCGAGAAAACATGACGTCACAGTGATTTCGCTCGAAATTGTAGTTTGATTTCGCTCCAAATCATAATTCCGCTCCAGGAAAGTTTCTGATTTCGCTCCTGTTGACAGTGTGATTTCGCTGTTGATTAAATCGTAATTCCGCTCCAAAAATCATCGTGATTTCGCTCCAGAGTTCATTGTGATTCCGCTCCAGAATACCATCTGATTCCGCTCCTGTTGAACTTTGTGATTCCGCTCCAATCAGTGATCCCACTTAAATAGTTGATTTTGCTTGAACCAAGATTATTTTGTGAAAATTTTGCAATCTGAAAAATGGACGAAGAATTCTACAACGCATTCGCTACTCCGGTTACCCCGATCACTATTGCACAGAACACAATGCTAGAAAACGAAACGGGAACAATGCAAAAACTGCCCAAACTCATGAACATAGAAGAATATAAGGGTTGGGAAGGTCGTTTCGAAAATTAGGTACAAGCTAATTACCTAGACGCATGGGAGTGTGTTGAGACGAAGTATGTGAGACCGTTAAATAACGATGAAGAGGAAGTTGCGATCAAGGATATGAGTGCAGATGACAAAAAGAAATACAAAAATGAGAAAATGATGTTAAGTCTGTTACAACAAGCTGTGAAAGAGGATATTATGGTCTTATTGCAACATAACGGAAGTTCTTATTCTATCTGGAAAGCTTTAAGATCAAAGTTTGTTGGTAGTCAGGAAATGATCAAGAACAAGAAATCTCTGTTAAAGAAAGAATTTGACTTGTTTCATGGATTGAAGAATGAGAGCATAAAGCAAATCATCGAAAGATATTGCAATTTGTTAGTGAATATGAAGAGGGTAAGCATCAACAAAGACAATAAAGAACTGATAGAGAAGCTAGCAGATGCATTGCCACACGAAACATGGGGCATATCTGATGAGGCTTAGGAACAAGAAAGGATTCAACACGCTCACATTGAGTAAATTCATTGAGAAGTTGGAAGCTCAAGAGACGGTGAACAGGATATTGGGTTGTACTACAAAGCAGGGGTGAATGAGAAATCTACAAATTTATCTCCAAAAGTGGAAACTGCTTACAACGCCAAGAATTCAACCGGCAGTTCATCAAAAGGATCAAGCAGCAACACAAGTTTCTCATCATTTCCATCATTTGATCCGAACATTTCAGCAACAAAGAATGGAAGAAAACTTCAATGCAATATTGTTTTAAATCTTGAGAATGATCAAGATTATTCAGATGAAGTTGCTAAAAATCAAATGTCTTTTTTGGGAATGGTTTTAGAATCTTACAGTAGTTTTGTTGCAGGTCGTATCGGGAATCCAATGCTAACAAAGGAGGATTACGACCAGATAGATGCTGAAGAGATGGAGCTGATGGACATAAAATGGTGTTTGGCCAGTGTGTTAAGGAGAGCTGAGAAATTCAAGCAGATCATGGGGAGAGATGATCTTCGTGAGGCTAATGTTTCTACTTTGGGTTTTGACAAATCTAAAGTCACTTGTTTTCGTTGCAGGGAGAAAGGTCACTTCAAGAGGGAGTGCACCAACCGCGAAGCAAGTGGAGCTCAGAATCCTTTCAACAACAACAATGATTACTAGCGAAAAGCTATCTACCATCAAGTTGCTCAACAACCATCTCAACAACATCAACATCAAGCTCAAATTGGACATGGAAGAAATGTGATTGAAGATTCTGGAAAGAGAGCTTGTGTGGTTAATCAAGATGAAAAGAAGCCATTCAACTGGGATAAATATGTCTCAGCTGATGGAAAAGCTTGTGTGATTGATCAAGATGATGAGAAATTACCTGAGGGTTTTAGCTGGGAAAATTTCACTTGGGATAATTATATTCCTGATCAAGCCACAGTGCATACAGCTCACAAAGCTTTTGCTACCGGAATAGAAGAAGAGAGTGATGATGATAACACTGAGTACTATGCTAAACAAATGAGAGATCATTTGAAAATGTTGGCCGAAAGTGACAGCGAGGATGAGAAGGCTAAGAAGAAAAAGAAAAAGGTAAAGACACCGATGAGTAGTGATGATGAAGATGTTCTAGTGATTAGAAGGAAAGTGAAAGAATTCCAAAGTTCGAGATTAATGAAGAAGCTGTTGCGAAAAAGAGTCCAGTAACTTGTGAAAATTGTGAAGCTGTAAAGAAACAAAACAGTTCGCTAATTCACAATATGAACAGGTTGAAGGAGTCATATGATGTGCTCAACAAAGCGATGAACATGTATAATGATACAAGTGAAGTGCAAGCTACTGCGATGAAGACACTTCAAGGAGCGTTCATGGTCAAGCAAAAAGTTGTGAACAATTATATCGAGAAGTGTGCTGCTCTTGAACAGAAACTGGAACTTCAGAGGATTGAAACTGAAAGAGTTAATCGTTTGTTGAAAAGTTACTCATGTTCGTCTTATGTCATTGACAGGATTTATCCGACAGCTGAAAGTTTAAAGGCATTTGAGGACAATGATGTAACCGAAGAAAAGAAAGTTTCAGAAGAAAAGATTGAAGAAAAGATTCCGGTGAAAAAGACTAAAAAGAAGAAAGACACTGAAAAGACGACATCTGGTAAGAAACAAGGTGTTAGTTACAAAAAGTGTCCACCCCCACTGGAAAATGGATATTTGGCTAGAAATCCAAATGATGAAAGAGTCAAAAAGGCAACAAATTTACAGTGGGAGTCGGAGTCGTCAGTCAATCTACCAAAAAGTATTGATGTCACGTTTACATCATCTGACACTGATCAACAGTCTCAATTGATGAAGATAGTGGTGGATCATGTGTTAGATAATGATGAGACAGAGGAGTCAAAGTCGGAGTCTAGTTCAGAGTCAAAGTCTGAGTCAAGCACTCCTGGTCAAACAGAAAAACATGAGAAAATAGTTTATGATAGAAAATTCCTGTTATCAAAATCTAATTTGGATGATGAACCATTTAAAGTTGCATACACTTTGAATGATTCTGACAAATTATATTCTGATAATGAATTTCCAATAAGAGGTGTCAAAACTGAACTGATAAAAAAGGTTTTCAAACTTACAGAAATTAATATTTCTGAAATAAAAGACTTATGTCTTAATGCAAAACCTAAAAAGTACACCTCAAGAATTCAACAGAGATTAAACAAGAAAAAGGGTTACAGTTCTGGTTCAGGTTTTCAACAGAAATCTAACCATAACGGTAATTTCAAAAAGAAAGGTTTAGGTTTTACTCCAACAGAAAAACAGAAAAATGAAAAATATGTTCGTGATTTTAAATCCAAGATGACATTTGTTTCAGGAACATCATCTGAAGAAGAAGAAAAGAAAGCATTCTGGAGGCAGTCAAACAATGAGTTCCTTGCAAATAAGCAAGATGAAATGTTGAAGATGGCTGAGAAGAAGAAGGATAAGAGAACCTGTTTTCAATGCAACAAAGTTGGACATATTGCCAGGGAGTGTTCGAAGGCAATACAATCAAAACAGGGAGTATCTCGTAAACTTAAAGAAAAAGTTGTTGAGTTTGAATCACCAATTGACAGAACTAAATTGTTTAAAAATTCAAAGTTTGAATTTGGTGAATGTTCAAACAGTTTTTACAAGAAGAGAGCTAAATCTGACAACCAGAAATGGTTTGTTAAGAAGAGTATTGATAGCACTAGCGATGATTCTGATAGGGCAAAATCAGAGGGGCTATCTTCTGGCAATGAAACTGACTCCATAAAGTCAGTTGAGCCACATGTTGTTTCAAAATGTGAAGCTATGTTGAAAGCTGAGAAGTCAGTTCTGACTGTGGATGATGAGAATTTTCCATCAATTCGGGCTGAAAATTATAAGAAGAAAATTGGTAAAGTTGAAATTTCTAACCAATTTTATTCTAATAAACAGGATTTTGATGTTGAGAAGGTCTTGAACCCCAAGGTAAAACATATCTTTGGTAAGATGATTGACTGAAAAGTCAAAGGGGTTAAAGAATTTTATGAGAAGAAAAGAGGAGGTAAGAAACCGAGTGTTGATGACTCGGTGACACCCAAGGCTGGTCAGGCTTGGGTGGATATTTTCTTTGAATGAAAAACCTGACTTGCCGGAGCTCCCAGGTTAGTAAGCGTGGAGCATGAATTGGCATCTTTCTTGAGAAGATTTATTCGGTAATGTCATCGTACAAACGGTAAAAAGTTTGTTTGTGTTTACTTACAAGTGGTAAGAAGATTTGATTATTCGTATTTGCATATGGTAAATCAAGGACATTAATTTGTACTTGCTTTTACCTACAAATGATTGAGAGACAAAATGATGAACCATATCCCCGAATTTTTTTTCATAGTATACCTACAAGTGGTAAAATCAACTAAACTTATTTTCCGGAAAAACCATTTTGATTAAAAACAAACTTAAGTGTTTTGAAATCTAAATGCGAAAATAGTTTGTTGATAGGGGAAGTTCTGATTGTTTATGTCAAGTGGATGGAGAATTGAGGCGATTCATATCAGTTTTCATTTTCTGTATAGTTTGTTCTCAATTTTCTTTAATGTGTTTGCATTTTAGGGGGAGTAGAAAATTTTCAGAAAATCCAAAAAAAAAAAAACATTAGGAAATTTGAAAAAGCCAAAAACATTTTAAAATTCAAAAACGAGTTTTGTTGTAAAAAGAGGAAATGATAGTCATCAGTGGACTGTCACAACATGCTAAAGAAATGTAAAGATAAAATGTGATAAACAATCTCACTGCGGATGTGTCGGTAGGTTTTTACACATTTAGTAAATTGTGACGTGATATAAAGCTAAAAATTCAAAGTTGTTTATTCTGTGGGTAACAACTTCTTGAATATATAGGTAACCCCTGAAATCTTGTTTGAAAGGTCCCTTATTCTAAGATACTAGGTCTTTATGCTCAGTGATATTTGGGGTATTATCCCGGGACTTCTGCTGTATGGAAATACTGACCTAGTCCACGGATAATACTTTTTGCAAATGTTTGAAACACTGCACCGCCCTCAGCAAGTTGATTAAACAATAAAATTGATAGTCACTGCTGTTGTAACAAAAGATCCTCTAAAGGGGACACACCAAAAGTCGAAGCCGTCATCTCTCTGCGTATACGAAAGTATCGACCTGAGCTCTCACGGCCCTCACAATTTAACCCCTTTACAGATATCATCTGTGGTATACTCACCTGTAAGACTGAATATTGAGATCTGGATACGAGAGTATATTCAAGTAGTAGGACACGCGAATAAAGTAAGTTTAATTTTCTAAAACACTAATATCATATATCGGATCAGTTGAAGTTTGTGTGAAAATTTAAGAGGACAAACATACTGACAATCTAGGTGAATTGTTTAAAGCTTATAATGAAATCAAGCTTAACGGTGTTAGTGATATGTCTAAAAAACTGATATGATCCTCTTGCACAAACTCACAAAAATATTGCTTGTAAATATTTCATTTCTGCATACTTTTAGTTTTTTCATGTGATGTCAGTGCTTATCTTTTAGAAAAATTCAAAAAGATTTTAGTGTGTTTTAGTATAATTCTTTTAAAAAGTCAAAAATATTTTCGACAACTGGTGTTAAAGAGCTGATTTTCAAAATTCCAAGTGCTAAACTTGATGAACTGGTTTGGGAGTGGTGAGTGTGAAAGATTTAAAGTTAAAATTTTACAAGTGGTCATCAAAAGACTTAAATATATTTCTCCTGCAAGTGGTTCATCAGAAACTAATTGATAGATTAGGTTGTGATAGGATCTACAAGTGGTGTCTGAATACTTAAAAGTTTGTCATAAAACTTGTGTTTGTGGTAGAGTTTTGCAGGATAAGAGCTAGGAAAAGATCCTGAATTTGTGATTTCTAGACCGCGACCCCAGCTGATTGAGAGGGGGAGTCTGAGTTGCAAAGAGTCAGGTTCTGATCCTAAGTTTGATTCTACCGATGAAGATGGAAGAGATCAATATCCGAGAGAGGGAGTGTATGTTGATGATGATGAATTTAAAGATGTCAACATCCGAGGAAAAGAGTTTGTTGAAGATGAAAGAGAAAGAGAAAATAGAGATTGAGGATGCTTACAATGTCAAATATTTCAAAGGGAAGCTCAAAATTGATAAAGACTGAAGATGCGAAGACTCGACACTGAAGACTCCGTCAACATCCGAGGGGGAGTTTGTTGGTGCATTCGTTTGTCATCTACGTCTTGTATCGAGTCTAGAATAGAATAGGCTAGATCAGGGAACGAAATTCAAGAAAATGGATTTGAAGCTGATTCCGCTCCAAATGATATCTTGTCATTTGGAGCGAAACCCCCTGATAATCCTGATTCCGCTCGTAATGGTTAGAGGTTGATTCCGCCCGAAGGTGTAACTTTTGATTTCGCTCGAGATGAGATTTCGCTCATACATGTTGGAGCGAAATCAGCTCACCTATATAAAGGGTGTCTTTTGGAGCGAAATCTAATAGTTTTAGGGTGATTGTCTTCCGGTGAGCCACGGAGTGCTGCTGAAGTGTTGATTCGATTGTAAACGTTGTTCAATCAATAAAATCAACAGTTTAAAGTGAATACTCGGTGAATTGAACCTGATTTGTCTGTTTCCGCCGTTCAAATCAGGAATAGTTCTTCTAATAGACTCAATTGGGTTCGAACCCGATCCTACAAAACCCGCAACTTAATGACTTGTTCCGCTCTCTATTTTGGTTTTACAAAGCTCTCACCAAAGTCTCGATGGATTCCAAAGACTCAACTCACGTGCTAACCGAAAGGATGCGTGTCATTCACCGTATGTCGGTGAGAGAGCACAGTCTATTAGGCCAAAGCGTGTACTCGAAGTCCTTGAGAATAATCGAATCACTTTGGGTAGTCGCTGTCTAAACACCCAGACACTCAGTTTCAATTCCAAACTCGCAGCCGCTGACTCTGTGAATTGCCGATTTTATGTGTTTTATGTGTTTATTTATTTCGATTTTGGAGACTATTCTCTTTTCGCTCGCAGCACTGTTAAACGCGCACGACTCGCACTGTACTTATATCTCAGCACGCTAACAAATCATAGCAAATCTAAGAACTCTAGTATGCTATGTTACTCGCTTATGCTACTCGCCACTCGCTACCCGCACTCGTAACTCTCGAACGCGCTTCGCAAAACTTTAATGATAAGTGAATACGTGCAATATATTTAGGCGAATACGTGCAAAATATAGTTGAATATGTGTTTTTGTGCTCTACGTGCTTCTGTGCTTACGTGCTTATGTGCTTATGTGATTTATGTGTCAAAGTGATTATATGCCTATGTGTGATCGTGTTCCTGAGCTTTATAAGTAAGTTGTGTGGAGAGATTCGACTGTATCGCGTCTGAATCCTATGACGATGTCTGTTGCAGACAATGTCGTCATTCGGATCTCACACTTCTCGCGCTACCCGTCGCAACCATGCTGACAAGCGCATCGCCTCTCTAGTCGCCAAGGAAATGGCTAAGGTCATTCCGCAAATCGTCAGCGAGATCAATGAGGTGAAGAGCAGCTCCTCTGTGGATTCTAAGAGCGACTCGCCCAGAGCTTCTTTTAGCTTTAAATAATTCAAGGCCTGTGGCCCTAAGGACTTCACTGGTGAAGACGGGCCCAGCGCCATGTTTCAGTGGTTCGACTCGATTGAAGTCACTCTTCGACAAAGCGGATGTCTAGACAACCTCCGTACTATTAACGCAACTGGCGTATTTCAGTCCAGGGCTCTGAACTGGTGGACTGCCGAACGAAACAGGCGAGGTAACGACGTAGCCTATGGACTTTCCTGGGAGGAATTGAAGGAAATCATGATGAAAGAATTCTGTCCCCCACATGAGCTCCAGAAGCTAGAGAACGAGTTTTGGAATATCAAATAAGAAGGTGGGGACAATGCTAGTCTCACTGCTCGCTTTAAGCAGCTTAGTATCATTTGTCCTGGACAAGTCTCAACTCCCGACATCACAATCAAGAAATATATTCACGCTCTACCTAATTGTGTTGCCGATTTTGTCCAAGCAGCCAAGACTACCACCATCGAGGAGACCTTCCAACTCGCTGCAGATATTAATGATAAGCGAGTTCTGGCTGGTTACTTCAAGAACACCACCAAAAGTCTCCATCAAGTCATCGCTACCACCGCTCTTGAAACCGCCGCATCTCAAGGATCGAAATCTCCACGTCGCAAGCGCAAGAGCAACAACAACAACAAGAACTGTGCTGTCACCACCGCTCCCCTCAATGCTGTTCCTGCCCAACCCCAGAACCAGAACCGCCAAGTAGCAGCACCCGTGACCAACGCACCGCCTGCAAAGCGTGCGTATACCGGTCCGCACCCTCTGTCCCTACTTGTACTTACCATCACCCAGTTGGGATCGCTTGCCGCTTTTATGTCCACTGCAACCTCTACGGGCACTTCATCGCGAACTGTCGCACTGGTCCTCGTCAAGCTCGAGTTCAATCTCCTCCTACTCTGCCTGCTCCTCAGGGTAATCCAGCAGCTCCTGCTCCCGCTGCTCATGCACGAGCCTGCTTCGCATGTGGTGATCCTAACCACTTCGCAAACGTTTGCCCAAACCGAGTGGTGAAGCAAGAGCCATAGCAGCAACCAGCGCAACAACAACATCAACAACAGTAGCCTCAGCAGCAGCAACAGCAACAACAACCAGCAGCCCGTGGAAGAGCATTCAACATCAATGTCCGCCAGGCTCAAACTGACAACAATGTTGCCAATGGTACGTTTCTTGTCAATGGTATTTATGCTTCGTGCTTATTTGATACTGGAGCCGATAACTGTTTTGTGTTGTTAGAATCCGAAAAGCTCCTAAACCGTAAATGCGCTAACCTCCCAATGATGTTCGACGTAGAAATTGCCATTGGAAGAACCGTCACCATTGGTTCTATTCTCCGTGATTGTACTCTCGAACTCAACAATCACGTCTTCCCGGTTGAACTTATTGCGATGCAGCTCGGTAGTTTTGATATCATAGTAGGCATGGATTTTCTCTGTGAAAATCGTGCTGAAGTCGTTTGTTTTGATAAGATGATTCGTTTCTCTCTCACGAATGGTGATCAACGCTGTGTCTACGGCGAAGTATCTTCGGCGGATCTGAAACTCATGTCGTGCATCCAAGCGAGCAAGTATCTCCATAAGGAATACAAAGCTTTCTTGGCACACATCGTAGTAGCGGAGGAAAAGGAAAAGAAGCCAATGGAAAATGTGCATGTGGTTCGTGATTTTCCTGCTGTCTTTCCTGACGAATTACCTGGTTTACCCCCGAGTCGTGATATATATTTTCGTATTGACCTCATTCATGGAGCTCACCCTGTTGCTAAAGCTCCTTATCGTCTCGCTCCGTCTAAAATGCGTGAACTTTCGAGTCAACTCCAGGAATTGCATGATAAAGGCTTCATACGCCCTAGCACATCCCCTTGGGGCACACCTGCCCTTTTCGTCAAAAAAAGGACGGATCGTTCCAGATGTGCATCGACTATAGGGAACTCAATAAGCTGACTATCAAGAATCGCTATCCTTCGCCCCGAATCGATGATTTGTTTGACCAATTACAAGGCACTACGTGTTTTCCCAAGATTGATTTACGATCAGGTTATCATCAATTACAAATTCAGGAGGAAGACATACCTAAAACCGCTTTCTGAACTCGTTACGGCCACTATGAATTTGTCGTTATGCCCTTTGGACTTACCAATGCACCCGCGATTTTCATGGATCTGATGAATCGTGTGTGTAAGCCCTTTCTCGACCGCTTCGTCGTCGTGTTTATCAATGATATCCTTATCTATTCGAAGTCGAAAGCCGAACATATGCAACATCTTCGTTTGGTTCTCGAATTACTCC
Source organism: Helianthus annuus (assembly GCF_002127325.2). Classification (NCBI taxonomy): domain Eukaryota; kingdom Viridiplantae; phylum Streptophyta; class Magnoliopsida; order Asterales; family Asteraceae; genus Helianthus; species Helianthus annuus. Next base: position 70,828,289 of record NC_035448.2, read on the forward strand.
AAGGGAATCGACTCTATGCCAAGTTCTCCAAGTGTGAATTTTAGCTCGAGGAGGTTCAATTCCTCGGTCACATCGTCAATAGTCAAGGTATACACATCGACCCCGCGAAGATTGAAGCATTTACGAGTTGAATTACACCGAAATCCCCGTCTGAAGTTCGTCCGTTTCTTGGATTGGCGGGTTATTACCGTCGATTCATCACAGATTTCTCTAAAATCGCCGTTCCTCTTACCTCTCTTACGCATAAAGATAAACCTTTTATTTGGGGAACTGAAAAAGAGGAAGCCTTTCAGACTCTTAAGCATATGCTCTGCAATGCTCCTATCCTCGCTTTACCCGATGGGAACGATGATTTCGTAGTCTATTGCGATGCCTCCAACCTAGGTCTCGGTTGTGTTCTTATGTAACGGGAAAAGGTTATCGCGTATGCCTCTCGTCAGCTCAAAATCCACGAGAAGAGCTATACAACCCACGATCTCAAGCTTGGTGCAGTTCTTTTTGCGTTAAAGATTTGGAGACACTACCTCTATGGTACCAAGTGTACGGTCTTCACAGACTATAAGAGCCTGCAACATGTCTTGAACCAGAAGGAACTGAATATGCGCCAACGCAGATGGGTTGAGTTTCTCAACGATTATGACTGTGAGATTCGCTAACACCCTGGCAAAGCAAATCTCGTTGCCGACGCTCTCAGCCGACGAAGCTATTTGCATAGCTTTCGTAATACTCAAGCCCAGCACGACCTCGAAGCTCTAATCCGTGACGCTCAGCACGCCTGCTTCATTGGAACACCTTGAAAGAGGAAATGAAGAAGTGTGGTGCTGAAACCCAACTTGTCACCAAATCGAACGGTATCTTTTACTATCTGGATCGCATCTTGTCACAGCCCCTGACCCCATCCTAGGAGCGGGAGCCATAAACCGTTTAGATGGTATCCGTGTTTATCTATTTGGCAACGTAAAGTTTCATCAGGACCATAGTTTGGAAATATTTTGTAATATAGGGATAACCCTAGTTATTGAAAACAATTTATTCTTTTTATTTAGGTAACTTTTATTGCCACTTTTCTAAGCCTTCAGTGTTCTCCAGCTGGCTTTTATTAGCTTTCACCTTTTGTTACCTGAAACGTGTTTTAAAAATATTTTAACAGCAAGAAAAATATCGGTGAGTGCATCTCATTTTAGTCAAAACAGTTTTATCACTTTTACAGAATTGAGGGCAACCCGCAATTACATTTGTTTATATCTAATCAATTATTCAATCAGTATTGTCAAACCCTGACTTGTGGGTCATATTATCCATTGGCTAACTCTTTGTCCAATGGTAATGTTTTCCACATTTTGAATAGAAAACCCCAACACACCGACAGTAATTGTAGAATCACAAATACTCAATTACTGTTAAGTGTAAGTTAAAACATTTGAGGTTTTGGGTAAAACATTTTGACTCATATAAAAAGATGGCAAAAAGCAGATGTACTCACATTTCTAGATTTAGGTATTTCTACAGGCTTCTTGGTAATATTATAGCTTCCTGATAATAATATGGTTTTCCTAGTTAATTTAAACAATGCACATGTGTTAGTAAAATAACCCAAATTGCATTAGCCGTACAACTCGAGACAGAACTTCAATGACTGAGTCAGGCAAGGCCTTGACATGCATTACGGAGTCTTAAATCAATCGGGTGTACACACGAGATAGAATTCCAATGACTGAGTCGGGCAGAGCCGACATGCATTACGGAATCCTAGATCAAGCGTGTAGGGTAATGGCAGGGTTATATTACTTACAATGAGGCAGAGCTTCGCTTGTTAGGGGGTTTTTGACTATAGTTTCAGCCTATTAGAATGTTTAAGAGGGAATAAGAGAATTTGAACAATCGAAATGGTTGATTTCGGCCCTATTTATAGCTGTTCGCACACTCCGTCGTGCTCCGTGACAGCTTCATCTTCCTTCGACGTGCCTCGCGAGGGCCTTAAAGGCGGCAACAGTTTGATGAGTTATCACCCTGGTTCTGACGCGTGTCCGACACGTGGCGGCTCAGGTGACCAGCACGCTATGGGGCCTCGCGCCCCACGAAGGAGACCCCCTACGTCCGTCGCGGCCCGCAAGCGATGGGCTGATCTTGTTTTCTTTGATTTTTACCAGCACGAAGGTATTTCGGGTCCGTTTCTTATGTACAGTATGTATTTGGGAGCATTTAGGGTCGTTTTCAAGGGTTGTCATATCCTCCCCACCTTGTTTTAAATCTCGTACTCGAGATTTGGGATAGGATATCTTCTTGAAGTTACGTCACGTCTTTAAGTTAGTAAAAACAGTATGTTTAGGAGTTTGGGACAGAATTCAGACAGGAAGATAACAATTGGAATTCAATTGTCCAAATTAGCTTCAGAAATCGATTTAGTGGAAATGATACAATTATTGAGGTGACTGAGTTTTACAAATCAAAAGAGATATTTGATAGGTATAAATATTCGCAATGCAATGACCTCTTTAGAAATAATAGGATTCAATGTCAGAAGAGAACTTATTTTGATTGTCAGTTGAGGAACAATCTCAAATGAGAATAGAAGTATGAAAAATGATTTGTCAACTAACAAACCGGAAATTAGTGACATTTATTTGAATGGCAGGGATATACCAAAAATATAATAGAATTTAATGTATCATTGTCCTGATACATAATTGTATCAAGACTACTTGAATGATGAGTCGAACGAAATACTTATGAATTAATATGATTAAGGTTTAGGATTAACTTGAGCTATGAATTTATACAGACACCACAAGGTGCGGTAATGATTGAAAGAATTCAATAACTACGATGACCGAACGAATTCATCGTTTTCAAAATTAACTGAACGTCTCAATGAAGTGAATCTGGATATTCAAAAGATAGGATGTTCAATTGAAGGAAGTAAATGAATATCGTATGATTGATCAAAGATGAAAGAAATGGTGGAGGTATATTGAAAGGAGAATTTAGGTACTTTTATGTTAACACAAAATTGTGTTAGGACTGGTTTAGGAAAATGAATCAATGAATAGATAAATTCGTACCTCAGGTGTGAAAATGAAGTGAGCCCAAGTTTCAGAAAAATCGCCATCGCAAGGTGTCGTGTTATAAGAAATGATTCATTGGAGTTGAAGACTTTAAACAAGTTTACTATGATTCACACAAATGAGATTATCTCGAATATGATGATCTCAATTCATCATATGGAATTTCGAATCGAATATATATTGTGAACAAGTTTAAACAATTGAGCTTGGTTTGGACATATTCCAACAATGGATATCTGTATTAACAAGAAATGAAATCCGGTAAGTAACTTTGAAAAGGAAAGGAGTTTTTCCAAGAAATTTGTCGACTTGATATCAAAAGTCAACATTGTGTAATCATATAGATTATCAAAATGAGTATAACGAAATAAGATTCGAACTTTTAAATAAAAGATCTTTTGAAATGAATTCACATGCGTAATAAGCAACGCACGTGTAACATATGAATTTTTCAAGAGATCAGACAATTAAGTGTTGGCTTTATGAAAGAAAAATAAAGACCTTTATATTTATAAAACTTTGATTGGAATCAAAAGTCGACTAATACTTTAGTACAGGAAAAACGTACGGATGCTTATGTTAGAATTTGCTTTGGCTTCCTGTGTTATTTATATGTTCTTTCTAGATTCATTTGGGTTTCTAGTCTTGTTGTTGGGTATCATAGATAATTCTGGGCAGTAGGGAAGGATATGTCCTGGTTTTCCGCAGTGGAAACAGATTCTAGTTTTCTTCTACATTCTTCCTCGGCATGTCCAGCTTTCTTGCAGAAGTTACAATGAAGTGTCTTTCTAGAATGGCATCTTCTTGAACACTTTTTGTTGTTGCAGGTAGGCTGTGCGATTGCTGGTTCCATTCCTTTGTCCTTATATGATTTGTCGGAGCCGAATTCCTTATAAGAGTAGCTATATATTGTGGTTTTCTTTTGTTTGGAAGACGGAGTTTTGATAAGAATTTTATAACCTCCATTGATACTAGTTTAGGTTTGAAGTGATGAGTATGCCTACAGTGGGTAGTAGGATTTTCGTTTATAGGCACGAAAATCTTAATAGCTTCAATGATCGAAGGTATGTCATTCGATATTGATATTCCTTGAGCTATTATATTTTCTATAGTGCTTTTGTCTAAGGAATTTTCATTACTAGTCTGAATTTCCTGATTACATGCGATTTCTTTTGACATCTGAATTGCAAACGTGTTCATATATAATTATCACAGAACTAAACAATTATACAGGCATCTTTTGTCGCTCATATTACGTTTAGCACAAAATATAGTCATGCCTATCAGCATTATGCGTTGATATATATATATATATATATATATATATATATATATTATATTTCGACATTTTCTTTCACTATATGTTTTATCAAATTTTAAGGAAAGTATATATATTATATTATATGCTGTTTCTTTCTTTGTTGTAATAGCTTTTCTCTATATTGCCTCTATTCAACTATATTTCCAGAGCTCATGGCTGGACAGGTATTCAGAAATTACGGTTGTGGATAGAGGTAAGGGTTTATATGAGATTCTGAGAATTTCGTCATTGACCAACGATTATTCTTCAAGAGGTGGTGCTAGTACAGATATTCTTAAGGTACCTTTTGAATTAGAGGTGGGTATTGAAATAGATCTTGAGTAGGTTTATTTCTTCTGTTATATAATGAAGCTTATTTTTCTACAGAAGATATTTAATTATAATATCAAGAAATTTGTGTCTTGTATATCCATACGTATAAATACCAGATTATAAGAATCTTATTTTCATAGTTAATTGTATTAATTATCCTGTTTATTTTCACAACTTTGTATATTCCTTTATAATAACAAAAATAAATTCCTATTGAATTTATTGAACATAATATTTTGGAATAAAAAGGGTAATTTATCAAAAGGAATAAATTTAATAAAAATATAAATTTTCTGGATTCTTTTTAGAACAATTTAATCTTTAACTAACGGTGGACATGTTTAGGACTTGATTCTTACTTTATCATACTCATTTATATATATAAAAAAATCATTATAGATAATACAAAATTTAGCTTTTCTAAATTTGATCTTTAATAGGGGTGGTTCAAATGAAAACCACTTTTATTGTGAAAACTCGAAACCTAACTAAAAAAAGCCTAAAAAACACACAAATTTTTTTTTTCAATTTTTTTTATAAAATTCGCAGGTTTTTTTATATAAAAAAAAACTCTTTTTCAAAAAAAAAAAATAAAATTTTGTAGTACACATGTGCACTAATATTTTTTTTTTTTTGAATTTTTTTTTCATATATAAAAAATAGCGAAAATTGGTATGCAAAAAAAAAAAAAAAAATTGGTATGTTTTTTTTTGGCTTTTTTAATTAGGTTTTGAGTTTTCACAATATATATATAATTTTAAGGAATAAGTTGAACTATTAGAAAAATCTTTTTGTCATTTCGTGTTGTTATGGATGTGTTTTATATACAGATATTTTAAATCATTTAGTTGTACAATACCAAATGTTTTTGGTACTTATTTTTATTCTATGTATGAAATTTGTTCCAGTAATACAGGTTATAAAATATAAAATATTTTATATATATATTTGCACATTTTTCATATAGATGAAAATGTACATGTGCTTATATGGATATAATGTAATCATATGGAATAATATTTTCATAGAGTTATCATGAAAATCCTGTTTTTTAATTATTGTATCGAAACAATAAACATGTTTTAAATATGCTAAAATGTCATATTTTAAGTCCAGTAAAATTTTTGGGATTTATATCATGAATCATAAAACATACTACTTGCATTGAACAATATTTTATAATATGATATTTTAGTGACCTCATACCTAAAAGGGTGTTATCTTATATCTTAGATTAAGATATTAATGTAAATATCATAATATGATTATAATTTATATTGAATTGTATTTACATAAATATATGGGTATGGTATATATTTCAAAATTTAATGTTAATATATTATAAATATATATCCTTTATATACGCATACTATAACATACTGTAAGATACAGACATGGGTTACATATTCTAAGAATTTAATTGACATAAAATTATTTAGGTATAATACATATTATCATAATATTTATCTTATGATATTTTTCAACGTATCATACCTGGGTTGTGTCATCTAGGGGTGAGCAAATTAACCATCATAACCGATAACCGGACCATAACCGAACCACTAATAACCGATAACCAATATAACCAATGGTTGTGCTTATGAAACTTTGTATAACCGCTCAATCGGTTATGGTTATGGTTATGGTTATGGTTATGAAGCTTTGGTTAACCGAATATAACCGAAACCGAACCGAAGTTGTGATGTTAACTTTATATAATAGATTTGTGTTTTACAAAACCATATAGAGGGTTTTTACTAAGATAAAAGTATGTTAGTAACAAAATGATCCTGGTGTAGATGTCATTTATTTTGATAAAGAACTAAGGTGTTATGGCCATAATTGTTTTTGTTTGAGAATTACCTTATTAAAAAGAACTCTAAATCGGTAGTTTAACCAAAAAGTTTAGTCTTCGTTATCTTATAAAATAGGCTCAAGCTAAGTTCAAATCGTGCACAACCCTATTTATTTCAAACCTTGCTTGGTTACTTAACCGAAATTAACCAAAACCGAACCATAACCGATTAACCATAACCAAAGTTTGGTTATGGTTATGATTACCAAAACTCCATAACCGAACTAGCGGTTATGGTTATGGTTAATAGTAAAAACCGACCCAAACCGACCCATGACACTGTCATCTTTTGTTAATATTAAGATATTATTGTTAATATCATAATATTATTATAATATTATAAAATTTATATTGAATTTTATGCATAAAAATATATAGGTACAATATATACATAAAGCATATCATTATTAATATTTCACCTATATATATATATATATATATATATCTAATATTAAACATGGCCTAGTTGTAAGATACAGATAGTGGTCACACATATTGGGGATTCATAATTTCATAAAATCATGACATACATATTAAGATTTTATTTTTATAGAATATGCATAAGGTATTAATTTCCTAACATAAATGTTTAAGGTTTAGGCATTGGAAGAACACCTAAAGGGCTTAAACAAGTGGCATAGCTCTGGTACCACCTTCTGTCACAGCCCTCGACCCCACATTGGAAGCGGGAGCCGTGAACCGTTCAGATGGTATCGATGTTTATCTATTTGGCAGCGGAAAGTTTCATCAGGACCGTAGTTAGGAAATATTTTTATTAGAGTTAAACACCATAAATGTTTAAATTAGATAAATGGGATAAAACCCGATTTTCCTTTGTAATATAGGGATAACCCTAGTTATTGAAAACAATTTTTCCTTTCTATTTAGATAACTTTTATTGCCACTTTTCTAAGCCTTCAGTGTTCTTCAGCTAGCTTTTATTGGCTTTCACCTTTTGTTACCTGAAACATGGTTTAAAAATATTTTATCAGCAAGATATACCGGTGAGTGCATCTCAGTTTAGTCAAAACAGTTTTATCACTTCTACAGAATTGAGGGCAACCCACAATTACATTTGTTTATATCTAATCAATTACTCAATCAGTACTGTCAACCATGACTTGTGGGTCATATTATCCATTGGCTAACTCTTTGTCCAATGATAACGTTTTTCCACATTTTGTATACAAAACCCCAACATACCGGCAGTAATTCTAGAATCACAAATACTCAATTACTGTTAAGTGTAAGTTAAAACATTTGAGATTTTGGGTAAAACATTTTGACTCATATAAAAAGATGGTAAAAAGAAGATGTACTCACATTGGTAGAGTTAGGTGTTTCTCCAGGCTTCCTGGTAATATTATAGCTTCCTGATAATAATATGGTTTTCCTAGTTAATTTAAACAATGCACATGTATTAGTAAAATAACCCAAATTGCATTAGCCGTACAACTCGAGACAGAACTTCAATGACTGAGTCAGGCAAGGCCTTGACATGCATTACGGAGTCCTAAATCAATCGGGTGTACACACGAGACAAAATTCCAATGACTGAGTCAGGCAGAGCCGACATGCATTACGGAATCCTAGATCAATCGTGTAGGGTAATGGCAGGGTTATATTACTTACAATGAGGCAGAGCTTTGCTTATTAGGGGGTATTTGACTATAGTTTTAGCCTATTAGAATGTTTAGAGGGAATCAGAGAATTTGAACAATCGAAATGGCTGATTTCGGCCCTATTTATAGCTGTTCGCACACTCCGTCGCGCCCCGCGACGGCTTCATCTTCCTTCGTTGCGCCCCGCGAGGGCCTTAAAGGCGGCAACAGTTTGATGAGTCATCACCCTAGTTCTGACGCGTGTCCGACATGTAGCGGCTCAGGTGACCAGCACGCAATGGGACCTCGCGCCCCGCGAGGGGGACCCCCTCCGTCCATCGCGGCCGCGAGCGATGGGCTGATCTTGTTTTCTTTGATTTTTACTAGCACGAATGTATTTTGGGTCCGTTTCTTATGTACGGGATGTATTTGGGAGCATTTAGGTTCGTTTTCAAGGGTTGTCATACATCTCGATCCCAGTTCGAAATAACCTTGGGGAGATATTGTTGACTAAAGCCCACAAGTCTCGATACTCCATTCATCCCGGTGCCGACAAGATGTACCATGACCTTCATCTTCGGTATTGGTGGCCTGGAATGAAGACGGATATCGCCATCTATGTTTCGAAATGCCTAACTTGTTCGAAAGTCAAGGCCGAGCAACAACGACCCTCTGTCTTACTCGTACAAACCGAGATCCCTATGTGGAAATGGGAGAGCATAGCTATGGATTTCATTACGAAACTTCCGCGCACGCCATCAGGTCATGATAGCATTTGGGTTATCGTTGATCGTCTTACTAAATCTACTCATTTTCTGCTGATACTAGAAGACTATAAGGTTGAACGATTAGCACGAATCTACACCGACGAAGTCATTTGTCGACATGGGACACCTCGTGATATTATCTCTGACAGCGATGGTCGATTTACCTCGCGCCTTTGGGAAACCTTTCAATCTACTCTCGGTACTACTCTTAACCCTAAACCAATGGTCAAACTGAACGCACAATTCGCACCCTTGAAGACATGCTTCGTTCGTTTGTTATAGATTTTGGTGGTAATTGGGATTCGCATTTACCTTTAGTCGAATTCTCGTACAATAACAGTTATCACTCTAGCATTTAAATGGCACCATTTGAGGGATTATATGGAAGAAAATGTCGATCGCCTATTGTATGGCACGAGATCAGAGATGCGCAAATTACCGGTCCTGAGTTATTGCAAGAAACGACTGACAAGATCCTCCAAATACGAGACAATCTCTTGAAAGCTCGGAGTCGTCAAAAGAGTTACGCCGATAAACACCGCAAGCCCCTTGAATTTGACGTTGGCGATCACGTACTCCTAAAGGTTTCACCTTGGAAGGGGGTGATCCGATTCGACAAGAAAGGAAAGCTCGCGCCTCGATATGTTGGACCCTTTAAGATTCTAGAAAGAATTGGCAAGGTGGCCTACAGACTTGAATTACCGGAGGAACTTAGTAACGTATATCTGACTTTCCACGTCTCGAACATCAAGAAGTGTCTAGTCGAGCAGAATTTACATGTTCCTCTTGAGGACTTACAAGTGGACGAAACATTACACTTCGTGGAAAAGCCAGTTGAGATCATGGACCGAGAGACTAAGAAGCTCCAACGCTCACGCATTCCTATAGTGAAGGTTCGTTGGGAAGGCAAACGCGGCGCCAAGTTCACTTGGGAACTCAAAAGCGACATGAAGGCTAAGTATCCACAGCTTTTTGTTACGCATGCGCCTTAATTTCGGGACGAAATTCCCTAAAGTAGGGGAGGCTGTAACAACCCGACTTCCTGAAGTCAAAGTCAAAGTACAAGTCAAAGTCAAAGTTAAGGTCAACGACAGGTTGTTATTCAGATCTGTCATTCCTTGCTCAATTATTGCTTGTACTCTCGAGACTCGATAAATAGTGTAGTCTTTTTGTGTTAATCGATATTTTAGTTAAGGCTATCACATCGCCATCGCATCTTATCGCAACTATTGGTATTGTTATGTGTGTGTGTTATTATGTGCTTTACTTGTGTGTGACTTATATATGTTTGGGGTTATTATTCGCAAACGCAATCGCAACTCTATCACAACGCAATCTCATTGCAACCCTGAAACGTATATTACTTTATGTCTTTTAGTAGTTATGTTATTTGTGTAACTAATGTATAAAACTATCACATCGCTTACTCACAACTCGCTTAAACGCAACGCAATGCAATGCTCAACGCACGAAACGAAAGTTGGAAAACTAACCCGCACGCGCCGTCCGACCGAACGACCATTCGATCGAATGGACATCCAACCGGATGACCATCCAATCGGATGGCCATCCGATCGACCAGCCGTCCGACCCGTCCGCTCTACACCGCCTTACACCCTTTCACCTATAAATACCCCTCTGTCACATCAACTGGGTTCATTGACATGACAGCTTCGTCTGACCCGTGCACTCTCAGCCACTTTTCTCTCGATTCCTCGCAATTCTTGTAAGTTTTCTTCCTAAATCTTGTACTTCCATCTTCATTACACACTTTCTCATCTTCTCCAACAAATGTCACATTTTCATCGTGAAATCATCTGATTTGGGGCTGTTCTAGGGTGACGTCATCATGGGTTCTCATGAACACTAAATTTGACCTCATCTCATCAAGAACGGTTCAGATCTAAAGGATTTCCACATGTTTTTACACTGATTTCGCCTAGATCTAAACATTTAACAACTAGATTCAAACTCTTCTTCAACATTCTTCACTTTTCACTCAAAAGCATTAGAATTTGGACTCGTTCAGGCTTTCTACTCATTCTCTAGTGGAGAGTGGTCTGAGAACGGATTTCTACCAGAGAGACGACCGATTCTCGGGTTGAACATGAAACTTCACGTTGAACAACTGAGTCTGATCGAACGGGGTGATTCCCGTCCGATCGAACGAATTGGACTTGGTGAGATTTCCGTTGTTTAACATGCCGTCATGCTGCCACGGTCAAACCACAAACTTTTTAACTTAACTAATTTTACAAAGTTTTCAAACATCAGATCGTCAAACGAATAGCCGTCCGATCGGACGTCCATCCGATCGAACGACTATTCGACCAGGTGACTTGCCTTGTAAATTCCACACTTAAACTATTTTTCAAAACTTCAAAGAATATCACATTTCCAATCGGATAGTCATCCGATCGGATGACCATCCGATCGAATGACTATTCGACCAGGAGACTCAATTCTTTGTAACTTTCAAACGAACAATCATCCGATCGAACGACCATCCGATCGAATGACTTTATTTATACTACAACGAAAACTTCAAAAGTTCAAACATTTCACAAACACACTCCTTCAGTCGAATGACCAACCGACTGAATGGTCATCCGTCTGGACAGTCATCCGATCGAACCATTATCTGATCCCTCATCTCACTCGACACGCTGTTTCACGCACTGTTCAACGCTTACACTGTCGTTCTATGATCAGGCTAGCTCTCACGCGCTCCCTTTAATCCAAGATTGTGTTTATTTACTAAACACGAACTGTGAGTATACTCGATCCCTTTTTGCTTAACGCACTTTTGGGTGTTACATACGTTACCTATATCAAAATCACATCAACACACAACGCAAACACTTTTTATACGCTAACCTCTCTACATGTCATACGTGTTTTCGATGAATGCTTGTATCTTATGTTTACACATTGATTGTTGCCTGACACCTTAGCAATGATAGTACTATAGTTTGGACTCAGCACTTGTCGTGGACAGGGGTTGTTAAGGGTTTTACTTCACATGGTCACAGTGGTGATAATGTGTTGCGTATTCTACAACTCGTAGTCAGGTCTGGGCATATGTCATTGTCGATAGCTTAATTGCTTCGCATTTCTACGTGTTACATGCTGGTTATGCGTAAATCTCTTTCACTACTGGATGTTATTAAACTTGTGTACTCACCTTTACACTATTTGTATTGACCTATTTTAACGTATGTGACAGGTGTTTAGGATGCTTGCTTGCTGTGATGAATCGAGTTTAGGTGGTCTAGAAACCCATGAATAATTTATGAGTTGTCGGAACAATTATTTGTCTTTGAGAACAATGTCTGTAATAACTATTTGTGCTTTATAAGTTTATGGTATACATGAATGTTAATTATATTGTCACTAATAGTGTTATGGATTCTCTTGGACAATCTGTTTCGCTCAGTGACGCGCCCCGATGATTCCGCCATCGGTTGGGGTGTGACAAGTTGTGGCAGGCGAGTCAAAACCAAAGATAAGTTCACTGGCAAGCTTAAGTATAAGGTTGTGTAACATCCTGCTTGGTGCTTGAGGTAGATACCCATGAGACAGTTTAATTTTCATAGTATGGATGGAATTGGATACTGGTATATAAATGGTAAAACAAGTGAGGTTCTTGATCTAACGTGGCTTGTAAACTTCAAGCTTCAAGATTTGAAGAGATTAAAACGACACTCACTTTAGTACCTGAAAGAAGATAAAGATATTGCTCTACCGTTCATCAGGGTTGTCCAGTTTTGTGTAAAATATCAAATTGGAATTGGGAGTGAATACTCGATGAAGACTGTTACAAGACTTGCAGATCCCGCACATATCAAGGGGGAGTTTGTAACCTTTGGTGATAAGTGCTAGATTCTGCGAACTCTTGATTGTCCAGGGTCTGTTTTGTATATCTTGTAAAGTCTTTGTATAGTGCGAATTTACCAGTAAATTCAGAAGGTTTATGATGTTTGGTTATTGTTCGAGTTTATTGGTTTGTATCAGTGTTTTGTCTGACTTTATGTTAAGTTCGGATAGATTAGTCAGGACTTATGTGAGTCCGAGTTTGTATATTGTGAATCCGGAATTGTTGTGTTCCGGATTTAGTCATTGTATAAATACTGAATGAAATGCAGCGACGAGTAGATTTTTGGGAAAACTTTATGTGCAAGACTTATTCTAGAGAGAGACACAAACCCTACAATTGTGTATGCTTTCTCTGTGTGTGATGGTTCAGCTGTGTGATCGGTGAATACTCAGTGTATTCACAGATTGATTGATTCTCTCATCTTCTACTCCTTCTGTACGAGATCTATGGAGCGATGCGAGTCACGCGCTGGTTTCCGCACATCGTGCGTGTGTTGAGTGGTCCGAGTTCGTGTGTTCGAGGTGCGTAAGGTGGCCTTACAAAATACAGTTTCAGTGTCTATTCAGTTCAGTCTATGTTCTATTATGTTTTGCATCCACTATTTGGTCTTTACTTGTACTATTTGTGACAACTTGCACAAAACCGGTAATTTCCGTACGGTCTAATTATTAGTTAACATCTTCAATTATGTGCTTAAATGTCAACATTGTCTGATTACATGCTATACATGTGAATTCATGCAAGTTTTATACTTCAAATATTGCTTTATGCATTTCTTTAAGCGTTGCGTCAGAAAGACTAGTAAGCTCACCGGTAAGACACACTATGTCAGCAGTTTTGCAGAAAACAATCAGACAATAGAATTAGGTCCTAGGAGTAGGTCCAACATCTAAAATACATTAAAACCCAAGTGTGGATACGAGGGTTAACATATAAACTTTCCGGAAGCCAAACTATGCACTAAAGAGCACCGAAAACTTATCTAAAATGCTGAAATCAGCATAATTCAGCAACAATTCAGCTATAATCAGCTTTTAAGCACATTAATATCATGTAGAATTTATGTTTTATTGTCCAAAATAACTGACAAAGTGTCGGGAATTAAAACTGCCACAAAAGTGCTTTATACCTAGTGAAACTGCGTAATTCATCACTTTAACGAACAGTAACGAACCGAACAACCGGACAATAACTGGGACATCAAAACTTGACTAGAAGTAATGTTTTTATGATATTAAACTAGTATTGATGCTAGAACACCTTAAAAATCATAAAAACCCCTAAACACACTTAAACATACTTAAACCTTACCGTTTACACTTTAAACCTTCAACTTCCAAAATTTTACATTTTACCTCCCCCTATCAAATCCGGCCCCTATGGGTCCCACATAAAGATTTTAGTTGATTTTATTTGATTATATTAGATTTTATGTTGGGGAATATTCTAGTGAATATGCCATGAAAGATTTAGAAAATCTTATAAATCCTAAACTAATAACACACTTTCATTCACTTCATCTTCTCCCCCTTTCTTCTTCCTTAGCTCACGGCTCAAGCACACACCCACACATCCATCTTTTTCAATCCAATTCTTAGCAATCCAAGGTGATCTAGAGGTGTATGGAGGCCATTTAGGAAGGTGTACGGTGCTAGAACTTGAAGGACCACCTTGTGGAGCTTTTAACCTCTCATTTTCTTCCTTGTTCATCATCCTCATTTTTGTGCCACTTCCCTAGCCAATAGAGCTAGTAGTAAGCTTCTTGATCACTAATTTATGTCATGTTTATGTTATGTACCAGTTTCACCATCTAAACATCTTAACATCTAATGTTAAAAATGAAAATATCTAACATATTCATGAAGAAAATAAGTGATTACATGAAATTTAGAGTATGTATTGATGTTGTTGATATTATATCTTGAGTTTATGTTTAGATAAAGTATGTTAAAGCTTAGATCTAACAAGTTTAAGCATGGATCTGGAAAGATCCATGGTTAAACTTGAAGATGAACATATGAAACATTATGTGAAACGAAAAATGGATTTTTACACATAAACTTGTAATTATGAAGAATAAAGTGTGTGTAGAACTAATTTTTGAAACTAAAACTCATAAAAAGTCTGTTAAAAGTTTAACATAGAGCTTGTTTTGAAAGATCTAAAGATATTAAGCATGGATCTTGAAAGATCCATGGTTAAACATGATGTTAAAAGTAATGATCTTTCTAATAAATATAAAAGTGCTTGTAGAACATGATTTACAAACTTTAAAGATCATTAAACTCAAGAACATTTATTTTTAGAAAGATCATCTTATGTAAAGTGTAGACCTAAAAGACTACACATTTTTAACAAGAAACAAGTTCACCATGATGTTTCATATGGAAAAATTGGTGTATGTTGTTGATGATTATTGTTGGAAAATTGTTTTAGTGTTGAAAAGAAAATAAACACATGTTTTGAAAACATGGGAAACCTCCATTTTTAGGGGAAACTATGTCAAAATTTTTATAAAATTTTGACACTTAGAAAATATAAGTTGTGGTGAAACTTATTCCCTAAAAATTCACCTAAAAATATTTACCATGGTTTCCCTAATTTTTGTGTAAAATTAGAAGTCAAGAAATGGTGATTTCTTCAAGTTAAAAGTAATACTAGGTATGTATATTTTTAGGGAAAAATATATATATTTAGTGATCACCAAATTTTGTGCTAAGTGTATATTATGTGTATTATATATATATTAGTGTATTAGGAAGTTCAAAATACACTAAATAGTCCCAAGGAGTATGAACACAAAAATACACATACAAATACATGATAATACACAAGTATACAAGTATACAAAATTTCCCCACAAGGAAATACATGGGCAAATACAAGAAAATATATTTAAGAAAATATATTTCTTAACTTATTATTGAATTTGGACACTTTGGGCTTAAAAATATATTTTTGGACAAATATATAACCATTACAAAGTAATGGAATATATGTAAAAATCAGGTGAACATCAAGAATTACCATATATATAGTTTATGGCATGACAAAATATATATATTTCATACAAGTCTTAAAAATATATTATTTTTGAGAAATATAATTCCGAAAAGTAATAAAAATCGAAGTATTGATTTTTGGTGAAAAATATAAAATACGCAAGTATTTACCTAAAATACAAGTATACTTCCCTAAGTATACTTGTACTAAAAAACAATATTGAGAATATTCTTTTAGAAAATTCTTATATTTATTTTTTGGATAAATAATATAAGTAACTTACATGAAAAGTTAAAAATATAAATTATTTTTAACAACTTCTTACCTTGTCAAAGGCTTCATAAGCAAATATATATTTGAGAGATAAAATATTTATTTATGAAAATACAATATATACTCAACGGGCAAGACCCGACAAACAAGAGCACGACCCTCACAAAGATTGAACATACAAAGAACATATACATAAACAAAAGATGGTGACTTGTACTTGTGTGATACAAGTCTAGTGACTAACATTAATAGAACACGTATAGGTCATGACGCTACAAAACCAACCGATGAAGTTTACGGCGCAGGATACGCAAAGTTGTGAGTTCATTTCCCCACTTTTAAACTTTTACTTGTTTTCTAAACTTGGGGAAAATACATGTGTTATGGTATGTTGAATACGAAAACTTATGAATGATACTTTAGATCATGTCACGAATAGGGTGCCATAAGCACCATTAATCAATTTCATACCAAGACCGCGGAACAAAAGGTTAGATCTAATGGGTTTCAGGCAACCACACTCTTGGCCACTCTTTTACCATGCAGTGCTTTTGTGTCTCTAGTTGTGAATCGACAGTCGGGGATCGACAACTAAAAATGCCTATGGTTTGGATGCTTCCTATGTCGTGTCACATGTTAATGGCCTTGCAAACCATTAGTGATCTCGATTTCCTGACATTTACAGAAGTACATATTTCAGTACAATTACATACCATGTTTTCATTCAAGTATATAAACATTCAATACAAAAACTGCATGAATTCACACCAACATTATGTTGACGATTTTCCAAAACTCACATGTATTTCAGGAAACAAGTTGGATCTTGGGCGCTGGTGTTATTTTCAAGACGTAAATTTCAAGTTTAGATGTCATCCACTTTTGTTTTGTATCATAACTTGAGGGTTTCGGTTGAAACTTAAATGACTTGTGTTAGTAACATTTCAATCTTATGAATGGATGAATATCTTGTATTAATCATATAGTTGTTTATTATAATCGAATGCAATGATACTGAGCAAGTCACACATTATACGCTTCCGCAAAAGTCAGGGTGTGACAGTTTGGTATCAGAGCCTCGATTGTAGTGAACTAGGATTCCTTCTCGACTCTAGACTACAATCATTAGGAATCTCTCACGAAAACATTTTTACAAAAGGTTTTTCATCGCATTTACAAAAAGCGCCAAGATCCATGAATCCAACATTTTTCAAAGGAAAGAACAAACGAGAGTTATATGAGACATGTAGCATTTATTTGCTTGTGTATACTAAGTAACGTTATTATATATTAATATATATGCATATATGTGTACGAAATGATTATTGACGAGATACCTTCGACTGCGAATCCTATTATTGTTCTTGACTTGCGCAATGAGATTATCGACCTCGCGTACACTGCGGAGCTTATGGTTGATTACCAAATGAGGCCACGAGCTTGATTCTGTAGAAAATGGTTGTTCTTCCCCCTTGAATGCGAAGGTGCCTGACTACGGCAGTGACGGCGAGGCGGAGGAGGTAACCTTGGACATCGACCTTATCAGTGAGACGAGACCCAGACGGCTTTTACGAAGCGAGATTGACGACACTCCCGTCCAATCAAGGAAGATGAAGTACTCATATTGAAGGTGCCCCTCCAACTTCCAGGAATTCCCCTTGTTCCTGTTACATCTAAAGCATTGTGCCTATACGCGCATAGCGATAACAAATGATGGTGCGTGGACCACCATAATGATCCTTTCCGTGTCGGAGGTATAAGGACAGTAGTGTCCCCTCTGTGGTTGATCGTCTACCTTGAATGAGGAAAAGTTGGGGTGACCGTGCAAGGCAATTTATTATTACGGGGGACACGTAATAACGACTTGTAGTGCATGGAAATCCTGGTGGAGTCTGCGGGTCAAGCTAATGATCACCACCCATCCAAAACATTCTAAGTTTTCACACCTTTATCTAGTAGGGCAATACCTAGATAATTGCTATAGCACCTTACAAGCAGGAAACCTGTCTTTGCCTACTTCGTGTCAGACACTTCTACCCATATTAAAACATCGACGCACCCATCAGTACTTCCACCTTCATTATCCCGTGGTGCACCCCATCGTTTAGGTAGTGCATTCACACCCTGGATACCACTTTACGGTTACTGCAAGGCACAATTCGGTCCCGAGGAAGAAGTCATGTACCCTCACGACCTTATCTCTGCGTTTTCACTATCACTTTCTCCTATACGTGGTAGTAATGCACAACCCCCATCTCCTGTGAAGCATACCCGTTTATGTAAAACTAAAGACTATGAAAGAGTTAAAGACTTGAGGAATAAACAAGGAACAAGGTGAAGGGAAGACCTCACCGTATTTTTATAGCCCTAGATGACTTGCATCAATCGGAGTAAGGTGACTCCGAGGAGGTTTGCTACGCAAGACAACAACATCTATTCCAAAGTAAATGTTTAATCTTGTCAATATGTTTCATACAAGAGAAGCACATGGAACCATATCAAAGGAAACGCTGGCCGAGTCTAATCAGAACCTTTACCTACAACAAGAGCTGAGCCTAAAGCTCTGTGGAACCAACAAGTTGCTGAAGCAATCGTCTAATACGAAGCAAACAACACTGAAAACAACGGTGGAATAAGAGGAAGTATACACATCCCAAGTAAAGCTCTAAAGCAAACAACAAACATAAGGAAACCGCTGCGACTAGGAAAGTCAAGGCATTTTTTGTCACGACCAAGATAGGTGATAAAAACTACCAAGGAGAACTACCAAAGTGTGATGGATGTGGTTATTATCACACAGGTCTGTGCAGGACTCGTAGGTGTGAAATTGGGGCAAGACCGGGCATAGCAAGGAGGCATGCTGGTCTGGTATGAGACATGTGAATAGAATTTAGGGCAGTAATAGCAATGGCACGCTAGGACCCGAACGTAGTTTCTAGTACGTTCCTTATAAACCGACTCATTGCATCTGTTCTATTTGATACCGGCGCCGACTTTGGTATTAAGTCTATGGAACTTAAGGATATACTTGGCTTAGGAACAAGTAAGCTAGACTCCCCACATGCTATAGAGTTGGCAAATGGGAAATCAGTCGAAATGCATAAAGTTATTAAGGGTTGTATACTTGGACTTGGGGAAACGAAAATTCTCTATCAACCTTCTACCTGTTGGTTTAGTTAGTTTTGATGTGGTAGTCTTCATGGATTGGATATCCAAGAATAAGGCTGAAGTGGTTTGTCATGAGAAAGTCATTCGCCTTCCTCTTGCGGATGATGAAGCACTTATAATACACGACCTTCATGCAGTTGATGCGGGGATGCTGGGCCCCAAGGCGGTGGATTGCGACATCCCACATTGGTTATGAAGGCACGGAAGTGCTTAAGGAAAGGACGTGTCGCATTCCTGGCGCACGTTGTAGACAAGAAGGCTGAGGAGCTGAAACTCGAAGACATTCTTGTAGTGAAGGAATTTCCTGATGTTTTTCCCGAAGATTTGCTAGTACTACCTCCGCAACGACAAGTCGAATTCCATATTGACTTGGTTCTAGGAGCCGAGGCTCCTGTAGCCAAGGCACCTTATCGACTTGCGCCATCCGAGATGCAAGAATTATCTACACAACTCCAGGAGTTGTTGGATAAAGGATTCATAAGGCCGAGCTTCTCGCCTTGGGGAGCTACAGTCTTGTTCGTGAAGAAGAAGGATGGAACACTGCGGATGTGTATCGATTATAGAGAACTGAATAAGCTCACTGTCAAGAATCGGTATCCACTACCGAGGATTGACGACTTATTCGATCAACTGCAAGGATCGAGTTACTACTCCAAGATCGACCTTCGATCTGGATATCATCAGTTAAGGATCCAAGAAGAGAGCATACCAAAGACTGCATTCAGAACGCGTTATGGGCATTACGAGTTCCTTGTGATACCATTTGGATTGACGAACGCGCCAGCAGTATTTACGGATCTGATGAATCGTGTCTGCAATCCACATCTCGATAAATTCGTGATTGTATTTATCGATGATATTCTGATTTATTCGTGAACGAAAGAGGAGCATGAGCAACCCCTCAGGACCATTTTGGAACTACTGAATAAAGAGAAACTTTATGCAAAGTTCTCAAAATGCGAATTTTGGATTCGTAAAGTGCAGTTCCTTGGTCATGTCCTGAACGAGAAAGGCATTCATGTAGATCCAGCGAAGATGGAAGCGATAAAGAATTGGGAAGCCCCCAAAACTCCAACCGAAGTTCGAAAATTTTTGGGATTAGCGGGCTATTACCGCCGGTTCATCGAGAATTCCTCCAAGATAGCTCAACTGCTGACTTCTCTTACGCAGAAGGACAAGAAGTACGACTGGGGTGATAAGCAGGAAGAAGCTTTCCAACTTCTCAAGAGCAAGCTATGCGATGCACCGATACTATCTTTACCCGAAGGCACTAAGGACTTCGTGGTGTACTGCGACGCTTCTCGTCAAGGATTGGGTTGCGTGCTCATGCAACGCCAAAAGGTCATATCTTACGCTTCAAGACAGTTGGAAGTGCATGAAAAGAACTATACCACACAAGACCTGGAGCTAGGTGCGGTGGTGTTTGCCTTGAAGATCTGGCGACATTATTTATATGGTACTCGATGTACAATCTTCACAGATCATAAAAGCCTACAGCACATATTTGATCAAGAAAGAATTAAATATGCGTCAGCGATGTTGGGTCGATCTACTAAACGATTATGATTGTGAAATTAAATACCATCATGGTAAGGCGAACGTAGTAGCAGACGCGTTAAGTCGAAAGAAAAAGGGTTAAGACCCTAAGGGTTCGAGCATTGGAAATGACTATTCGAACAAATCTTACTACACACATTCATGACGCACAACAAGAAGCCCTTAAGAAGGAAAATCGTAGAGCTGAATATCGCCGAGGTACGGAGAAGAAATTGGTGCTAAATGAAGAGGGAACCTCATACTTTATGGGGCGTATTTGGGTTCCGCTCTATGGCGGTAGTCGAGAAGTCATCTTTGATGAAGCTCACAAGTCGAGATACTCGATCCACCCAGGATCGGACAAAATGTATCAAGACCTGAAAGAATACTACTGGTGGCCAAGGCTTAAGAGCGACGTAGCTGTTTACGTTGGAAAATGCCTAACCTGTGCCAAGGTTAAGGCTGAATATCAGAACCATCTGGTCTACTGCAACAACCAGAGATACCCACGTGGAAGTTGGAGCAAATCTCGATGGACTTCATAACAAAATTACCCAGGACCCCTAGAGGACATGATATGATATGGGTGATAGTTGATCGATTGACGAAGTCTGCATATTTCCTACCATCCGAGAGAAGGATAGCACCGGAAAGCTTGTTGAGCTATATCTTAAGGAAATTGTAGCACGGCATGGAGTGCCTATTTCGATTATTTTAGACCGAGATGGACGTTTCGTATCAAGGATCTGGCAATCCTTCCAAGAGTCCTTTGGATCTCAACAAGATCTAAGCATGGCCTTCCATCCGCAAACAGACGGTCAGAGCGAACGGACCATACAAACACTGGAATATATGCTTCGCACATATGTTATGGCTCTAGGTAGTAGCTGGGATACTCATCTGCCTTTAGTTGAGTTTTCCTATAATAACAACTACCATACGAGCCTAAAAAGCCGCACCGTTCGAAGCTCTATATGGCCGCAAGTGTCGCTCACCATTGTGTTGGGCAGATGCTGGAGACAAACAGTTGATTGGTCCTTAACTCGTTCAAGAGACAACCGACAAGATGGTGCAGATCCGAGAGCACATTAAGGCAGCTCGTGATCGACAAAAGAGCCACGCTGATCGAAGATGAAAACCCTTAGAATTCAAGGTGGGAGACAAAGTCCAGTTGAAAGTCTCACCTTGGAAAGGTGTAGCAAGATTTGGAAAATGTGGAAAGTCGAATCCACGGTGAATGATCCAATGTATCCAGCAAATTTGCGTCGTCAAATGTTTAGAATCAAGACAAGCATAAAATTACTATTCAAGATCTTGGAAAAGGTTGGTACCGTGGCGTACAAGTTAGAATTACCGGAAGAACTTAATGGTGTACATAGCACGTTCCATGTGTCAAACCTCAAAAAAAGTACAACCCAGGAAACAGTCACCATCCCTGCGGATGAGGTGCATATCGACGACACACTCCGATTTACAGAACAACCTGTTGAGGTAACGGATTGAAGATCCATAAAACAAGGAGGAGACACATTAAAATTGTCAAAGTACGTTGGAAGTCTAAGCACGGAACCGAATACACGCGGGAACGTGAAGACCGGTTCAAAGCCAAGTACGCCCATCTGTTCGAGAAAGCTCTTGCGGGAGATAACTCAGCCTGAATTTCGGGACGAAATTCTTTTAACGGGGAGAGAATGTGACAACTGGCACAAAAACGGTAATTTCCGTACGGTCTAAATATTATTTAACATCTGCAATTATGTGCTTAAATGTCAACATTGTCTGATAACATGCTATACATGTGAATTCATGCACGTTTTATACTTCAAATATTGCTTTATGCATTTCTTTAAGCGTTGCGTCAGAAAGACTAGTAAGCTCACCGGTAAGACACACTATGTCAGCAGTTTTGCAGAAAACAACCAGACAATAGAATTAGGGCCTAGGAGTAGGTCCAACATCTAAAATACATTAAAACCCAAGTGTGGATACGAGGGTTAACATATAAGCTTTCCGGAAGCCAAACTATGCACTTAAGAGCACCCGAAACTTATCTAAAATGCTGAAATCAGCATAATTCAGCAACAATTCAGCTATAATCAGCTTTTAAACACATTAATATCATGTAGAATTTATGTTTTATTTTCCAAAATAACTTACAAAGTGTCGGGAATTAAAATTGCCACAAAAAGTGCTTTATACCTAGTGAAACTGCGTAATTCAGCACTTTAACGAACCGTAACGAACCGAACAACCGGACAATAACTGGGACATCAAATTTTGAGTAGAAGTAATGTTTTTATGATATTAAACTAGTATTGATGCTAGAACACCTTAAAAATCATAAAAACCCCTAAACACACTTAAACATACTTAAACCTTACCGTTTACACTTTAAACCTTCAACTTCCAAAATTTTACATTTTACCCCCCCCCTCACCAAATCCAGCCCCTATGGGTCCCACATAAAGATTTTAGTTGATTTTATTTGATTATATTAGATTTTATATTGGGGAATATTCTAGTGAATATGCCATAAAAGATTTAGAAAATCTTATAAATTCTAAACTAATAACACACTTTCATTCACTTCATCTTCCCCCCCCCCCTTTCTTCTTCCTTAGCTCACAGCTCAAGCACACACCCACACATCCATCTTTTTCAATCCAATTCCTAGCAATCCAAGGTGATCTAGAGGTGTATGGAGGTCATTTAGGAAGGTGTATGGTGCTAGAACTTGAAGGACCATCTTGTGGAGCTTTTAACCTCTCATTTTCTTCCTTGTTCATCATCCTCATTTTTGTGCCACTTCCCTAGACATTAGAGCTAGTAGTAAGCTTCTTGATCACTAATTTATGTCATGTTTATGTTATGTACAAGTTTCACCATCTAAACAACTTAACTTCTAATGTTAAAAATGAAAAGATCTAACATATTCATGAAGAAAATAAGTGATTACATGAAATATTAGAGTATGTATTGATGTTGTTGATATTATATCTTGAGTTTATGTTTAGATCAAGTATGTTAAAGCTTAGATCTAACAAGTTTAAGCATGGATCTTGAAAGATCCATGGTTAAACTTGAAGATGAACATATGAAGCATTATGTGAAATGAAAAATGGATTTTTACACATAAACTTGTAATTATGAAGAATAAAGTGTGTGTAGAACTAATTTTTGAAACTAAAACTCAAAAAAAGTTTGTTAGAAGTTTAACATAGAGCTTGTTTTGAAAGATCTAAAGATATTAAGCATGGATCTTGAAAGATCCATGGTTGAACATGATGTTAAAAATAATGATCTTTCTAATAAACATAAAAGTAGTTTTAGAACATGATTTACAAACTTTAAAGATCATTAAACTCATGAGAGTTGGTTAATAAAATAAAGTTTCATAAAAGTTTGTTAAAATACTCAAGAACATTTATTTTTAGAAAGATCATCTTATGTAAAGTGAAGATCTAAAAGACTACACATTTTTAACAAGAAACAAGTTCACTATGATGTTTCATATGGAAAAATTGGTGTATGTTGTTGATGATTATTGTTGGAAAATTGTTTTGGTTTTGAAAAGAAAATAAACACATGTTTTGAAAACATGGGAAACCTCCATTTTTAGGGGAAACTATGTCAAAACTTTTATAAAATTTTGACACTTAGAAAATATAAGTTGTGGTGAAACTTATTCCCTAAAAATTCACCTAAAAATATTTACTAAGGTTTCCCTAATTTTTGTGTAAAATTACAAGTCAAGAAATGGTGATTTCTTCAAGTTATAAGTAATACTAAGTATGTATACTTTTAGGGAAAAATATATATATATTTAGTGATCACCAAATTTTGTGCTAAGTGTATATTATGTGTATTATATATATTAGTGTATTAGGAACTTGAAAATACACTAAATACTCCCAAGGAGTATGAACACAAAAATACACATACAAATACATGAGAATACATAAGTATACAAGTGTACAAAAATTTCCCACAAGGAAATACATGGACAAATACAAGAAAATATATTTCTTAACTTATTATTGAATTTAGACACTTTGGGTTTAAAAATATATTTTTGGACAAATATATAACCATTACCAAGTAATGGAATTTATGTAAAAATCGGGTGAATATCAAGAATAACCATATATATATATATTTTATGGCATGACAAAATATATTATTTTTGAGAAATATAATTCCGGAAAGTAATAAAAATCGAAGTATTGATTTTTGGTGAAAAATACAAAATACACAAGTATTTACCTAAAATACAAGTATACTTCCCTAAGTATACTTGTACAAAAAAATAATATTGAGAATATTATTTTAGAAAATACTTATATTTATTTTTTGGATAAATAATATAAGTAACTTACATGAAAAGTTAAAAATATAAATTATTTTTAACAACTTCTTACCTTGTCAATGGCTTCATAAGCAAATATATATTTGAGAGATAAAATATATATTTATGAAAATACAATACATACTCAACGGGCAAGACCCGACAAAGATTGAACATACAAAGAACATATACATAAACAAAAGATGGTGACTTGTACTTGTGTGATACAAGTCTAGTGACTAACATTAATAGAAACCAACCGGTGAAGTTTACGGCGCAGGATAAGCAAAGTTGTGAGTTCATGTCCCCACTTTTAAACTTTTACTTGTTTTCTAAACTTGGGGAAAATACATGTGTTATGGTATGTTAAATACAAAAACTAAGGAATGATACTTTAGATCATGTCACGAATAGGGTGCCATAAGCACCATTAATCAATTTCATACCAAGACCGCGGAACAAAAGGTTAGATCTAATGGGTTTCAGGCAAGGCAACCACACTCTTGGCCACTCTTTTACCAAGCAGTGCTTTTGTGTCTCTAGTCGTGAATCGACAGTCGGGGATCGACAACTAAAAATGCCTATGGTTTGGATGCTTCCTATGTCGTGTCACATGTTAATGGCCTTGCAAACCATTAGCGATCTCGATTTCCTTACATTTACAGAAGTACATATTTCAGTACAATTACATACCATATTTTCATTCAAGTATATAAACATTCAATACAAAAATTACATGAATTCACACCAACATTATGTTGACAATTTTCCAAAACTCACATGTATTTCAGGAAAGAAGTTGGATCTTGGGCGCTGGTTTTATTTTCAAGACGTAAATTTCAAGTTTAGATGTCATCCACTTTTGTTTTGTATCATAACTTGAGGGTTTTGGTTGAAACTTAAATTACTTGTGTTAGTAACATTTCAATCTTATGAATGAATGAACATCTTGTATTAATAATATAGTTGTTTATTATAATTGAATGCAATGATACTGAGCAAGTCCCACATCATACGCTTCCGCAAAAGTCAGGGTGTGACACTATTAATTCTTCCGTTATTGAGAAACCTTTGGCTTAGCCGTTGTTTTTTTCTGTGTTTGTCTTATTTATTTGACAGGCAATATGGTACATGTGGGGATTAAGTGAGGAATGCCTTGGAGGTCAAGATTTATTTTGATACCAATGTAAGAGAATGTAATAAGGATTCTTTTAATTTAATTGTTGGATTGGTTTTGGATTTGAAGAGTGACACGTCAGCCATAACGGAGTTGGAGTGTTATATATCAAACTATAGGAGCTTATCCACGGTTCTAATTGCACTATGCGATCAACAATAACTGTGAGATTACTAGTAATCAGTGTTAGTACATATGACCAATGAGTTACTACTTAGAGAAGCCACTCATGAGTAGTAACTAAGTTATTAATAATAGAAGAAAATCATCGGCGATAGCTAAGTTATTATTGATTGAAGAACTGTTGGTAACAATTACTGGAATTAACAACCAACCATTTTAACCACCAAACTAACGTACTTAATAGTCTGTTGTTTCAATAAATCATCGCGATAGTTTGCAACCCGTAACTGAACATAAATACTAGTTATAGGTTATCTAAGACATTACCTACAATATATGCACCAAGGTCACCATAGTTGTGTGCCATATGTAGGCTTAGCATTGCCCTTCAAGATTTAGTCTTGAGCTCAAAGAACTCAAGGATATACAGAAGAGTTGACTGTAAGAATGAGCAAACGGTGCCCAGTGAAAGGATCTTCAAACTGGATAGCTCAATGGGGTTCACAGTGAGATCCATGTGTATGCATGCATATCTTAGGAAAGGTTATTGAAAACGACCCTACACATCCGCAGAGATGAACCTGATCTTACCTAACTGGAACAAAATTATCCATTGTCCTCCGTGTGATGAAATATTCTTAAAAACCAAACACACTTATTAGTTGAATGCCATGTGAGAAGGTCTTATTGGAGACAATTTTTAACTGGTTGAGAAACCCCTGGACCCTCGATTTTTAACATCCAAGACATCATCAACTTACCATATGCAATGAAATTATTTTCCAAGAAATGATTGCTTGTTCTTCAGTGGAGTGGGTTGTCTAGCCTTTGGATGGTTAGAGATCTAGGATCAATGGTATGATCTAGTCAAAGAAGCCGAGAGCAAATCATTGGGATGATGTCTTTTTGTTTTCTTTTTATTGTATTAAAGCCGATATATATCTATTATAGCCAATGTTAATCAGTTTGATTGGAGACGTCACCCAAGTTCATCTTCAATCATTCCTGTATAATTCTATCTACATTTAAGCTCCCCGTATTGCGGCGGGGGCGTAAAACTATGCCAAATAGCACTAATGTCACACCACCGTCATCGACTACCAACATTGAGTCGATCCAGGACCCGTGCGTTGCGGCGATCTTTTCAAACGAAAAAAATAAATGTAAAACATTGAACCACACATGCATGTTGGGTCGTGTTAACTCGCATAATTTTGAACGAAACAAAAAACATTAAACCACACACGCACGTCGCGCCGTGTTAACTCGCAAAATCTAAAACGAAACGTAAAACGAAAATTTGCGAAAGGTTAAAAGTATAAGGGACCAAAGTTGAAGGTAAAAATATTGTGAGGTTAAATTGAAAATAATGAAAACTTTTGAGTTAAAAGTGAAAAAAAAAAACAATTTATGTGAGTTAAAATTGCAAAATATAAAAAGCTTTTGGATTAAAGTTAAAAAATCAACTTTCTTTTTTGAAAATCCCCCAAAATATGATGTATAACAACTTATGCACAAAATTGTTTCTAATTTATGAAATGTAAGTTTCATACCGTAGAATTTAACCTGGCTAGACAAAAAAAAAAAAAAAAAAGAAATAAGATTCATCTATTACGACACAAACCAATGGGGTGGTGGTCTATTAGCAAAGGCAAAGCCTTTAAAAACCTTAGGAGAGAGAGGTCTTGGGTTCAAGTCCCATAAACGACATGGAATAAAAGAAATTTGTTGTTAAAAAAAAAAATCTATTACGACACAAACTCATATTTCTGTCATCAGTTTTTAAATTTTACGTGGAGATATAAATGGAATCTTTCCCACACAATCACATGAGAGGGGTTGATGTAGTTGTTTTATGAAATCCATGCAATATGTTGGAATATCTCTGTTACCTAGGGATGCTATTAAACTAATTAACAATTAACAATGCACTTCTTTCCAGTAATCACATGTACGGGACACATATTCTTTTGTAGAGGCAAGACAAATATTTCTCATAGCATTATTAATTAAAGGAGAGACATAAGGAACTGATAACCAGTTAAATTTGTCTTAAAGTATAATAAAGAGCCAGAACCACTCATGGCTTGTTGAGCTTGTAAATGATAGAGAATGTAAGTATAGTTTTACTTTTGAAAAATTCATCAAAAACTTCAACAAGTTGAAGAGAGCTCAAATATATACACACATTTAAAGAAGACACCAGATGATTACACTAATATATGAAATGGGATATATGTCTCTTCAAATATAATAAGAATTTAAAATCCCTAAAACACTGTTTCTTTATAAAAGCCGGGTTCTTACCGGCCGGAGTGGTTTTAATATGGTTGCATCAAAATTGTGTTTTTATAACTGGGGTAGTATTAAGATATTCATGATATGCATGTTTCACTAGTATCCTATGTATCACTTGTGACTTGGGTTGCGGATCTAGCCTAAAAATTAAAGGGTATCCTAATTTTTTTTTTTATTTTTTGGATCAGGGGTATCCTTTATACAAAATTGAAAAAAAAAAATTACACTACGTAGACAGAGTTAAGCAGTAATTGTACGCTACGGAGACAAAGTTGAGAGGTAGCCCGTACTACCTCTGCTTGTACACTACGTCTGCTAGATGATACATAATCGGTGACATTAGCTTGTACACTACTACGGAGACATAGTTGAGAGGTAGCCTGCGCTACCCCTGCGTTGTTTTTCAATGATTAATTTATTTAATTTGGATTTCTAGTAGATGAAGAACCGACAGCTTCTTGCGATACTACTACGAGTATATCGTTAGAATAAAGATCTAAATCGTATACTTTTTCAACATTAAAAAAAATTACTATTGTTGTTTAGAAAAACACTTGCACTAGTTTATTTTGAATGCTAGAATACAACTTTATAGTTGGTGTCCTTTTGTCTGAAGACAGCCATTCTTACAAGGTGGAAGAAATGTTTTTTCCTTAACGATATTGATTGTTTGTTTGCAACAACAAAAAACCAAATGCGAAGGAAAACTAAATCCATCTTTTGTTTACAAGTGGGAATCTAAAAAGCTTACAAATTAAGGTCTAAAGGCAAATTATGTAGCTATAGTAGCAAACAAGAAAAGATCAAAGTATGACAAACAATAAAACAAGATTAATAGCATATGGTTTTCTTTCAACTTCAGAAAGATGATAGAACAAAAAAAAGTAAAAAGTGCATAATCTAGAACAAGTACCTCAAGATCTCACTTAGAATTTTGTCTCATTCATATAGTCAGATCCAGAGTACTTGCCCTTTTTGCTTTCTGATCATTACAATGATCATCTTCTCTTATTAACTTGTTTCTGGTTCTTGAGAGAGAGGGTGAGCACAATGACAATGACAAGTTACCTTCTCCTTCACCATTATCTCCTTCCAAATCTTTTGGGCTCTCAGCGTGTCCAGAATGAACTTCAAGAGATAGATTCAAATCAAGATCAAGATTAGAAGCCTTCCTCTTTGTTCCTCTATCTTTTCCAAGACTTGTACTTTCCAAATCTATAACGATTGGCTGATGTTCCGGAACGTTTAACGGATTGAGATTTAGGGTGTTGTTTTGCAGCTTGGTGTATAGCCCTTGCAACATCTCCTTCTTCTCACTTATTCTTGATCTAAAACTATCATGAACTTCTGCGATCCGGCATGGAACTTGTGCATTGGGTGGCATATGATTATTATGGAGACTGCGACTTGTTTGTCCCACATGATTTAATGCTAAAATTCTATCGGCAGCCATGTTATAAAATCTTGGTTTTGTCTTTTCAATTGAACGATGCTCCCTCAAAGCGTTATGCATCCAATCATGATGGTAGAGTGATGCATCTCCATATCTTTAAACGGAAAAACCAAATGATTATTCAACTTCCAAGAGATGAAACACAAGATCAGAAATTGGGATCTAGAGGTGCAGTAATGATACCACAAGAATAAAAGTGATTATAAACATATGTTTAACCATGTTAGTCTTTTTTTTTTTTTTTTTTTTTTTTCATGTAGCAAGCTCAAATATGGTTTACCTAAAGGTTGAATCACATGTTCGATTGTAGCATTGAAGCATCTGCAGTTGACTTAGGTTATAAATATTAGGATCTCCACCTTCAATCGTTGGATCTGATACTGTAATATAAAAAACGTTACATGAATCACACAACGGAAAAGAAGAGAGATATCAATCTAAATATATCATAGTAGGGTTTAAACATTCATCAATTACCAGACCTTGGTTTGGATCATCAAACTTCTTGCTTCTATACATCTGATGAAACAAACACCCATAAGAGAAATACTCAAAATCCTTTTTTTGTATGTTACAGATCGATATAAAAAATCTATAGTTAAACATTTTTTTTTGTTTAATAGCAATAGATGAACCTGTAAATGACTTTTGACATGAGCAATATGAAGTCCTTTGACATTCATCAATTGCAGAACCAATTTGGGAGTTGCTTCTGCATAAAATTGAAAAAAAAAAAAAAAAATTCAAGAAAATATCATGATGGGGTAGAAGCTCAATAACATGTATGAACAAGAGGAAAAGAACCATGTATTATCACTTACTATCTTGTCCACCAAGCCTTTCAACTGCCTGAACAAATCTAAGATGCAGATCATTTGTCCACCGGAGTCTAGGCATCTTAGATCGGACATAAGGTCGGACGGATGGCTTCTTATCGCTCTCTTCCACCGTGCTATTGCTGGAACTCCCTCCATCTTTTAACTCCATAACTTCTTTTGACTCATTTTCTTCTTCTCCCTCTTCATTCGGGTACGAATCTAAACTTGTTTTCGAGCACTTGGTTTCTTCACTTCTCTCCATGCTTAATTACCTGATCTTTCTTTGATATCCTTTGTTTGGAAGGATACTCTTTGCGTTGCAATCATGCTTCAAACAAGTAAGCCTACTAGCATTGAACACAGATTATTAGGTTTCCTCCCAAATTCTATAATCATATGTTTCCAATATAAGAAAGAACCCTGATCAAATTCTAGGGATCAATAAATGCATTCATGAGACTTTAGACAAACATACCATCAACAACTTTGAAACCCTAGGGGATAGATCTTTTTTCAAAGATGCTCTCTCTCTCTCTCTCTGACTCTCTCTCTCTCTCTCTCTCTCCTGTCTTCTCTCTCTATATCATGTAACATAAATAATTCTGTCCATCTATATTATATCCAGCCAGTGGGTATGGAGATGTGTACATAATACATACATAAGCTTTACATGTACTAATCTACGCATCTAAATGTATACTGAAGTTTATAATATGGGGAAAAAATATATGGTAGGTCTCATATAAATTCAATCGCTATAGCACAAATTCTAACATAAAGAATATAATAATGTAGAGTAACAAATCTTGCATCAAGAAATGTTAAAATATTGTAACGTAATATAAAAATGGGGGAAAAGACAGTCCTCGTCGATTAAATACCTTCTTCTACACAGAGCTACATATATACGCCAAGAAAATTCAATTGTTTGTTTAGTGAATAAGTCCAAATAAGTCCAAAGTAAACTTTTACTCCATATTTGTTTTGGCATCGCAGCATTTTATTTTTTCTTGGAAAGAGCACCAAAACACCACTGAATTTTGGAACTTCTCACATGCATTTACAAATATGAGGTTCGAACTCAGTGGTTACATGATTGTTAAATGACACCCTTATACAACTGCAACTAAACCATTGGTTATTAAATTAAGAGGAAGTCTCGCACACTTAGAGAAACCCTACACTCAACTGACAGATAATTTGATCCACCAAAGAACAAAAACGTACTGAAAAGGCCTTTTCAAAAGACATAATTACGAGAGATCGAAGGAACCAAATGTTGCAATTTTTAACACCCTAAAATTAACAGTTTTGTATCATTCGTATTCTAAATACCGGATATATTATCTCTATATTAATTAGTAAGTTTTGCTCCGCTCACATACTTACTATTCATTTTTTTTCCTTTGTTTTTTTTTTGGTTTTCCTATCTATACTATCCAACCACTTAATAACACTTGCCTACTGTAGGTCCCGATTCTCGAAGGATCGATTAACGAAACCTTAATCCTTGTTTATCACAAACCCGGTCACTAGTGCGGAATCCCAGCGACGGTGTCAAACCAAACACAGATAATCAAAACAACACAGAATAACCAATGAAACACATTCAATTGATTAAAAGGATGAGAACAAAGATCAAACAGATACCCACACAGTTTGATAGTAGACTCTCAGGGTACGCTCTCATGGTTTCAAAGTGAAACCATGAAGTGTTTATATAGCAGCCCAGGCCCATAACTCGATGAAACCCGGATTAGGCTCGACGAGACCTCTAATGGGCCTGACGAAACCTCCTAGACGACGAAACTCTAGTTTCGTCATCCATCACGACGAAACATGGACATGTGACAATTTGGGGGTTTCGTCATGTAATGCTCGACGAAACCTAGGGTTTCGTCGAAGGCTGCATAAGCTGTTTGGTTTGTTGCAAACAGACAGTTTGCAGCAAAACACATAAACACACAAACATACATATAAACTACATGCAAACTTACATATCAAACGAGACAAACTTTGTCGGACACAAGTAGGATAGGAGGATATCCGACTTGATCGACGGCGAATTACAGACTCGATAAACATAAAAGACCGTACAAAATACATCGTAAATAAAGACAAGTGACAGACACCAAAATAATGCATCAACAAACTCCCCCTTGTCTGTTACAGTCTTCGGTCTTCAATCTTTCGCCTTCTGTGTTTCAGCGTCCAGGTGCTTCCAGCATGAATTCCACGATTAAAGCAATAACAAGCGACGCGTTGAAATCGAAGCGCTTGACGAGCGTCCTTGTCTTCATAAAATATATCATGCCGAAATAGCTTGCTGATGTCGTTCGCGGACATAATAACGATCCACATCGGATCCAACATTCGAAAATTCTCACGATCACCATTAAAAACAATCACCGCTTCGTGCGTATCCGGATCATAGCACCATAACCTCATATCAACAAGAAAGTTATGCTTCATCGGCATTAAGGGGATTTTGTCCATAACCTTTGCGGGTTGATAGACAAGCTTGTATCGCGCGGTATTTATCGTTGGATCCAACGTGAATTTGATCTGTTGATAGATGGGAAACTGCGGCTTGAACAACTCGTTTTTCCATCCAGCCCTTTTGTTAAACTTTATCTTGAGTGCGAACAATGTAGCTCCATCGAAGTTTAAACGATTAACAAGCTCAAGCTTTGTCAAAGCTACAACGTCATAAAATGGTAAGGACAATATGCTTCGCAATGATCTGAAGTATTGGATACCAAATTCACGCTTGATGGCAATGCAATGGATTTCCTTGACGAACATCCAGCTTAGAATCCTTCCATGAGGCTTGACCTTTTCGAACTATAGGAAATCAACTTGTGCTTCCGGCGGTGCACGCTTTTCAACCTTTGACAAGAAACGTTTTATCCATTCCTCGAATGAATCAGTGGGATTATCAGAAGACGCCCGATTCTTCAATTGTTCATCAATGTCTTCTTGATTCTCCTTCATCCATTCTTCATCAAATGAATCAAACTCCATTCCGTCAGCACGAACATAGGTTGACTTGCTAGTTTCACCTTCAAACACTATTTCTTCAATGTTTTCAACAGTTTCAGCCTCTGGTTCAACTGGCATCTTATATATTTCAGCATCATCAACTTCTTTCATCGCATTCAAATCTGACAGTTGCTCATGCGACAAATCAGAGACAATCTCCCCCTCTTCTAGAATTTCTCCAGTGATAGGATGGACAACCTGCAAAGCAAGATTAGCAGTACTAGGAACAGAAGATGTACCAGGTAGAGAGCTTTCGATGTAAGAGCTGCTTTGAAGCTGTTGTACTTCTTCAACTGTTCCACTGGAGGTTCCTTGCGCAGATTCAATCTGTGAAGGCTTGTAGACAACAATCTGAGAAGAGGTAGCTGCTGGCGGTTGCTCTGATGTAGCAGAGGGATTGGGGTTCCCTTGATCTTTAGGATCATCATCCTATTTCTTTATCACCTCTTGTTGCTTATATCTACCCCCCATAAAGTATTGACCCGCTTCCTAAGAAACTCATAGCCTTCATTTATCTTCTTGACCCCATCAACTATCGTGGTGTTTATAGAATTGTACCACTGCTTCATAAAGTCATGTCTTTCTTTAAGGGACTCGGCCAATTTCTGAAGTTCAGATGTTTTCTTTCATGCGATTCATTTCAATACCACGTGTATTATCTGCCGCACGCATCTGTAGCAACTGTCTCTCTCTTTCTTCGTCTGCAGCTTTCAAACTTGCATTTTCAGCCTTCAATTGCTCTATTTCAGATTGCTGACGGGTGATCTCTACTGCTTGTCGCCCAACAGTGGAATTTAACGTGTTAATCTCCAATTGTTGCTTGATCGCGTCTGCTCTAGTGGCTTGTATCACTTCTGTATGCCTTTTGATTTGACCTGCAGTAGCTTGTAATTGAGGAAATAAGACTACCTTCTTATCCTGCTGCATCTGTTGAATATACTTTGTCTGCGTTCTGCGGCAGGCTGCGAGGTCGTTGCACGAATAGTTGACGCTATGGAAGGAGCAGGCTCTTGAGGGGTCACTGTAGGAGTTTCAGGTGTTAAACTCACTACAGGAACTGGTTCGGTAGACCTCGGAGGAGATGGAATCATTTTAGAAGCTTCTGTGGCCGTGAATCCAAGATTAGGATCCATTTCCGCTTCTTGTGTAGGCTCTTGAGGAACGGATTGCTGTGCAGATGAAGTACCAATATACTTTCTTGCTTTCTTCTTGCGTTTGACAGCTGTTTCCTTTCTCTTTAATCGTTCCGCTTCGGTATTCGAAGGAACGTATTCAGGATCATTTTCTTGCCTAATCCTCCTTATCCTTTTTACACCGCGTTCATTATAATAAACTTCGTATCCGGGCTCAGGATGATTGTCATGCGATTCCAAACTCTCCTCATCACCACCAGCTGAAGTACCACCAGCTGCACCAGCAGGCGATGCACCAGCACCTGCATCACCACCATCATCATCATCATCATCATCGTCAGTGTTTGACGAACCTGAATCCTCTGGACCAAACTTCTCTATCATCTTTTTCTTCAACTCCGTCTCTTCATCATCTGATTGGCTGTCATTATGACTCCATTTATCATCTTCCGGAGCAACGTAGTCTGGTTTGCCAAGAGCACCTATCAACTTCCTAAGAGGATCGCTTTCTTTGTATCTCTTGGCTGCAAGACTCTTGATTATCCTTAAAGATTGCAAGATCATAGGTTCAATCTTCAGGATGTCGTCGTCAGCTTTTGGAAGATTAGGATGCTGGACGTTCATGATTATTTGAAGAAACCGAGGATACATCCAGAATTTGTTGCCAGTACTTCTACTACCAGTCCTCGTCATATTTTCTTTCATGTTGGAGAAGATATACTTTGATATGCTAAACGGTTTGTTCAGCACCAAAGCCACCATAAGACCAACAAGATCGTTGCCTGCCATATCATATCCTACACGTCTATTGCTGATACACTGAATGAGAACGTGAAATAGAAACTTGTAACGTAACGGCAAATCTCCCTTGTTGATTTGAGAACTGAAGATGTCACCAACACACTTCATCCGTAATAAGTAGCCACGCGTACACATGATTGGAATTGAGGATGGTGCATTCGGATCGTCTTGCAACTGTAAAACAGCATTCAATATTTCCGGAGATACAATCACATCCAGATCATTCACTCTCCCTTGAATTACTTCATTTCCATCAACCTGTACAATGCTTGCGGAGTTCCAGAATTCTTTAACGAGTGTCTTGTAAACAGGCGTTGAAAACGTAACAGCGTTATGTATCCGCGACTCTCTAATCCACCGAGTAATTTCTTTAAATTCAGAGATCTTTTCTTCGGGATCCAAAAAGGCAATTTAGTTGTGACGCTTCTCGGACATCATTTCCTCTTCAGATTTGTTTTCCTTCTTTGTCGGTGCTTTACGCTTTCTTTCTTTCGGTGCCATCTACATATGTAAACATCCACAATAAGTAACAATGGTATAACCTATGCATTAGACATGTACGTATATATGTTTATGTGTAATGTGCGCATTAACATGTATAACTATGTCTTTTGTGAAATGCACCAAAACTTGAAAATTTTCTAAGGCATGGACGACGAAACCTCAACACCAAGACGAAACCCTCTTACTCACGACGAAACCTTCTTGGTCAAACAAAGTCAGCGTTGACTATTAACAAGAGGAGTTTCGTCGAAGGTTTCGTTATAGTAGAGTTTCGTCGTGTACAGCATGAAGAAACTTAGGTTTCGTCATCACAGAGGAGTTTCAACACAGTTAGGGTTTCATCATTTGGGGGTTTTTTCAAATCCAAGGTAGTTTCGTCGTATGTAGGTTAATCGATGACTGATTCAGCGAACAAACACAATTTTGACACTTTGTTTATACCCAAACCAACTTAAAACAACCAAGAATCAAAACCGACATGAGTTTATACCGAAACCACACCCAAATCAGTCAAAAACATCAACAATCAACATCCCCTGTTTTGTTTTCCAAAACCCAACCCAAATGAACATTCACATTTATACATAAAACACTAAGATTATCAGATTTAATCAAAAACACAAGCAACAATCAAAGGTGTAGGTGCATAAATCGAACATAAAGTGAGTCTGAGGATTTTTTGAGTCAATCAAGCAAAAACACAGAGTCCCTAAGGTTCAAAATACTTTAATGATCCTTTGTATACCTTCGGTTTGATAAAAACGGTGAAGAAAATGAGGGTTTTTTTAGGGTCGGTTAAAAGTATGGGAGGTTGAGTGTTTGGGGAAGATGAACAGTAGAGTGAGTTTGAAAAATGAGGACATCTCCGACATTGAGACCCCTTGTATAATCATACACTCGGCGAAACCTCATCTTCGACGAAACCTTGTTTGGGCTCGACGAAACCTCATGTTTGGGCTTGGATTTGGGCTTGAACATTTAACCCATGACGAAACTTAAATGGGCCAGAGGGGTTTCGTCGTGACCTCGACGAAACTATGGGTTTCGCCGTGAACCCAATCAGTTTTGACCAAAGTTGACCAAGGTTAAACACAATTGACTTTGACCATGGGGTTTCGTCGACTTTAAGAAGTTTCGTCGACCTTAGAAGTTTCGTCGACCAATTTTCCTTAAATTCACCAAGTCTTGAAAATTTTGCACACTGAACAGATTTTGTTTATTTAAAAGATTTCCATTTTGATTGAGTTTACCAAATGCAAGGACATTTTATGAAGTAGGCTTCAGGCTTTCAGCAGAAAACACCAAGTAACAACTTCGGCTAATTCAAAAATGAACTTTACAAGATACACTAGAACAGAATTTAAAGTGCGGTAAACTAACGACAATCAATGAAAATGCAATAAACGACTGTACAAGAGCAAACTTTTGCGAGTTTCAAGGATAAGGAATCATACCAGCTTACAGTCTTAGTCAAACATGATTTTTATTCGGTTTAAAGCTCTAGATAAGTATACTACATCGATTATCCGTATTGTTGTCCACATAAGCTCAAACTGATCAGATGTAATCATAATTAGGAGATACGATTAACGGTAAGGATTATACTTACAAGTCGGTGTTCATCCACTCACGACACATTCCCATATCAAGGTATGCACAAGAGTTCATCTTACCGGTGAGTATACTGATTATAATCTGTTTGAACGCATAAAAATGTGAGATACTCACTTATTTTTGATTGAAAACAAGCCCTATGTGATAGAATCACTTATTGATGAGGAACTTGATTTTCATATGCATGAGGGCACAAGAGCAAGTCCGTGAACAGGTCAGTACATCGTACAACAGAGAGACGAATTTGACTCACGGATAAATGTGATATTTTATCACTTATTTGTTTGGACATGTGATTGTTTATCACTTATTGAGGTCGAATGCAGTATGTACACGTATGTATGGTATCATGGAAGATCTAGGCTTCGTCTCCGTTATTTTACGGTAAAAGATACAACCATAATACCAAGATGATAAGCAGCATAAAGACCGAATATCTCAGAACCTCGGCAATCTCTCAAACGAAATTTCGGTACCAAGACTATATGCCAATAAATGGTTCCTACCTGACTTGAAGTTTGTTAGGTTTGTATCATCCTGCACATTTTAATCTGATTGTGAGCCTACCGATACATCGTTAGTTAAGATACTTATCATTTCTCATTTTTTTTGTTTTACATTTTAGAGCATGTTGACCGACCACACCAGTAAATATTACCATCTTCCTTAATCCAAGAGACTCATTTTTGGTTTTCTAATTTTTTTGAATTTTTGCTTTTTCAATTTTTTTGAATTTTTTTGAATTTTTCAAATGTTTTTGTATTTTCTTCAATTTTTTCAAATGTTTCAAACTTAAAGACAGAAAGTAAAGACATATTTTTGGATTTTTGAATTTTTCAAATGTTTTTGTATTTTCTTGAATTTACTCCCCCTAAAATGCTAAAAGATTACTAAATTGAAAATCTTTTTGTATTTTTAGAGGTTTTCTTTTTAAGAAAATATTTACAAAAACGATTAGCTAAAGAAGTTTTACTCGGGTATCACCTTAATGCCATTGACCAAAAGTAGATAATCAAAACGTGATTTATCAAAAGCTTTTGTGAACAGGTCGGCACGTTGGTGATCAGTGTGGATTTTAACAACATCGATTAATCTTTTGTCAAAACAATCACGTATGAAGTGATATTTAATTTTGATGTGTTTGGTCTTGGAATGCTGCACAGGATTTCTAGTGATCTGTAAGGCAGCATTATTATCAACAAAGATAGGAGTAGTTAGGAATTCAAAACCGTAGTCGCGAATTTGTTGTTGTATCCAAATAACTTGGGAGCAACAACTCGAGGCAGCAATGTATTCTGCTTCACAGGTTGATGTAGCAACACAGGTTTGCGTCTTGCACTGCCACGTGACCAGTCAGTTTCCTAAGAATTGACATCCCGCTGTTGTTGATTTTCCATCAATTTTGCATCCGCCAAAATCAGAGTCACTGAACGCAATCAAGTCGAAGCTATCATCCCTAGGGTACCAGAGACCGGTGTCCGGGCATCCCTTCAAATAGCTAAAAATCCTATTAATAGCTGCCAAATGTGAGGCCTTCGGATTGGCTATGATATCTTGCAAGTAGGCACGTTGGAAAAATGATGTCGGGCCTCGAGGCTGTGAGATACATGAGAGATCCGATTATAGCGCGATAATATGAAGAGTTAATGCTTTCACCCTTCAGAGATCTGGAGTAATCCCGTGATTCTGCGGAAGTGGGGTACCAATGGGTGTTGCATTAGACATCTGGAACCGGCTCAAGATGTCACCAACATATTTAGTCTGATGGATGAATATCCCAGACTCGGTGTATTGCACTTGTAGGCCCAAGAAGAAATTCATTTCCCCCATTGTGCTCATCTCGAACTTTTCCTGCATAACACGCTCGAATTCTCTGCACAAAGAATCATTAGTTGAACCAAATGTTATGTCATCAACGTATACCTATGCCAACAGAAGATCTCCATTTTGTTCTTTGATAAAGAGAGTGCAATTAATAACACCTCGGCGAAAACCATTCTCTAGCAGATAATTTGATAAGGTTGCATACCAAGCTCGTGGTGTCTGATGTAAACCATAAAGAGCTTTGTTGAGCAACCAAACCCGATTTGGATGAATAGGATCTTCAAAACCCGGAGGTTGTTCGACATACACCTCTTCTTCAACCACACCATGTAAGAAAGCACTTTTATCGTCCATCTGGTAGACTTTGAATCCTTTAAATGAAGCATAAGCTAGAAAGATCCGAATAGCTTCCAGACGTGCAACATGAGCATAAACTTCATTGTAGTCAATGCCTTCTATCTGACGAAATCCCTGAACAACCAATCTCGCCTTGTTTCGACTACTCCACGATCATCCTTCTTGCATTTGAAAACCCAACGTGTGCCAATTTTCTTGTAGTTTTTCGGCCTTTCAACAAGCTTCCAAACACCTAGCTTTTGAAATTGCTGCAGTTCTTCCTGCATGGCTTCAACCCAAGAATTATCTTTTAAGGCTTCTTTCCAAGACTTCGCCTCTTCTTGTGAAACGTAACACGCGAAGGACCAATCATTTTGAAGACCAGATTCTCTAATGGCTGAATACAAACCAGCATTCTGGTTGTTTCTCAGCTGATTACGCGTCTGCACACCACGATGGACATCTCCAATAATATTCTGCTGCGGATGGGTATCATGAATTCTCGATTCTGGAACATCAGGAACACGAGCATTGATACCCAAATTGTTAAGATTAAGATCAACAACCAATTCCACACCGGGCATAGACGTAGAAGTGGATGCATTCCCTTCAGCAGTGTCAACATTCTGCTCATGAGGAGTTGCTTCAGAGGCACCTTGAATAGGAGCAACCGGAGCTGAAGTGCCTTCGTTTGCATCATGGTATTCGTCATCTTCCGATGACTCATTGTACTCAGTAGCATCTTCAAATACCTCATTTTGAACCATATTGTTTTTAACCGAAGTAGAAGCTTGAGGGTCAACAACAATTGGTCTCATCAATGGCGAATCAGCCGCGTTGTCACTTTCAAGTAACATTTGAGCAGCAGCAGATGCTTCGTCAAAGGTTGGCAGATTAAAGGAGTCGAATATCTCATCATAATCGAACATCCAAGGATCACTCGGAGCTCTAACAGGATTAGTATACCTTTGAACCTTTACTTCACTCCATAACTCAATCTTTTTGGTTGCCAAATTCCATACACGAAAATTCGGAGTTTGATATCCAAGGAAGAAACCCTCGATAGCTTTGGCACCAAACTTTCCGTCTAGGTCAATCATAGTACATGGACCGCCAAAAGGTTCTAGGTAAGAAAGATCCGGTTTCCTTTTCTATAGAAGTTCGAAACACGTCTTGCCATGCATTTTAACTGTGAGAACTCTGTTCAACGTGTAGCAAGCAGTCGACACAGCTTCCCGCCAGAACTGAACAGGAAGCTCCGACTCTACCAACATAGTTCTTGCAGTTTCAATTATCGTCCGATTCTTCCTCTCAGCGACCCAGTTTTGTTGTGGAGCGTAGCGAGAACTGTATTCATGAAGAATGCCCTTGGAAGTACAGAACTCATCCATCATACGGTCTTTGAACTCAGTTCCATTGTCGCTTCAGATCCTTTTCACTTTCAACGTGTACAAATTTTCAAGCATAGTAAGAAGATCCTTGAGGATTCCAGGAGTTTCACTCTTGTGTGCCATAAAAGCTACCCAAGAAAATCTAGAATAATCATCAGTAACCACTAGACAGTAAGCATCCCCAAATGTTGTCTTGTGTTTCATAGGTTCAAAAAGGTCCATATGAAGACGTTCGAGAGGCACGCTTACAATGTTGACTTTCTTCAGCGGGTGAGACTTCTTCGTTTGTTTCCCTTTCTGGCACGAAACACAAATATCTTGTAAATGAAAAATTCTTACAGGCACACCATTCACAAGGTTGTTTTTCACCAAATAGTTCATTTTCCTTAAGTGAATGTGCCCCATTCTTTTGTGCCAAGATATAGGCTCCTTTTCTGTGGCTTTCGAGACAAAACATGTCACTTGTGCAGATGTCGTAATCGCTTGGCTCATATCAAGGATATAAAGATCATTAACCCTTGTAGCCGATAAGAGAATCCATTCTTTTGGAATTTTGAAACAAGGCTTCAGCACATAACAACCGGCATCATCAAAATGCACGGAGAACTTCTTATCGCAGATTTGCGAAACACTCAGAAGATTATGATCAATTTGTCGAACATAATTGATCTTATTGAAACATACAATACCATTGAAGATTTTTCCTTCTCCAGTGATATATCCGCCTTTGTCTCCAGCAAATGCGACATAGCCTCCTCGAATATTTTTCACATCATAAAGAAGACGTAAGTCGCCTGTCATGTGCCTAGATGCTCCAATGTCAACAATCCAATGACTATTAACAGTTCCTCCTGGAACATCCTGCACATTTCATTCAACAATTAGTTGAGGATGGGGACCCAAGCCTTAATGGCCTTGGGTCGTCCCTGAGCATCACGAAAAGTGATCTCGATTTCCTGATGATTTTCAAAAACAGCACCTCCCCCTGAACTTTCACCCCTTTTAGGTTTCCAAGTTTGTTTTTGTTTTCCAGTTTGATTCTTATGAAAAGATTTGAAATTTCTGGTTTTAAAGATTGTGATGAACTTGGTTCACTTTTAACAGATTTGACTTCAGATTTTAAAGCCTTTTCAACTGCCTTGACGTTTTGACGTCGTTGTTTTGTTTCTTGTTCTTTAACAGTTCTTTTATCATGTTTTGGTGAAACAGGATGACGTTGTGGGTGAACCTTTTCAGGTGGTGCTTTCTCAACAAATTTCTCTTTGGGAGTATTAGTACAATTTTTAATGATGTGTCCAAACTCCCCACATTTAAAACACGTTCTCCTCTCAACAAACTTAGGAGAATCTGATCGACGAACAAATGTTGAACCTGTAGAACCTAAGATACTTGCCTTTTCATCACACCTGTTTGTATGTTGAGTGTAATTGTTTTGACTGTTACGTTTTAAAATCTTGACTTGTTGGACAAAATCGGTGTTTGATTTGTTTTCAAAAGTCTCAATTTTATCAGTACCCTTTGCTGCTACAAATTTGACATTACTGCTTTTCTTCTGGTACCGAGCTCCTTTTGTTTCAAATTTTGATTGAGAAACTTTAGGTTTTTGAGCTCGTTGAACTGGTTGTTTACCCTTAGAAGCAATAAGTTGTTGCCTCGTCAGTGATCTTTGGTTTCCAAATTTTTTTCTAATTTCTGATTTTGGAACAGGATCACATTGTGTTACAACAACTCACGGAATTGTCTTTCCCAAAAATTTACTCATCTTGTCCTAAAAAACTTTATCAATCAAAGATGGATTGACATTTTATTTTGGAAAATCATTGTCCGAATAAATTTTAGCATCACCGACCAAAGTATACAAAACGTTATTGCTCTTAACAGTAGACACAGATTCTTTCACTTCCTTAACATGATTAATTACTTGTTTTGCAACAGGTTGCGTAGCAGGAGTAGGAGGATCACAAGGAATGTAATTCTCAATAGGAATTTCTACTCCTTTCATCTTGTCAACTGATTCATCCTGGTCACTCACATCTGATTCATCATCAGACGAATCATAGTCCTCGATAATTGGAGCACTTTGATTCGTCAACGTTGAAGTATCTATTCCTTCAGATGAGGTACTCGAGGACCTGTCCGATTTGAACCCTAAGCCAGTAGTAACTTCCTCATAATCAAGAGGCACACTGGGTTCAAAACGTGGCATTTCTTCTTCATCGGGCATTCGAGTATAGTTATGTCTCAAAGGGGGTGGACACGACTTATACCCAACGTCTTTCTTGTTCCCTTTTAGCTGTTGAGTGTCGATGATGTGATCAAGCACATATCGGGAGTTAGAATAACTCTCCAATTTGAGCTTGATTGCATCATG
This sequence comes from Helianthus annuus, assembly GCF_002127325.2. NCBI lineage: Eukaryota > Viridiplantae > Streptophyta > Magnoliopsida > Asterales > Asteraceae > Helianthus > Helianthus annuus. Next base: position 70,872,297 of record NC_035448.2, read on the forward strand.
CTCGCATTTGGCAACAACTAGCTCTTTCTTTGTTTCCTCAATGATATTAATGTAGTTATTAATACCAATTTGTTTGTTGAAAACATTTTTTGTTAATTCGGAAACACTTTTCTTTAAAGTTTCAATTACATCTTTGAAATCCTTTTCATTTCTTGTTAAAGCCATATTTGCCTCTTTGCACTTGGACAGCTCGATAACCAAACTTTGATTATGACTATGAACCTTTTCTGATTCCTCTTTCAATTCTGCACACATTTTACAAACACTAGGATTAGGAGGATCAGAATTTATCTGACTCGTCGAGGCTGAGACATTTGCCATAAAGGCAGTCTGATAAGAAAAAGATCCATCCTTAGAGAAGAATTTCTCCATCTCCTTTGATGCTACAGCAGCCTTCTTGATCAGAATAGATTTCTGACACTTTAACTCCTCAGCTTCATTCAATAAGTCTTTAACATTAGAATTCACTTCTTCCTTCACATCAGATTCAGAATTGTAACCAACCGAATTTGAGCTTTCCTCATCAGAACTCCCACTATAACAAGAACTATCATCACAATCAGAAAACTCTTCTTTGTGAACGTGCTTGATGTGATTGATGATCTTTGCATAGTATGCAGTTCCTCCTCCTCCTTCTTGATCACCATCCCCAAATTGTACAAACCAGTTACATCCTTCATCAGCTTGAACTACTAATGCTCTGTTGGTGTTTGAAGGTCCAGCCTGGGCTTGATTAGTGGTGTTGTTCACTGCTACCAACCTTCTTTCACGGTTTTCTTGATTTACATTGGAAGTACTTGTCTGATTGCAGGAGGGATTTTGATTACCTTGTTTGCTCGGTCGGGTGACCTCACATTTGAAGTGACCCTTTTCGCCGCAATTGAAACATGTAACAGCATCCTTATCGAAACCGTACTTCGTATCCTTCTTGCTTTCCAACGTAGTTCTCCCAGTTCGTTTCATGAAATCCTTAGCCCTTCTAATAGCACTTGCAAACGCCCACTTGATATCCATTAACTCCATTTCATGACGGTCTATCTGTTGATAATCTTCATGGGTCATATTGATGTTTCCAATTTGACCTGCGACCAATCCGCAATAGGCACTGAACATTGTGTTGAGAAGTTCTATTTGTTCCTTTGCCACTTCGATGCTTACTTTAGAAAGGTTTGAAGTATCAACTCTGACTGGGTTGGGGTTTTAGGGTGGAGGGTTACTATAATATGCTTGCTGTTGTTGTTGTGGTTGGGCTTGTGGTGGGGTTGGAATATAAGCACTTTGATCAAATTAAGGTTGAGTAGTGGGAACTTGAGGTGGAGGTTCGGGTTTTAGTAGCCAGGCACTTGCATCAAATTGAGGTTTTGAAAAAGCGTGAGCTTGAGCAATAACATGTGCAGGCGGAAGATAGGCTCTTGGATCGAAAATCACTGGAGAAGCTAATTGGGGAAATGGAGACGAGCTTGTATTGGACATAAATGCCGTTTGTAGCTTCGGTTGCTGAGCAGAACTAGAACTAGCTGCATGATTAAAACCTGCAAGGTACATTTCAGTATTTTGAGGAATTGGAATCCGTTTAGCTTTCCAGATTACTTCATCATTCTTGTGCTCCAGTTTTTGAACGAATTCAAAGATACTCACAGTATCTAAAGTACCTGTATGCTTCAACAGTTCAATGAAAGAACTCCACTTCGGGGGTAAAGCATCTGCAAACCTTGCAACAATTTCCCGTTGAGTTGCAAGAACACCATATAAATACATTTCACTAATCAAATGATAAAAACAAGTTGTCATATCATTAATTGTTACGTTATCCATGAACTGAAATGATTCGAATTCCTTCTTCAACAAATCATGTCGTGTCTTTCTCGTAGCCGCATTCCCTTCTCCTCTTGCTACTAAGGCATCCCACAAGTCTTTCGTGCTACTACAATAACCAAATTGATGATAGATGTCTTTGTGGAGTGCTTGTGTGAGAATTGAAAACGCCTCCTTTTCAAGATCATATGCCTTCTTGTCGCCTTCTTGCATATTCATAAAAGTTGTTGCATTTGATCCCGCTTCTTCAAGGGTTGTGTTGTATGTAGAAATAAAGCACGTCCATAACTCGGTATTTTGCCCTAAAACATACGTGTGGAAACGATTTTTCCAAGACGGGTACTCGTTCATGTGATTAAGCTTTGGCGGGCGGTTGTTACTACCCGTTTCACTCTCGCTTAGCAAAAGATTCTGAATGCTTTAATTCTGATTCGTCACCAACGCCCATTGATTCTCACTAATAGTTCGTGATGGCAAAACATTCCTCATCCACGCGGCTGCGGATGTCTGATCTTCACCCGGTCTTGGGTCCGTACTCCAATCCCAAGGACTAGTACAAGCCATATTTGATATATGAAAGTGAAAAACCTGGTCAAACACTTAGAAACAAACTGTTAAAACACTTTTGCAAGTCCTCTGTTAAAAATGACAAGTGTTCATGACGAAACTTCTTCCCACGAAACTCCAGGGGTTTCGTCGAGATGTCTTTGACGAAACTTAGGGGGTTTCGTCGAAGCCTCTTTGACGAAACTCAGCAGGTTTCATCGATGTTCCTTATGACGAAACTCTAGGGGTTTCGTCGCTTCAGGTTCCGTCGAAAATGGTCTCAGATGGTTGGTGAAACTTGGTGAGATATTCTTTGAAATCTTATCTTTTTACTGACACAGAACTCCCGAAATCAACTCACAACATGCCTGTGTTACCAACCAAGGTATGGTCACCAATATTTTAATTCTTTTATCAATTTCCAATTTTAAATTTTAATTTTAAATTGCAAGCAATATCCCAAGAACAATATGAAGGTCCTTTGAAGATATGAAGACCAATCCCAGATTTTATGAATTTTCCGGTCGGATTTTTCACCGGAAACTTTTCCGAACACAAATTTTGCACAAACTTTTACAGAAAACCCGGTTTTTATCTTGTGAACAAGTAATGTAACAAAGGTTTTTAACAAAACTTTGGCAAACTGTTAGGATATGAGTTTGTATTGATTGTGATTTGTGTTTGAATTTAGATGAACAAATGAAAGAGTAGTGCAGCGGAATATAAGTGGAAGCAAACTTTTCACAATCAAACAGAAGAAATGCTTTCAATCATACATTTTCAAACACTGAATTAAATGATTAAATTTATTTTCAAACTCTGATTACAATGTGTGTATGATATGCAAACTCCCCCTCAGCCCGAGCTCAGTGTTTGTTCGTGCAGAAAAAAGATGGTGAAAGAGCTAACAGAACAGTACAGAGTACTGTTCTATTTATAGGCACTTGCAAACCACTGAGCATCTAAGCTGACGTCACCATGAAAGCGACATCTAACCTCCTAACAAACTCTAACCTCTGATCTATACAAACACTGCTATGCTAACTACTGATATTACATTTCAATACATAAAGCAAATATAAACTGCTGCTGCATCCTTCCACTGTTGTGAACCCAACAGTACTTGTCCTGATCAGCAGTGCTTGAACCATGGCAGTAGATTGAGCAGCGGAGCTTTAGTTCTTCAATCAGACCTTAACTTGAACATCAGTTGTAGGTTAGCAGTTTGCATGATCAGCGGATAGGAGGTCAGCAGATGTTGAAACCACTTTCAAGGGGAGAGACTTACAATCAAACATCTGTTTATTCTGGATCCACTGCCCTGGTCCAGTTTTGGCTTTCATTATCTATTCCTTTGGTAGGGTTCAATCCCAACAATCTGCCCCTGTTACAGATAATGGCAAAACTCTTCATTATTGTAGATCTTTATTGCATCAACAACAGTTCCTTTATCTAAGTTAAGGCATCTGTATCATCATCATCCCTGCTAAGTGGAAGATCAAGGAGATCCTACAAATCTTCAAGACTCAGGCCTAGAGCTTGTTCCCTTGTTAATTTCTTCACTTTGCCATCAGACCTGATCATAGTCAATACGTGGGTCTGTTTATCAGTTTTCCACTTTTGTACTTTTGAGCCTGATCGGTTTCTTGGGAGATTTTTATTTGTAGAGGAATTTGGTGATGCTGGCCTGTTCATGACTGGCTGAGTAGTACTTTTTCAGCATAATACCCTTTTTCACAATGGCCAGTTCAGATTCTTCTTTCAACATTAGCATAATGCCCTTTTTCACAATGTCATTTCCGGCAATTAAATCTTGAACTGTTTCAGCATCCAACTAGCTTTGACTCCTTCTTTTGTAGATAACAGCACCAGCAGGAGCAGTGGTTCGTTTGGCTTGAGCTTTGGTGGTCTTTTTGAAACCTCTGCTTTAGAATAGTCAGGTTTTTGTGGAGCTGTTGGATCTTTCTTCCTGAGCTCCTCCAACCTTTTATAGGTGGCCCTGACCCTAGCTTCTCCCCACTTTGACACAGAATTCTTTGACCTATAATCAGCAGTGATTAGCTCCTCTTTCATTCTCTTCAACTCTAGTGCCTTTTCAGCTTCAAACTGTTTGAATTTTTCAGGGGGAGTTTGCTGGACATTATCTTTGATCATTTCATGGATCCTGGCTACTTCTTTTTCAAGCTCAGGAATGGTCCAGTTTTTATACATGTGTTTCTCCCCCTTGTATTTCTTGTAGGTCATGATATTTTCAATGTAGTCTTTTCTTAGGGTCTCATCTGCCCTTTCTGAAATTCGTTGACTAACATTTTTGGCAAATTGTTCCATTGATCTGACCTGTGTAAGGAGAAACTGATAGTTTTGCTAAAATTCCCTATCAGATTTCCCTTGTTTGTTTTTGTAAGCGATATCCTCTGCTTGTTTGGCTTTGATCTCCAAATATTCTTCAATGTTGTTTGGCCTGGGATATCCTCTAACTGAAGGCAAGCTCATTTTTGCAGGGTTGTCCTCATAGTAGAAAGATTTGATTTCATCTCTAACTGCTATGAGTTCTAAAGGAAACACAACACTTGCAGGAGGTAATGGCTTTTGAATTTAAGTTGAAGAGAGAGGAATGGGTTTTAAAACTGTGACAAGTGCTTGGGATTTTGAAGCTATTGGTGGTGGTGATGGAGAATCATCATCTGATATGATAACCCTTCTCCTTTTTTTATTTTAGGAGAGGCAGATGATGTTTTGGGTGGAACAGTGGAAGAGATTTGAGTGGCAGTGGTTTGTAACTGACTAACAGCTGTTGAAACAACTGGTGTTTCAACCACTATTGTCATTACAGCAGATGTAGCAGATGTTGTAACATCTGATGTCTTATGCTTTATGGCAGGAAGTGATGGTAGAGATGTTGTTTTTGGTGGTGATAAGGCAGTGGTAGTGATGTGTGTTGAAGTGGTGTGTGTTGAAGTGAGAGCAGTTGTTGTAACAACTGAGGTACCAGCAGATGTTGGTACAACAGAGGTTGCAACAGCTGTTTGGGTGGAGGTTTGATGTTGGTGGCTTTTGGATGATGGTTTAGGAGTATGCTTTTGAAAACTGGATGGTGTGGATTTGGGTTTCCTTACTTTTCTAGTAAGATTTCTTTTTGGAACAGGATTTTGATCATCCTTTTCACCAGAAAAACCCTGTTCATTCAGCTTCATGAAAGCCCTCTTCTCCTCATTCCACCTTGACAGATCCTTTGCCGCTCTATCCCTTTTTACACTTATGATACTATCATCAAGTGCATTCTGGGTCACATCAACCTTCTTGCTTCCATCTGGCAAGGGAATTTCTCTGAGCATTGCATCTTTTTCTGTATCAAGATATAGCCCATTATCAATCCCTTTCTTTATCCACTCCTTAATTTTCTCCCCCGTTTTGGCATTATCTGAGGGGATTTCATCAATGAAGAGAACTGTCGGAGGAGCAGTGCCAGTGGTTGTCAACAGATGGGTCTTGAGAGCCTTAATGTCATCCTTTGTATCTTTGTACCTAAACTCCATTACATTTTTTAGCTCTTGAACATGTTATTCATGCTGCTGCTCAGCCATCTAGTGTTGTTGGTGGAGAAATGGTTGAAAAAGATTCTAGAGCTCATTTGTAACATCTGCTGGTGGTGGAGCAGGTGCTTGAGGTGGAACAGCAGTGGATTGTACCATATGAACTGTCAACAACTGATGCAGCATGTCTTTGATTTCTGCAACAGTGGTATCCATTTTTTTAACTCTGTCCGTCAATTCTTGGTACTTTAAACCATCACCTAATTTAATGGGATCATCTGATTTCCCACGAGCAGTGGTTTTATCAGATGTTGAGGTAGGGAGTGTACTCCAAACATCAACAACTGATGCCCCTTTTTCTTGGTACTAGGGTCTTCTTCCTTCAACACTTGATAATCTTTTGATGGAACCGGTGGTTAATACAAATTCACTAGCAGATAACAGAGGTGTTATGGAAGGAATTGCCTCCAAGGTAAACCTGTAGGTTCAACACTTGTAGTGGCTGCTTCACTTGGAATACCACCAAGAATAACTTGTAACTCAAGGGGTGTAACCTCCTCAGGTTGTGTTGGTGGGTTAGCAAAGATTGATACATCAAGCCTAGTCTCATGTTGAGGTATTTTCTCATGAACAGGTGAGTGAGAAGGACTGGTTTGTGCTAGGTTCAAATCAATTGCATCCAACAGTAGTTTGGTATTTGGGGGAAATGGGGATGTGAAGGTAGGTTTAGAAAGCGGAATTGCCCCGGGTATTGGGCTGTGGATGATGGAAACGAATGCTTCCAGAGCATCATGATGTGGTGACCCTATGTGTACAACCTGTTCTTTTTGTGAAGAGACAGGAGGAGTTTCGGCTAAGGTTGGAGATATTTTTACTAACTGCTGTGAGGAAGTAGCAGCAGTGGTTTATTGTGACTTTTGTGTTGTCACAGGCAGTTGGTCTGGTATCTCAGCCTCCAGAGTTGCCTTTTTGATGGGTTTGGGGGGTTTTTGATTTTTCTTTTTCGGTGGTTTTTTGGTGATTTTAGGTGTGGATCTCAAGGCAGTTGTTTGGCTACCTTGATCACCTTGAGCAGTTGGCTCAGCAGCAGATACCTGAGGAGCAGTGTTTGCTGCTAAAATCTGCTCAGGCACCTCTGCTTGTGTTTTGCAAGGTGTTGACATTCTTGTAAATGTTTCAGAAGTTAAGCTTTTTATTTGAAAAGAGTCACCTTGATTTATTACCGCAATATCATTCTTACTGAATTTTTTCTCAAAATAATAGCTTAAAAATCTTGGAAACAGTAAGAATGATTTTGTTTCAACATTTTTAACCAAATCATTGAAGATTACCTTGGAATAGTTGAAATTTTCTCCTTGTAAAATAGCATATCCCAAGTTTTGAATCTTCAGTGGTATTTCATTAAAAGAAGTGGTTTTATTTGAAACACACACGAGGAGGGTATGGAATAAAAATCTTGTTGTAGGAGGAAAGAAACCTTTTTCTAAGGTATCTCTCTTCATCATTGTATCTGCATACCCTCTCTCAATGAAGTCAATTTTTAACTCGTTTTTAGGGAAAGAATCTGTACCTTCCTGATCAGCGAGCTGAAAGACCTCAGATATAGATTGCGGTGTTATTCGGACTGCTTTCTTCTGCAGAGTAGATTTAATGGCTATGACATTTTCACCTTGTTTTTCAAGGGTACAATTTTTCCAAAACTCTCTCTAAGTTTGTAGGTAAATGGGTGCATCAACGGTTAGCAAAGTTTTGTACTTTGATGCGTTGATCATATCGAGGATGGAATCAAATGTATCGATGTGGCCGGGTTTTGTGAGAAGACCCAGTAGATTATGAGATGGTTTGTATGGGATTTCTATGGAGGTAGCCTTTTGAGAGGCCCCTTTGGAAGATTTTGGGGATGATTTCGATTTTGTCATTTTGAAGATGAGAATCGAAGATGAGAATGTGGAGAAATTTGATGGAATAGATTTGAAACTGTTTTGAGAAGAGAATTTTTAAGAATTCAATTCGACAGTGAAACCCTGTTTGGGTTTTGAAAGGGGGTTTTATGGAGGAAAAGTGAATGCTGACGTGGCAGCGGTTACAAAAGGTCTAACCACTAAGTACTGTCCGCATGCCATCCCCTGGTGAAGTGAAGGACAGTACTTTTAAACAGTACAATTTGTGAAAACAACTGGTGAAGACAGTTGTTGTAATGGTAATGGAGGTCAGTGGAAGTTTTTCACTATCAGTAGATAGTTCAACAGTGGATACAACACTGATTTTGACCATCAGTGGTTATCAAAGAAAATGAAAGCAGGGGATGACTTTCAGCAGTGGACAGACTTTTGTAGTAGCACAGACTTTGAACCCATCAGTGGTTATGGCAGACTTTTAGGATTTTAATGAAAAATTCATTTTTAGCTATTTTTAAGGATGGATTTTTGATTTTCTAAAAACATTTTAATGCTTTTATTTATAGAAAAACAGGATTTTGCCTGTTATTCCATGTTGAGCATGCCAATCCTAGAGATCAAGCTTTCAAAGGTGGATGTGTCTAATGCTTTGGTTAGCACATCTGTCAGCTGATCCTTAGTTGGAACATGATGCAGAGAAATCAAACCTTTTTCATAGCAATCCCTCACAAAGTGATGTCTGATATCGATGTGTTTGGTGGTTGAATGGGAAACTGGATTTTTGATGATATTTTCGGCTGCCTGGCTGTCCAACATAAGTGGTTTCTTCAAGGCAGTGATACCAAAATCCAGTTACTGATTTTGAAGCCAGAGCAGTTGGGCTGTACAGCTTGCAGCAGCTATGTATTCTGCGTCAGCAGTGGATGTGGAAACAGTTGCTTGCTTTTTGCTTTGCCAAGACACTAAGCAATTGCCTAGGAATTGGCACCCTCCTGAAGTGGACTTCCTTGTTTTATCACATCCAGCAAAGTCACTATCTGAGAAACCTGAAAGCTCAATTTTACCATCAGCTGGATACCAGATACCAAGTGTGGGAGCACCTTTGAGGTATCTGAATATCCTTTTTACAGCAATAAGCTTTGACTTTCTAGGGGCTGATTGGGATCTTGCACAGACACATGTTGCAAACATGATGTCTGGTCTAGATGCAGTTAGGTACAATAAAGACCCAATCATGCTTCTATATAAGGTCTGATCAACCAAATCATCCTTTTCTTCAGACATGACCAATTTATTGGTTGCAATGGGTGTACTACATGGCTTGCAATCATCCATATCAAATTTCTTTAAAAGTTCTTTGGCATATTTGCCTTGATGGATGAAAGTACCATTTTGCAGTTGCCTTACTTGGAGCCCAAGAAAGCACTGGAGTTCACCCATTGCACTCATTTCAAATTCAGCTGTCATGAGTTGTCTGAACTCCTCACACATTTTATTACATGTGCTTCCAAAAATGATGTCATCCACATAAATCTGGACAATCATCAAATCCTTTCCTCTCCATTTTAAAACAGTGTTTTATCAATCCTGCCTCTGGTGAAACCAATGGAAAGTGTCACGGCCCCTCGACCCATCCTGGACGGAGTCGGGGGACCGCGAGGCAGTTCCCGTGGTATTTAATTTATTTGGCAGCGGAAGTCTTTTTATAACAGGATCTTTTATCCGTAAAATATGATCGTTTAATATTTTGCACAAAGTTTAGGGGATAAATCCCATAATTTACAATAAGTTGACTGCACTCAGAAATCTTTATTTTTCAAAACACGTTTTATTGGTTTATTTACGCTGAGCCACTTCTCTGAGCTTGATAGTGCTTTACTGCACTTTTCCTGGATCACACAGATCACCTGAAACATGTTTGAAAAAGGTTTTGTCAGCGGGGAAATACTGAGTGAATCATTCTGTTTTCTAAAACGACCCGTTAGTTATAATTTACAGTATTAAGAGCGATTACAATGTTTCTATCAACCAATTATCAAGAATGGGTATTTGTCACTCGATTCATTTCTGTGACTGTGGTCATACCACTATTGGGTCCCGTTGCCCAAATAGTGACGGTGTACTCACACAGAGTAGAAATAACTCACATAGAGTAATATTCACTCATATAGAGTGATAATAACAGTACTGTGCACAATACACCACATACCAGCTGTAATTTGGTGATTACAAAGACTTAATCCCTGTAATTATAACCTTGAAAATAATTTGAGGTATTGTAATACTTACTCACAAACTGTGAGAAAACAATTTAAAAAGAAGAATGACTCACATTGCAGATTAACGAGCAATAGATATAAGCCTACTGATTAGCCTTGCTTAAACCTAATTTAACACAATGCACACACACAGGTTAGTAACTAATACAGCAGTTACGTCAATTCACGAGATTAAACCTTCACAACGATTAATCAGTGCAATACTCGATAATTCAATCGGATTCACAACGAATAACAGAGCATAGTCCGAATTCGAACAGCACTCTAATATTCAAGTCGAAATCACGACGAATAATCAAAGTACAAGCTCAATTGAGCAGCACCTGGACTATCGTTGGATAGTTATAATCGATCGGACGTTGAATCGTAATAGCGATCGAGTTATTACCCTGATTGCGGCAACGTTTCGATAATTGTGTGTGTGTTGGACTGTTTTGCTTATAACTCGACGTATATTATGAATTTTAACGTCGTTCAAGTGCCAGATTTCAAGTCCCAACCCCTGCTATTTATACTGAAAATTTGACACCGTCGCGTAGCGCGAGGGGGTACCCCTATAGGCGTCGCGCTACGCGAGTGATCACCCTACTTTCATAGACTAGGTTTTTGCGTGTGTAGGCTTGCTGAGTTGATAGAATTTTAAAATTCTATTTCGACAGAGAGTTATGATGATAATCGTAACTAGGGTTTTGCCCCCCCCCCCCCCCCCCCCCCCGAGTTTTAGGGGCCCTGATCCTGATTCTGATTGTTCTGGAAATTTTAGGGTTAGTGCAGAATTACTTGGGTTTCTCAATTAGGGTTTCCTTATTACCTAATTACCATCCTAATTATGGATTTTAGTGACAGTTGTTACATCCTCCCCACCTTAAGAAAAATCTCGTCCTCGAGATTTACTGGAATAGATGAGGATATTTTCGCTTCATTTCCGATTCCAGTTCCCAAGTGTATTCTGGTCCTCTCTTGGATTCCCATTTGACTTTTACTAGCACTAGTCGTTTGTGTTTGAGAAACTTGACTTTTCTATCTTCGATCTGTAGTGGTTTCTCTATAAACTTCAACTTTTCGTTTACCTCTATATCTTGAAGAGGTACTACCAGGGATTCGTCTGCTAGACATTTCTTAAGATTGGATACATGAAATACATCATGTACTCCAGTCAATTCTTTTGGTAGTTGTAAACGATAAGCAACTGGTCCTATTCGTTGAATCACGGGGAATGGTCCAACGTATCTTGGACTTAGTTTTCCTTTCTTACCGAATCGTACTACTCCTTTCCAAGAAGAGACTTTTAAAAGTACTTTATCTCCGATTTGAAATTCTAAAGGCTTGCGACGATTGTCTGCATAGCTCTTTTGACGATCTCGAGCCGTTTTCAATCTTTCCTTAATCTGAGTTATCTTGTCAGTAGTTTCTTGTACAATTTCAGGACCTGATAATTGACTTTCTCCGATTTCTGCCCAACATACTGGAGTTCTGCACTTACGTCCGTATAGTGCTTCAAATGGTGCAGCTTCGATGCTTGAATGATAACTATTGTTATAGGAAAATTCAATTAATGGCAAATGGCTATCCCAATTACCACCAAAGTCAATTACACATGCTCGGAGCATGTCCTCTAGAGTTTGTATTGTCCTTTCACTCTGTCCGTCTGTTTGTGGATGATAAGCAGTACTTAGATTTAGTCGAGTTCCCATTGCTTTCTGAAAACTTTTCCAGAAATGCGAAGTAAATCGACTATCTCTATCCGATACAATGGAGAGCGGGACTCCATGTAGGGATACTACCTCGTCTACATAGAGTTGTGCTAACCTTTCCATACTAAAGGTTTCTTTCATTGGTAGGAAATGAGCTGATTTGGTTAATCGGTCTACGATTACCCAAATCGCATCATTACCTCTTTTGGTTTTGGGTAACTTTGTAACAAAGTCCATTGTTATAAGTTCCCATTTCCATACAGGCATTTCTAATTGTTGAAGTAATCCTGAAGGTTTCTGGTGTTCAGCTTTAACTTGTGAACAGGTTAAACATTTGGACACGTATTCGGCTATATCCTTTTTCATTCCTATCCACCAGAAATTATTTCTCAAATCTTGGTACATCTTATTATTTCCTGGCTGCATGGTATATCTAGATTTATGAGCTTCTTCTAAGATCTTATTTCTTAATTCTCCTTGCTTAGGTAACCAAATTCGCTTCTTATGGAATTTCCGAATTCCATCATTTCCTTGTTCTAGTTCTTTTAAGTAACCTTTCATTCCTTCAGCATCATCTTGGATTGCTGTTTTCTGAACTTCTTTAATTTGTGCCATTAAATCTACTTGTAGATTTAACCTCAGAGCACGGACTCGTTTCTGTTTCTCATGGTACTTACGACTTAAGGCATCTGCAACTACATTTGCCTTTCCTTCGTGATATTGGATATCACAGTCATAATCACTTAGCATCTCCATCCATCTTCTTTGCCTCATGTTTAATTCTTTTTGCCCAAATATATATCTTAAACTTTTATGATCTGTATAAACAGTAAACTTATTTCCATACAGATAATGTCTCCATATCTTAAGGGCAAAAATTATGGCTCCTAATTCTAGATCATGAGTCGTATAATTTTCTTCGTGCTTTTTCAGTTGTCTAGAAGCATACGCAATTACCTTCTTGCGTTGCATTAACACACATCCGTATCCTAATTTTGAAGCATCACAATATACTTCAAAATCTTCTGTTCCTTCGGGTAAAGCTAAGATTGGTGCATTCGTCAACCTATGCTTTAAAATCTTAAAGGCTTCTTCTTGTCTAGGTCCCCATTCAAACTTAGCAGTTTTACAGGTTAACTTAGTTAATGGTACGGCTATCTTAGAAAAATCTTTGATAAATCGTCTATAGTATCCAGCTAAGCCTAGAAAACTTCTTATCTCCATAGCTGTTTGTGGAACTTTCCACTTCGTAATTGCGTCTATCTTAGCAGAATCTACATGGATACCTTCGTGATTTACCACATGACCTAAGAATTGTACTTCTTGCAGCCAAAATTCACATTTCAAAAATTTGGCATAAAGTCTTTCGTTTCTTAACAAAGTTAAGAGAACATGTAAATGCTCACAATGTTCTTTTTGGCTTTTGGAGTAAATAAGTATATCGTCGATGAAAACGATCACAAATTTATCCAAGTATGGTTTACAGATTCGATTCATCATGTCCATGAATGCTGCTGGGGCATTCGTTAATCCAAAGGGCATGACTGTAAACTCATAATGACCATACCTAGTTCTTAAAGCAGTTTTAGGTATGTCTTCTTCTTGTACCTTCAACTGATGATATCCAGATCTTAAATCTATCTTAGAGAAATACCTAACTCCTTGCAATTGATCAAAAAGATCATCAATCCTAGGTAGTGGGTATCGATTCTTAATCGTAACCTTATTCAATTCTCTATAATCGATACACATTCTCATCGATCCATCTTTCTTTTTCACAAGCAGTATTGGTGCACCCCAAGGGGATGAACTAGGTTGTATGAATCCTTTGCTTAATAATTCATCTAATTGCTTTTTCAATTCTAGCATTTCGGTAGGTGCTAATCTATAAGGTGCTTTAGCTATTGGTGCAGTACCTGGAATTAAATGAATTCTAAACTCTACTTCCCTATCAGGTGGTAATCCAGGTAATTCTTCTGGAAAAATGTCTGGATATTCTGACACTACCGGGATGTCCTGAAGTTCCTTATCCTTAGTGTTAATGATTACTGAAATCATATACACCATTTCCTGTTTTCTTGAATAACTAGCCAATTTTATTACTGAGATAAATTTCAGTGGCTTTCGAGGTTTATCTCCAGTAATTAAAATTATTTCTCCTGAAGGTGTTTGAATTTCTACAGCATTTTTGTCACATAGGATTCGTGCATGGTTGGCTATTAACCAATCCATTCCTAATACCACATCGAATCCTGCTAAATTCATTGGTAACAAATTTGCAGAAAACTTATGGCCTAATAATTCTATTTTTCCTTCTTGCCAGATTTTATCTATTTTTACAGAATTTCCTTCTGCGGTTTCTACTGTGAAGTTTTGCCTAAGAGTGGTTAAAGGTAACTTAAGGTCTTGGCAAAATAAAGTATTTATAAAACTTTGGTTCGCACCAGAGTCAAATAATACTTTTGCAAATACGTTGTGAACTAAGAACGTACCAGCGATCACATCTGGAATGAGTTCGGCCTCTTGAGTGGTCAGCTGGAATGCACGAGCATTTCTTTTGGTTGTTCCTTCAGCTGGTTTGGCTTGGTTAACTACAGGTTTAGCTAACTTAGGACATTCAGATTGAAAGTGTCCCCTCTCTCTGCAATTATAACAAACTTTTGTTTTCTTCCTGCAGTCTTCTTCCCGATGTCCTTTCATTTTGCAAAAATTGCAAACCATGTTGCATTGTCCATAATGCTTCTTTTTGCAAATTTTGCAGAAAGGAGATGATGAGGATTGTCCGGTTCCTCTCTTCTTGGCATTACCCACACGAAATCCTTGGGTAATCTTGTGAGCTAATTCCTTCTTGCGATCTTCCTCTCTTGTGCGTACCAATTCATCGGTTGGGGTATTAGCTAATTCTACAGCATCGTCAATAGTACGAGGTCTCGCAGCTTTAACGATGTTTCGGATTTCACTAATTAACCCCCAGATGTAACGAGAGATAAGTACCGGTTCTGGCGAAGCCAGTGATGGCACTACCCTTGCGTATTCAAAGAATGTCGAAGTATATCCCCGACAATCTACTCCTAGCATACGGTGACTTAGGAACTTGTTTGCCATTTGTTCCTTCTCGTATTCGGGACAGAAGTTTCTTTCTACCAAACTCTTAAATTCTTCCCAACCTATGGCGTAGGCTATCCTTCTTCCTTTTGCCTGGAGGACCGTGTTCCACCATTCGAGTGCTCCTTCTTTGAATAGATTTGATGCATACATCACCTGGTCTCCATCGGCACATTTGCTTATTGCAATTACTGCTTCGGTTTTCTCTAACCAACGCAGTGTTGCAGTTGCCCCTTCATTACCTGCAAATTCAGCGGGTTTGCAAGCAAGAAATTCTTTGTAAGTGCAACCAGGCGTTGCAGCTTTCATTCTTTTAGGGAGTGGGGCCTGCTGCGGATCATGATCGTCATGATTACCGCCTCCATTTATGCTGTTACTGCCGTTATCTTCTGGAATACGTTTACTAGGAATTAATTGTGGTTCGGCAGGTTTTCGAACAGCAGCTACAATTTCTGGAATAGCATGAGCTATCCCTTGGGCGATAAAATGCTCGATATCTTGTCGAGTTATATATTGATCTTCCTGTTCTTGCTCAGATTGATTTACTTCATTAATTGGTTCATTGTTAGCATTTTCCATCTGCTAATTGGTAAAATTATTAGTGTCTAACTTATCAATGACAAAATTCACATAGATACACATAGATTATCACAATATACAAGTATAACCAAAATTGTCGATTTCTCGACTTTTACTTTGTTAGTATATTGTATATGCATCCATACACACCGTATTTTACAGAGTTTTATTGCCCATTTTACAGAATTTTAAGTTACTATCATACAATACGGCTTTCTGTGGTTTAACTGACGGTTCTAGTAACGATGCTCCCTCTCATCGTACTTCCAAGTTAGATGCTCTCCCATTTCCCTGATCCTATTACCTGTACCTATCAGTTCTTCACCGAACTGACGGAGTTCAGCTAGGTTTTCATTACTCATGGGAGGATTTGGGAGTGGTTCTGGGTCAAATTGTGGAAGGAAACTATAAGGACTGTTAACTATATTTTGGAATTGCCAGTCATTAGTCCACCATTCCTCCATTTGGCCTAATGGTCTGGTATGAACTAGTGGGTCTGGAATAGCTGGTCCTAGGTTTAGTGGGAATTGAACTGTAGCCGGGTAAGAAAAGAGATTATCGTTGATAGGCTCTAAAACATCACAATTCTCCAGTAGGCGATCTATTTCGTCTTGGAACGTGAATTCCTCAGATTGTTTAGAGCTTTCGCCAATCTCTATTCCCTTTTGTTTCAGATCTATTCCTATTTCTTTTTCAGGTGGTTTTGAACTTTCTCCAGTTTCTATTTCCTTTCCCTTGCTCACACTCACAGGATTTTCTATTTTAGGGAGTTTCCTAGTGGCAGGTTTCCTACGGCGCACTTTCCTCCACCCTACATATCTTCTCTTCTTTTTAGGTTTGGCTTTTTCCAGCGGTGGAGCTTGGAATTCCACAGGTTCTTCTATGTCAGCAATGTAACCAGTAAAGTCGTGAGAGACTTCGATAGGCACTGGATATAAGTTGAGATTCTGGATTGTTTCCGACATCTCATTCATGCTGCATAGCATATATGCAAAATGTAATGTTAAAACTTTGGAACAAAGTTTAACAAACAAAATACTGAAGTTTTATTGCATACTAATTTATACAAAGAACAACAGAAATAAGCACACTTAGGACTTTATTTATTTACGGGATTGTGATTTCTCTTACTAGACCCAACTTATCGGATATTTAAAGATTAGCATTTTCTGCTACAGTAGCTAGCATATAGAGATTTGCCCATTTCCCGTCTATTTTATCTTCCCAAGGTGTACTATTACCCAACTCTTGGACTTCGGGGTTAAACCTAACTCTCTTGGTTCGGGGTTTCTTTGTCTCCTGACTCTTTTTAAGTATCGAATCCCTTTTCTCTGGGGAAAGTGGATTCTCATAGTTTGCTTTGCGGACAAAGATTCCTTCTTCTAGGTTTACTGGGTTTCTAGAAGAAGATGCCACATCTAGTTTGTGGTAGATAGCAGACAGCTTTTGCTTACCCATACTGTAACTAAAAATAGCCAGTTAATAAAACATATAATCACCGAATAACAATTAGTAAAATTAAGCATTTTGGACATAATACTTAATTTAGGCTTAATCAGTGGCTCGATCAGTGGCT
The DNA here is from genome assembly GCF_002127325.2 of Helianthus annuus. Lineage (NCBI taxonomy): Eukaryota > Viridiplantae > Streptophyta > Magnoliopsida > Asterales > Asteraceae > Helianthus > Helianthus annuus. Next base: position 70,889,322 of record NC_035448.2, read on the forward strand.
CAATTTAATTATTAGCTCTGATACCACCTTCGCTGTCACGACCCCTCGACCCATCCTGGACGGAGTCGGGGGACCGCGAGGCAGTTCCCGTGGTATTTAATTTATTTGGCAGCGGAAGTCTTTTTATAACAGGATCTTTTATCCGTAAAATATGCTCGTTTAATATTTTGCACAAAGTTTAGGGGATAAATCCCATAATTTACAATAAGTTGATTGCACTCAGAAATCTTTATTTTTCAAAACACGTTTTATTGGTTTATTTACGCTGAGCCACTTCTCTAAGCTTGATAGTGCTTTACTGCACTTTTCCTGGATCACACAGATCACCTGAAACATGTTTGAAAAAGGTTTTGTCAGCGGGGAAATACTGAGTGAATCATTCTGTTTTCTAAAACGACCCGTTAGTTATAATTTACAGTATTAAGAGCGATTACAATGTTTCTATCAACCAATTATCAAGAATGGGTATTTGTCACTCGATTCATTTCTGTGACTGTGGTCATACCACTATTGGGTCCCGTTGCCCAAATAGTGACGGTGTACTCACACAGAGTAGAAATAACTCACATAGAGTAATATTCACTCACATAGAGTGATAATAACAGTACTGTGCACAATACCCCACATACCAGCTGTAATTTGGTGATTACAAAGACTTAATCCCTGTAATTATAACCTTGAAAATAATTTGAGGTATTGTAATACTTACTCACAAACTGTGAGAAAACAATTTAAAAAGAAGAATGACTCACATTGTAGATTAACGAGCAATAGATATAAGCCTACTGATTAGCCTTGCTTAAACCTAATTTAACACAATGCACACACACTGGTTAGTAACTAATACAGCAGTTATGTCAATTCACGAGATTAAACCTTCACAACGATTAATCAGTGCAATACTCGATAATTCAATCGGATTCACAACGAATAACAGAGCATAGTCCGAATTCGAACAGCACTCTAATATTCAAGTCGAAATCACGACGAATAATCAAAGTACAAGCTCAATTGAGCAGCACCTGGACTATTGTTGGATAGTTATAATCGTTCGGACGTTGAATCGTAATAGCGATCGAGTTATTACCCTGATTGCGGCAGCGTTTCGATAATTGTGTGTGTGTTGGACTGTTTTGCTTATAACTCGACGTATATTATGAATTTTAACGTCGTTCAAGTGCCAGATTTCAAGTCCCAACCCCTGCTATTTATACTGAAAATTTGACACCGTCGCGTAGCGCGAGGGGGTACCCCTATAGGCGTCGCGCTACGCGAGTGATCACCCTACTTTCATAGACTAGGTTTTTGCGTGTGTAGGCTTGCTGAGTTGATAGAATTTTAAAATTCTATTTCGACAGAGAGTTATGATGATAATCGTAACTAGGGTTTTGCCCCCCCCCCCTGAGTTTTAGGGGCCCTGATCCTGATTCTGATTGTTTTGGAAATTTTAGGGTTAGTGCAGAATTACTTGGGTTTCTCAATTAGGGTTTCCTTATTACCTAATTACCATCCTAATTATGGATTTTAGTGACAGTTGTTACAGAAAGTAAAAAGGTGGACAGAGTCTCATACCAGGCTCTTGGTGCTTGTTTCAGGCCATACAAAGCTTTATTTAGCTTGTAGACATGATCAGGATTAAATGGATCCTCAAAACCTGGAGGTTGAAAAACATAAACCTCCTCTTGAATCTTACCATAGAGGAATGCACATTTGATATCCATTTGATACACCTTGATGTTGTGGTTGACAGCAAAGGCCAGAAAGAGTCTGATAGCTTCAAGTCTTGCTACAGGGGCAAATGTTTCATCATAATCAATGCCCTCTTCTTGTCTGAAACCTTGAACCACAAGCCTGGCTTTATTCTTAATAACAATACCCCTTTCATTAGTTTTATTTTTGAAGACCCATTTTGTGCCAATAGGACCCACACCCTCTGGCAATGGAACAAGCTCCCATACTTGTTGTCTTCTAAACTGTTGGAGCTCCTCTTGCATAGCTTCTACCCAGCTGTTGTCTTTCAGTGTCTCTTGGTACTTGACTGGCTGATGGAGTGATAGAAAACCTGCAAAAAGACAAATGTTTTGGGACTGCTTTCTTGTGAGCACCCCTTCATTGATGTTGCCAATGAAATAATGGCATTGAGTGGTGAAGGCTGCAGATGTGTATCATCTGAGCTAACCACTGCTGGTGACTTTGATGGCCCAGCAGTGGCTTCAAAAGGTGGTGGCATAGGGGGTAAAGGTGTGGACACCTGCTGACTTTGATCCACTATTTGAGGACTTTTGTCAGCAGTGTTTGATGAGGTGGAAGAAGTGGTTAAAGGGCTACTTTGGTCAACAACTGTTGAGGTAGCAGTGGTTGAGCTTTGACAACTGTTTTGAACAACTGATGCTCTCCTTGTTGAAGCAGACTTTTGAGGAATGGTGATCTCATATACATAGTCTGGTGATGAATCTTCTGATGGACCTACATTGTTAGTCTTAACAGCAGTATTTTCAAAAGTGAATTTTTCAAGATCAAACAATTCTGCAGGATTTGCAGGGATTTTCATTGATGAAAGTTCATTGAACTTTACATTCAAAGTCTCTTCCACTGCTTTGGTCCGTGTATTAAACACTTTGTAGGCCTTAGCAATGGTTGAGTATCCCAGGTGATATCCCATATCAATTTTGGCTGCAAACTTTGAGATATAATCTTTTAAGTTTAAAGTGAAACATGGGCAACCCAAAACTTTGAAATATGAGATTAATGGCTTTATTTTATACAGAATTTCATAAGCAGTCTTTTTGTGCCTGGGTTGATCAAAACTCTGTTTTGGACATAGCAAGCAGTGTTTACTGCCTCTGCCCAAAAAGTTAATGGCAAACCTGAATCTGCAAGCATGGTTCTGGCAGCCTCAATCAATGTTCTGTTCTTTCTTTCAACAACCCCATTTTGCTCTGGTGTTCTAGGGATGCTGTACTGCCTTACAATCCCTTTCTTCACACAGAAGGCATCCAACTCCTTATTTTTGAATTCTGTGCCATTGTCACTCCAGAAGACTTTTACTGGAAGGTCAAATTGCTTTTCAACCTGTATCACAAAGTCTTGCAAAATGCCTGCAGTCTCATCTTTTGAGTGTAAAAAGAAGGTCCATGAAAACCTAGAGAAGTCATCAACAATAACCAAGCAATATCTTTTCTTTTTGAGACTCATGACTTGCACTGGGCCAAACAAATCCATGTACAGCATTTGCAACCACTGGGTTGTTTTGGACTCTTCAATGCACTTAAAAGAGCTTCTATGCTGCTTACCTTTTAAACAGGAAACACAGTGTTCAGGACATGAAAACATTTTTTGTGGTAAGCCTCTTACTAAGCCATTTTTTGAAATTTCATTGATTGTTTTGAGATTTGTGTGTCCCAGTCTTTTGTGCCATAGCTCTGTCTCTTTGTTAGAGGCAGCTGAGAACAGACAGGCATCAGCTCTGGGACACTCTCTTGACATGTCAACAACATAAACATTGCCACTTCTTTGAGCAACAAGTTTTGTTGAGCCTTTCTTGATTATTGCTTCAATCTTACTAACCATTTCTGGTCCAACAATCCTACAACAATCCTTTGTGAAGAATGATCCAAACCCTTTATCACTCATTTGAGATACACTCAGGAGGTTGAATTTCAGATTATCAATAAGATTGACATTTTCAAATTTTACATTTCCAGACTTTACTGTACCAGACCCTAGAACTTTTCCCTTACTATTATTACCAAAGGATATATCACCCCCTCCATGAATTTTGAAATCTTGAAGAAGGGCTTTACATCCTGTCATGTGCCTGGAGCCTCCACTATCTACATATCAAAGACTATCTAAGCATGCAGAAGCTCCCTGCACATGAAGTAAAAGGATTAGTTCATAGAGGTCTCCAAAGCCAACATGGCTTTGGATGGGGTCTCAGCAGTGTCTGGGATGGAGGCAGATGCATGGACAGTGGTTAGCACAGGGGTTTGAACATTTTTGAGAATGTTTTTCTCTAACCACTGTTGGGGGTCTTGGCCTATCATCTGTTGATAACCAAAAGGATGTCTATTCACTCTTGGTTTAGAGGGCTTTTTGTAAGCCTCATAAACATGTGGAATCCTTTGGTATGATGCTTTTTCCTTGCCTTTTCTGAATTGATTGGCAGGGGGTGCATCAGTCACCTGTACATCTCTTTGGACAGACATTTGGTTCAGCTGTTTTGTGACAGCTGTTTGGACAGGGACAAACTATGGTTGTTTCTTGGTGAACTTGACAGATGATGTTGATGGACTCAAGGATGTTTTTGCAGTGTATTCATTCTTTTTTATGTCAAAGTTTTTGAGATACACACTGATGCGTGTGTAGTGTAATATATTTTTGATGTATATTTTAAGCCTTTTTTACACTTTTAGCCAAGTTTTAAATTTATAAAACACGATATTTACTAACACTAAACACACATATGGGCAAGTGCACCCATCGTGGACGTAGTATAGTGTTGGTAAGATACCGAGGTCGTCCAAGGACACAAGAGCTTTTAGTACCGGTTTATCCTCAACGTCTAATCAAATCAAAAGGTTAGAAAAGGTTTTTAAACTAAGAAAATAAAAACTAACTAAATGCTGAAAAATAAAATAAAAATAAAAACAGATAGACAAGATGAATCACTTGGATCCGACTCGTGTATTAGTATAACCTTTGATTATTTTCGCACTTTTGCACTTGTTTAAGAGATTATCTTAGTTATTGTAGTAAGCCCCTCTTTTGAAGGCGACGTTACCCTCAACCCAGTAGTTTGAGTCAGCAAGGATACAATCCTAAAGGGTTGGATAATTGGAAGATAATGAATTAAGTTATTAATGCAAATTATGGTAGGCCCCGCTTTTGGCGGTGACGTTACCCTCGACTAAGTAGTCTGAGTCAGCAGGGATACAGTCCTAAATAGCCGGGTTATAGTATTAATAGTAGTTAACTTATGAGGGGGTCAAAGAGTTTGGATCCCCGCCATCCAATACCTATGGGCATTGAAGGAGATCCTACTAAATTTGACCCAGGTCCCTTGCAGGACCTCTAAACGCTGAACAAGGGCAAGACCCTTACCAAACCGTTCCCTTAACCCCCGACCAGGTAACCAACATACCTCCATATAGACCGTGGAGATATGAATGGTGAAAATCTTTTATTTTATATAGACAGTAAAATAATGCCAAGACACCACGGACAAACGATAAGGAAAGATCACCTTCAACATAAGCAACTAGTTATTAAAGTTATTAATACAAAACCAAATAAAAAGTGCAAAAGATTAAAAATAAAAAGTATTATACTAAACACTTGTCTTCACCAAGTGATGTAAGAGACTTAGGCAAACATGGCCTTGATTGTCAAGAACTCTTACGATCAATCTTGGATCCCGAGACGACTCACACACTCTATGATGGACAATGGATGATGGTGGTGGATGATGGTGTTATGGTGGTGGTGGGTGGTGGATGAAGTGTGAGAGAGGTGGTGTGCCATGGGATGATTTGCAATGAAGCCAAGCACTCCTATTTATAGGCTGAACAGAAGGCCGGGCACGGCCCCGTGTCCGCTGGACACGCCCCCGTGCCTGTCTGACACTCTCTCTCTTCATTAATTGTAATTCGCAATTACAATTAATGCGGCTGCTGTACTTTCGCCACGCCCCCGTGTTCACTGGACACGGCCCCGTGGTGGGCAATAGAAGCTTCTATAGGTTTGTCTTTTCTGCTGCTTCTTGGGCACGGCCCCGTGCTGGCTGAGCACGGGGCGTCTTCAGTCTTCTGTCTTCTCTATTTTGCTTGGGAGGATGCTGTTGAGGGGTCGGGCAATCCACTTATGTTCCTTTTCTTGTATTTATGTTAGATTTAGCTGTCTTTTTGCTTCTTTTGTGAATTTGAGCTCATTTAATCCTGAAAATACAAAAGGAAGACAAAAGCACTCTTTTTCCAACATTAGTACTCAAAAAGGGTTAGTTTTATGCCTTATTTGATGTAATTTATATGTTGCATTTTACACACATCAAATACCCACACACTTGAACTTTTGCTTGTCCTCAAGCAAAACTCTTTAATATGTGGCTTACACTCCCAAATGGAATGGGTAGAAGAGAAGGTTTTGGCTTGTCATAGAGTGTCGGGAATCCAAGATCTTTTTGGGTTTTATTTTTATTTATTTACAATCCTATTCGTTGTGATTTGTTTAGAACGTTTCATAGGAAAAATTACTTATTTGGGCATAACATGCCTTTTTAAAATTCTATTTATATACAAGTTCACATACCTCACGGGAGAAATCACTCACACTCGGCCGAAGGTGTATTTTTAGTGAATCACTCGAGAGCGGCATGGAACTTATTCCTACCATAAGCTTGCCAAGCAATCAATCCTCCTCCTTTTTAACTTGTTACCTTTGGAAATATCAAGAGGACTTTTTCGGATAAAGGCTTGGGCTAAAGGTGGGTGAATGGGTTAGTGGAAAAGGGCGAAAAGCGTAAAAAGCGTCGGTTTTCGTAAAACACTTTTGTTTTAGTGACTTTTTATTTCGAAGTATTTCTTCAAACAAGCTTTTGTTTCAAGAGCTTTGTTTGTTTATTTCTAACTTTATTTCAAAAATTACTTTTTTATTTTGTTTATTTTTTATTTTTTATTATTATTTTTTTTAGTCACACTCACGAAAACCGAGCTTGTTACTAAAATAAAGGGTAAAAATAAAAAGGGTTTTGGTGGGTAAAAGGGTTTTAGGGTAAAGAAATGAAAGGTTTAGGCACAAAGGGGTTAACTAGGGGGATTTTGGGTAGGTGGTAAAAAATTGAAAAATAATGGTGTGGAAAGAAAAAGGGTTAGTCCTAATGCCTCCATCATTTAGTTACTTCGGTTTAAGTTGGTAAGGACCGGGAATGAATCGTCGTGGCAAGTTCTAGAGTCGTAAGAACCAAGCGGCTATTCACACAAGAAACGAAAAATGAGCATTTAGTCTAAAGATGTAAATTTGTATGCTCAATAAAGGCTCAAAACTCACTTTTTGTGGGAATGGGTTTTTCTATGTGATCAAGTATATATAATCAAATTTTAACTAAGCTTGTCATGCCGTTTCATAATTTTTGTATGTTGGTTCTTTTTATCACGACGCTCTCGGTTGTAAATTTGTAAAAATATAACCTTATTAATCTTAGGATTCCTAACTTAAACTTTAGACAAGTAAAAAAAATGAGAATTTTTTAAAAAATTTGGGGTGTTTAGCGGTTCCAATAGAGTTTTGTGTAAGGCTTGTTATTAGGACTTGCAAAATTTCAAGGTTTTAGCATCCCCCCCCCACACTTAAATTACACATTGTCCTCAATGTGTCCCAAAAATAAATTTTTAGGTTGATTAGATGTGTAATATAGTGTTAAAAGCAAAGATTTTATGTTACTGGCAGCCTGGACACGGCCCCGTGTCCGCTGGACACGACCCCGTGGTGAACTGCCAGTAACGTAAACTTACAGAAGGCGAACACGGGAGTGTGTTGGTTAGGCACGGCCCCGTGTCTAAAAAAACTTGCAGGAAAGTAACCAAACAGCAGTTCTGGTAGGTGAGCACGGGGGCGTGTCGGCTGGACACGTCCCCGTGTGGACAGTCTGTAAGCCTGAAAAACAGGTTCCTTCCTCCGGTTTTTCCATCCTGGCCTTATGAGTGCTAAGGCTTAGCACTCTAAGCCTCGGTTTGTACCTGTTTCATCACTTAATACCACACCAAGCAACACAAACATCCTACATTACCATAGTTAATTGTTCCAAGCATAAAGTAAAAGAAAAATAAAGCGGAAAATAAAAGTAGTCAAGGAAAGTAAATTGTTTAACACTTGGCACGCAGGCCACAAACTGTTCGATAGATAAAAGGGACTTAAACCTGTGGGGTCACCATCAACCCGCTCCTGCTCCTTCAAACCCCCTACTCCTTGTCCTCATCGCTATCATCACCTCCATCCCCCTGACCCGCCATGTACTCCCGGATGCTACCGATATCGTCTTGTATATCGTTGATGTTTCGTTCGATAGCGCCGACCCGGTGGTATGTATTGTTGGCAAGGTTGTAGGTGTTCCTGGTACACATGAGGTTTTCCTGCAAAAGATCATGTAAGCTTTGAAAGTTAGGAAAACCGCCTCCTTGTGAGGAGGATTGACCCGGATCGCCATCGGGTTGATATTGTTAGTGAGGAGGTGGTGCGTGAAGAACTAGGGCCTCCTGCGAGTTCCATGCATAGCCTTGCGTCCTTTGGAAGCTCACTGACCCGTCTTCCACCTCATAAAGTAAGTTCATGGCTCGGCAAATGTGATAGTCAACTCGTCCCGACCATGGGCTTCTTTCAAAGGACCTTGGGATATGTGTGAAGTGCTTGAAGAGACGGTATACCCACCCTCCAAAGAAGATAGGTGTTGGAGCACGAGCAAGGCGGTTGAGATGCATGTTTCGTAGCAGGAGATATGGAACATCGAGAGGCTTTCGGTTTTGGATACAGTGAAGGACAACCAAATCTTTCAACCCTACAACGCCACTACTGCCGTGACGTTGGCTAAGAGAGTAGGTGAGGAGCCTGTGAATGTAGCGATAGAGTGGGTCCCTCAGCTTAGTACTCTTGGTGCTGCTAGGGTTGTAGATTCCTTCACCGATTTGAGCCCATGCAGATTGACGTTCATTTTCATCCAAATCTCTTAATCCCCCGGTATTTTCCTCATTTCCCGATTCCTCTTCCCCGTACAGTCCCACAATTGCTCCAAACTGTGCCATAGAGATCGAGTACCTTGTCCCCCCACAGCGAAATGCAACCCCTTCATTGTCAAATGGGTCACACCTTTTAGTGAAGGTAAAAGTGCTATAGAACTCCAAGGTGCATTGATGCACCGACCTAAGCCTAGTGGTTAATGCAACCCTTAGTGTTCCCGTAACGATGTTGTTGAATCGGTCCAACTGGTTTACCAAGGTTAACAGGTCCGTGCATGCTCGTCTGGGGTACTCCTCGGGCCTTGTTTGAAGTAGCTCGTATCTTGCCCTAGCATCGAGTTCACTTGCATTGAACCTTGTGAACTTTGCCATCTGAAAGAATACACCAAAAATTAGCACGAAACAATGAGATTTTTAAAGAAACTGCAAACAGTGGGCTGGACACGACCCCGTGTTCAGCAGGCACGGCCCCGTGTCCAGACGTCTGTAACCCAAAAACTTCATTTTTCATCCCGGTCCCGAAAATCTGAAAATTTTTGGCCAAGTAGGTGCGGTTTCCCCCGAAAATGAAACCCCAAGTGCCGTTTTTCCCAAAATAACCCGTTTACCCTTCCAATTTAATCTTTTTCGGTTCAAAAACAAGGGTTTGAGGTTTTTGTGAGAAATCGGACAAATCTATCAACAATACAAGTGTATTTACTTCCCATTATACTAATCTAAACTAATACTAACAGATTACATCAAAAATTTGAAGTTCGATCCGGATGAACTTGAAGAACCCTAGATTTTTCCCCAAATTTTGATGTTTCTACTACATGCAAATAACTAATCTAACTACTAATGATGATAGAATCATACCTTGATGTTGTTAAACGTGGAAGTAACGTCGGAAATCTGCGGAAAATCGCCTTGAACCAGAGCGTTTTTGGCAAAACGGGGTGTGTGGAATGAGATAACTGTTATGAAATGGGGGTTTTATCCCGTCAGTTGCGTCGACACGGCCCCGTGTCCAGCGGACACGGCCTCGTGCCGAGCAAAAATTTTGAAATTTTTTTTGTGCTTGTGTGAGTGCCCATTTTTCCGAAAACATGGTTAGAAGACTTACCGGTTTTGATGTATACTTGTTTGTTTTGCAACATTTCGGGTATGATGTGGATGCTTTTCATTCGTTAACCGTTTGAAGCGAGATCTCCTCTTCTTCATCCTCAATGGATCCTCGGTAGAGTTTTAGCCGTTGGCCATTGACTTTAAATGGAATACCATTTCGAGCTTTAATTTCTACTGCACCGTGAGGAAAAACATGGGTGACGGAAAAAGGTCCTGACCACCTAGATTTTAGTTTACCAGGAAATAATCGAAGTCGTGAATTAAACAAAAGAACTTGGTCTCCTACCCGAAATTCATTAGACTTAATATATTTATCGTGTAAATTTTTCATTCTTTCCTTATAAATTTCGGAGTTAGAGTACGCATAATTCCTTAATTCGTCTAATTCATTTATTTGACAGAATCGATTTTTACCTGCAGTTTCTAAGTCTAGGTTTACGCTTTTTATTGCCCAGTAGGCCCTGTGAGCTATTTCTACTAGTAAGTGACAACTTTTTCCATAGACAAGCTTATATGGGGTTGTGCCTATAGTGGTTTTATAAGCAGTTCGAAAAGCCCATAAAGCATTATCTAATTTATCCGCCCATTCCTTTTTATTTAACCCTATGGTTTTTTCAAGTATTCGTTTTAAACGTCGGTTAGTCACTTCGGCTTGCCCATTTGTTTGAGGGTGATATGCTGTTGAGACCCGGTGATCGACCCCATACCTTGTTAATATTTTTTCGAGTTGATGATTGCAAAAATGGGTACCTCTATCACTTATCAAAGCTTTTGGTGTTCCAAAACGAGAGAATAACTTTTTCAGAAATTTTACCACCACTCTTCCATCGTTTGTTGGAAGAGCTTCGGCCTCAGCCCATTTAGACAAGTAATCGACTGCCACAAGTATATATTTGTTTCCTTTTGACGGTGGGAAGGGTCCCATGAAATCGAGTCCCCACACATCAAAAATTTCACAAACGAGAATGCCGTTTTGAGGCATTTCGTTTTTGGAAGAAATATTACCTGATCTTTGGCAAGCATCACATGTCTTTACAAGATTCTGTGCATCTTTGTAAATGGTTGGCCAATAAAATCCTGAATCAAATACCTTTCGTGCGGTACTAGCGGCACCATGATGTTCTCCATATGGACCTTCATGACAATGGCGGAGGATTCTTCGTGCTTCATTACCATGGACGCACCTTCGGATGAGTTGGTCGGCACACATTTTGAAAAGATAAGGGTCTTCCCCAAAGTAATGCTTTACATCAGCAAAGAATTTCTTTCTTTGGTGATGCGGCCATCCTTTGGTGACTACACCGCTAGCTAAATAATTAGCATAGTCGGCATACCATGGTTCTTGTCTACTCTCCATCATCTCCAAGGACTCTGTGGGAAATTTTTCGTTTATCTGCTCGTCCCTGGTTGCCTCCAAAGCTGGGTCTTCTGGGCGTGAAAGATGATCTGCAGCAGTGTTTTCTGCTCCTCTTTTGTCTTTGATTTCAATGTCGAACTCTTGGAGGAGTAGAATCCATCTGATCAAACGGGGTTTTGCGTCTTGTTTCTTGAAGAGGTATCTGATAGCTGCATGATCTGTATAGACTACAGTTTTAGAAAGAACAAGGTAAGAACGGAATTTATCAAAAGCAAACAGCACAGCTAGTAATTCTTTTTCTGTAGTTGTGTAATTTTCTTGTGCATCATTAAGCGTTTTACTAGCATAATAAATTGGGTGAAAATGCTTCTCTTTTCGTTGTCCCAAGACTGCTCCAACAGCAAAGTCACTTGCATCACACATGATTTCAAAAGGAAATTTCCAATCAGGCGCTATCATGATAGGTACATTGACTAGCATTTCCTTGAGGGTTAGAAATGCTTGATTGCATTCCTTGTCAAAGATGAAAGGTGCATCTTTTTCAAGTAATTTTGTTAGAGGTCTTGAAATTTTTGAAAAGTCCTTGGTAAACCTTCTATAAAATCCAGCATGCCCAAAGAAACTTCTGATTGCTCTAACGGAGGATGGTGGAGGCAATCGAGAAATAGTTTCTATTTTTGCTCGATCAACTTCCATTCCTTCGCTTGAGATTTTATGACCGAGTACTATTCCCTCTGTTACCATGAAATGGCATTTTTCCCAGTTAAGGGCGAGGTTAGTTTCCTCACATCGGGATAGCATTCGTTCAAGGTTATCGAGGCATTGGTCAAATGAGTCTCCAAAGATAGAAAAGTCGTCCATGAAGACTTCCATTGTCTTTTCTATCATATCATGGAAAATGGCTACCATACAACGTTGGAATGTTGCAGGTGCATTACATAGACCGAATGGCATGTGTCGATAGGCAAAAGTTCCGTAGGGGCATGTGAAAGTTGTTTTCTCTTGGTCTTCAGGTGCTATCGGTATTTGAAAATAACCTGAAAAACCATCCAAGAAACAATAAAATTTATGACCGGATAGTAGTTCTAACATTTGATCAATGAAGGGCAAAGGAAAGTGGTCTTTCCTTGTTGCTTCATTTAATCATCTATAGCCTATACAAACTCTCCATCCTGTGACGGTTCTTGTAGGTATTAATTCATTTTTTTCATTAGTTATTACCGTCATACCTCCTTTCTTTGGGACTACTTGGACAGGACTCACCCATGGGCTATCGGAGATAGGATAGATTAGTCCGGCGTCACGTAGCTTGATGACTTCATTTTTAACCACTTCTTGTACATTGGGATTTACTCTTCGTTGTGGTTGAATTACTGTTTTGTAGTCATCATTCATTAGAATTTTATGCGTGCACATGGAAGGACTTATTCCTTTAATATCTACAAGCTTCCAAGCAATCGCATTTTTGTGTTTTTTTAAAAGATTAACTAATTTCTCTTTTTCTACGCTACTTAATTTAGATGAAATAATTACAGGCAAATTACCATTTTTGTCTAGAAAAGCATATTCCAAACCTTTAGGAAGTTCTTTGAGCTCAATGGGTGGGTCTTTAGGTGACACCTTATTTTGTGGCTCATCTAGATCAAGAACCTTAAAGGTTTGTTCTATAGCGACCTCTTCTTCAACAAAGTGGTCATCTTCTTCAGTTGTATCGGGTGGCTCATCTTCATCTTCAATTAGGGGGTCATTATTGCCAAAAGGATATTTCATTGAACGCTCAAGATCTATACTCCTTTTGAATGCCCCTAATTGAAGAGGTTGGTTGTTAAATTTCCGGTTTTTCAAAGCTTCATGAGTTTTCACAAAAGGTTTTCCTAAGACTAGAGGAGCGTCATTGAGGATGACAAAGTCGGTTGGAATAACCATTTGATTTGTTTGAACCAAGACATCCTCAACCACACCGATTGATTTTATTACCTTTCGATCGGATAGAAAAATGGATATTTGAAGTGGAGAAAAATCACTAATACTTAATTTTTCAAAAATATAGTTAGGCATTATGTTAACACAAAGATCTTTATCAATGGTGATATTACTAATAAAGAAATTTTGAAAGAAACATGGAACCGGTGTGATGTTAATTTCAAAAGGATCTTCTTTTTTTAGCGAGGTTTGATCATTTGTTAACTTAACACTTACCATTTCTTCAATTTTAGCACTAGTGTTTAACTCTTTTAAAAACTTGGCATGAAGGGTTACTAAACAATGATTTTCGAAAGAAGGTGACAAGAGATTAATTTCTTCGAAATCAGACTCTTCTTGAAATTTAACATTATCGGCCTTTACCTTTTTCGTTGCTTAACTCATGTGTCAGTTTTTCACTTTTTGTTCTTCCATTTTTACATTTTCAGCTATCTCTACGTTATTATTAAAATTTAATTCTTCTCTTGCGCGGGACTCCTCTTCCCTTGCGCGAGATTCTTTTATGCAACGTTCGATAGTTTTAATGTGTTCTAATATCCTATTGGTTACTTCGGTGAGAGAGAAAGAATTGGGATCCTCAAAGCTTGAATCCGGTTGTTCGATCCTTGGCTCCTCATAGTACCCACATGAAATAGATGGTTCACACCATTGTTCTTCATTGTAAATATATGATGGATAAGGGTCGAAACTTTGTTCTTCATAGTACTCATATGAGGTGGGTTGTTCACGCCATGGTTCCTCATAATAAGTGTATGAAGGTGGTGGTTCATATCTTGACTCCTCAAAGTATGAGTACGAAGGCTCATACCTTGGTTCATCAAAACATGAGTATGAGGGAGAAGGTTCATACCTTGGGTCTTCATAGGATGTGTATGAAGTTGATGGCTCGTACCTGGGCTCCTCATAATGGTTGTATGAAGTGGATGGTTGAAACAAGTTACAATATTGTACCGAGTGCGGGTTTCCACAATTAGTGCAATAGTCTCTCATATAATCATCCTCCTCATAGGTGTAGTTGTAACCTCCTGAGTATTGATCCATAAGAATCACTCAGCAAACCACAACTGAGTCTCGGGACCAGAAAACAAAAACAAAGACGGAAACAGAAGGCTGGACACGGCCCCGTGTCTGGTGAACACGACCCCGTGTTCAGGGTCTGTATCTGGGCATTTTAATTAAAGTCACTGGTCACGTTTAGCACGGGGGCGTGTTCAATGAGCACGGCCCCGTGTTCAGACTCTGTATCTGGGTATCTAACTAAAAAATATGCAGCACGGGGGCGTGTTCAGTGAGCACGGCCCCGTGTTGAGGCTACTGTAAATGCAAACTAAACTAAAATGCAGAAAAATGTGCGCGCATTTTAAAAGGTTTTGAAAAACTGATTAGGCCGTCGATTTTAAGCTTTCTTAAAATCCTTGTGTCCCCGGCAACGGCGCCAAAAACTTGATGCGTGTGTAGTGTAGTATATTTTTGATGTATATTTTAAGCCCTTTTTACACTTTTAGCCAAGTTTTAAATTTATAAAACACGATATTTACTAACACTAAACACACATATGGGCAAGTGCACCCATCGTGGACGTAGTATAGTGTTGGTAAGATACCGAGGTCGTCCAAGGACACAAGAGCTTTTAGTACCGGTTTATCCTCAACGTCTAATCAAATCAAAAGGTTAGAAAAGGTTTTTAAACTAAGAAAATAAAAACTAACTAAATGCTGAAAAATAAAATAAAAATAAAAACAGATAGACAAGATGAATCACTTGGATCCGACTCGTGTATTAGTATAACCTTTGATTATTTTCGCACTTTTGCACTTGTTTAAGAGATTATCTTAGTTATTGTAGTAGGCCCCTCTTTTGAAGGCGACGTTACCCTCAACCCAGTAGTTTGAGTCAGCAAGGATACAATCCTAAAGGGTTGGATTATTGGAAGATAATGAATTAAGTTATTAATGCAAATTATGGTAGGCCCCGCTTTTGGCGGTGACGTTACCCTCGACTAAGTAGTCTGAGTCAGCAGGGATACAGTCCTAGATAGCCGGGTTATAGTACTAATAGTAGTTAACTTACGAGGGGGTCAAAGAGTTTGGATCCCCGCCATCCAATACCTATGGGCATTGAAGGAGATCCTACTAAATTTGACCCAGGTCCCTTGCAGGACCTCTAAACGCTGAACAAGGGCAAGACCCTTACCAAACCGTTCCCTTAACCTCCGACCAGGTAGCCAACATACCTCCATATAGACCGTAGAGATATGAATGGTGAAAATCTTTTATTTTATATAGACAGTAAAATAATGCCAAGACACCACGGACAAACGTTATTAAAGTCATTAATACAAAACCAATAAAAAGTGCAAAAGATTAAAAATAAAAAGTATTATACTAAACACTTGTCTTCACCAAGTGATGTAAGAGACTTAGGCAAGCATGGTCTTGATTGTCAAGAACTCTTACGATCAATCTTAGATCCCGAGACGACTCACACACTCTATGATGTACAATGGATGATGGTGGTGGATGATGGTGTTATGTTGGTGGTGGGTGGTGGATGAAGTGTGACCGAGGTGGTGTGCCAAGGGATGATTTGCAATGAAGCCAAGCACTCCTATTTATAGGCTGAACAGAAGGCCGGGCACGGCCCCTAGTCCGCTGGACACGCCCCTGTGCCTGTCTGACACTCTCTCTCTTCATTAATTGTAATTCGCAATTACAATTAATGCGCCGGCTGTACTTTCGCCACGCCCTCGTGTTCACTGGACACGGCACCGTGGTGGGCAATAGATGCTTCTATAGGTTTGTCTTTTCTGCTGCTTCTTGGGCACGGCCCTGTGCTGGCTGAGCACGGGGCGTGTTCAGTCTTCTGTCTTCTCTATTTTGCTTGGGAGGATGCTGTTGAGGGGTCGGGCAATCCACTTATGTTCCTTTTCTTGTATTTATGTTAGATTTAGCTGTCTTTTTGCTTCTTTTGTGAATTTGAGCTCATTTAATCCTTAAAATACAAAAGGAAGACAAAAGCACTCTTTTTCCAACATTAGTACTCAAAAAGGGTTAGTTTTATGCCTTATTTGATGTAATTTATATGTTGCAGCTTTCAGCAGGTAAAATGATGCTTGTTTTGTTGATATCATATGCTTTTAGATGAAAACAATCTTTTGTTAGATGATTCTTCTTTTCACAGAATTCACAAAACAAGTTTTTGATTTTTTTCTTTTTTCTTCTTTTTCTCAGATTCCTTTGCAACAGAGTTTTGAACCTCTGTTGGGATATCTTTGAGAGGAATGACCTTTGCTTTTGGAGCTTTGACACCATCAATGGTTGTGAAATCCATTGGTTTGAAATTTTCAAGGATATCACACTGATCAGACCATGTGGGTTTAAATTGGTATTTCTCAATTTCTTCAAAAGTTGAAGATCCCACAGATCTTTCCAGAGTAATTTTGTTGCCAAGTTTGTCAGTTATTTTAACTTCTTGGCCACTTTTTTTGGTTGGTATGATTTCAGAAGAAACAGCTTGTATTGCAGCAGTGTTTACAAGATCATCATATTTTCTATGTCCTATACCAAACTTGACATTGCTTTTAAGCTGTTTCTCAAGCATAACCTCATACCCTTTACAAGATTCTACCCATCTTTCACAGGTGATCTGTGTAGACTCTAACTCCTTTTTGCAAACTTGTTATGTTTCTACCATAGTTTGGAGTTGAGTTTTGGTTATGCTTTGTTCTTCTTTTAAGCTGCTGATATCTTTATCCTTTTCAGCCAATTTGTTTCTAAGTTCTTTTAATGACTTTTCAAATTTGACCTCATCAGACAAGATTTTATCCCTAAGATTTTCATTCACCTCTTTAATGTTAGCAAATGCAATAATACAATTGTCTGAACACAGTTTTTCAAGAACTTGAGGTGATACCTTAGCAGCAGCCATCATGGCACAATCACATTGATGATCTTCTTCTTCATCAGCTCTCTCTTCTTCCTCACCAGCTTTCTTCCAATATTCTTTCTCTTTGCCATCTTTGGACCAAGGGTCGATCAGTGGTTCAATCAGGGTTTCTGAATTTTCTTCCAGCAGTAGTTCACCAGCAACTACAGTAACCACTGCTTCAGCAACTTCATCCACTGTTTCAGCACTTAGCTGTTCTCCTTCAGTTTCAACCCCTTCTGGTATTGACTCTAATGCCATCAAACAAAATTCATCATCAAAAGCATCATTAGAAGCATAGAGAGCAAAATTTTCATCACCAAGTTCATCAGGCATGCTGCTCTAATCAACAAAGCCTTGTGTGAAAAAACTTTGCTGATCTGGTTGTGCCACTGTTGGAGCAGCTGGTTGAGGTGCAACAGGTTGCACTAGTGCCTGAGGAACAGGGGTTGCAACATAATGAGCAGTGTTAACATGTGCTGCAGGGGCATATTGGGTATAGTGCATAGTGTTTTGTTGTTGCGGTCTAGGGTTTGAGCCAGGGTGAGTAATTATGGGACCAGTGGTTTGACTCCTACATTCCCTAGCAAAGTGACCCAGCCTATTACACTTGTAACACTTGATTTTCGACTTATCCAACCCCACCCTTAAATTCCCATGAAGCCCTGGGAATTTTCTCCCTGTTCTTTTGTAGAATTTGCTTGTTCTAACACTAAGCAAAGCCAATTGATGCAAGATGTCCATCTCTTCTAAGTCAGTGGGATCAAAAAGTTGCAAATCATTCAGCTCAAAGCACAGATTATCTAACATCTGGTTTTCAGTATTTGAAGTGAAAGCATAATTTGCAGAGTGAGAATCAGAGTTGTTAAAATTACCCCTAGCAGTTATATCAATAAAGTGATCATAACTCTGATCCTTACTGCTGCTACCAGATTCTTCCTGACCAAACAGAGCTGTGTTGCCAAATGAATAGTTATCAACAACTTTACCAGACTTTTGCAACTTCCTTTTCTGGTTTAACTCCCTTTCATAGGTCAGGAGTCTACCATGGAGTTGGGTCAGGGTCAGATCTTTGAATTCAGCTGAATTTCTGGTGACAAACGCAATTGTGTCCCATTTTTCTGGTAGTGATCTAAGGAACCTGCTATTTTGGGTTGCATTCGGAAATGTAACCTTAACAAGCCTTAGTTCACTGATGAGACAACTGAAACGTTCAAATTGTTGGGTTAGTGACTCCCCTTTGATATGACAAAATGTTTCATACTGCTGATTCAGAATTTCCCTGTTGTTTTCAATAACCTCTTCCGTTCCTCCGAATTGTTCCTTCAATGCATCCCACAATTCTTTGGCACTGTTACAATGTAACAGCCTATCATAGATTTCGTTAGGTAGTGTAGAGGCTATGATGCTAAACGCTTTGGCATCAAGTTCGAACTTCTGAAAATCCAATTCAGTGTAATTTTCAGTTGGTTTAGGAACGAACTTTTTAGTGTCCTCTGCGCTTGGCACCATAGGAACATGAGGACCGAAAACGACAGACCTCCAACATCCAGTGTTTTGTTGAGCGAGGATGTGACTCATCCTTCGCTCCCAGATGTTGTACTCATTTCTTTTAAGCATAGGTGGTTTAAACGAAGAGCCAATGTTATTTTTATCATCTTGTGATTGCGACATCTTTCTGGTTGTTTTATAGGCACTGATTAATCAACTTTATCGGTGATTAAACCTTGCTCTGTTTTTTAACAAACCGAACAAACGATCAGTATCAACAATTTTGAGCTGAACTATTTACGTCAAAATGATTGTTAAATCAAATTTGACTGTCCAAGCTCTGATACCAATTGTTAGGATCTGAGTTTGGATTGATTGTGATTTGTGTTTGAATTTAGATGAACAAATGAAAGAGTAGTGCAGCGGAATATAAGTGGAAGCAAACTTTTCACAATCAAACAGAAGAAATGCTTTCAATCATACATTTTCAAACACTGAATCAAATGATTAAATTTATTTTCAAACTCTGATTACAATGTGTGTATGATATGCAAACTCCCCCTCAGCCCGAGCTCAGTGTTTGTTCGTGCAGAAAGAAGATGGTGAAAGAGCTAACAGAACAGTATAGAGTACTGTTCTATTTATAGGCACTTGTAAACCACTGAGCATCTAAGCTGACGTCACCATGAAAGCGACATCTAACCTCCTAACAAACTCTAACCTCTGATCTATACAAACACTGTTATGCTAACTACTGATATTACATTTCAATACATAAAGCAAATATAAACTGCTGCTGCATCCTTCCACTACTGTGAACCCAGCAGTACTTGTCATGATCAGCAGTGCTTGAACCATGGCAGTAGATTGAGCAGTGGAGCTTTAGTTCTTCAGTCAGACCTTAACTTGATCAGCAGTTGTAGGTCAGCAGTTTGCATGATCAGCGGATAGGAGGTCAGCAGATGTTGAAACCACTTTCAAGGGGAGAGACTTACAATCAAACATCTGTTTATTCTGGATCCACTGCCCTGATCCAGTTTTGGCTTTCATTATCTGTTCCTTTGGTAGGGTTCAATCCCAACACAAACAAGCAAGATCCAAGCAGACTTTAAAGCACTTTTTCAGAAAATATGAGATTTCAAGAACACGATTTTCAAAAAGTCTTAAACAACAGTTTTAACACTTGATAAATACCGAACTATGTTTGATTTTAAACAAGGATAAGAGCCAAAGCTCTGATACCACTTGTAGGTCCCGATTCTTGGAGGATCGATTAACGAAACCTTAATCCTTGTTTATCACAAACTCGGTCACTAGTGCGGAATCCCAGTGACGGTGTCAAACCAAACACAGATAATCAAAACAACACAGAATAACCAATGAAACACAGTCAATTGATTAAAAGGATGAGAACAGAGATCAAACAGATACACACATAGTTTGATAGTAGACTCTCAGGGTATGCTCTCATGGTTTCAAAGTGAAACCATGAAGTGTTTATATAGCAGCCCAGGCCCATAACTCGACGAAACCTGGATTGGGCTCTACGAAACCTCCAATGGGCCTGACGAAACCTCCTGGACGACTAAACTCTAGGATTTTCGTCATCCATCACGACGAAACATGGACTTGTGACAATTTGGGGGTTTCGTCATGTAGTGCTCGATGAAACCTAGGGTTTCGTCGAAGGCTGCATAAGCTGTTTGGTTTGCTGCAAACAGACAGTTTGCAGCAAAACACATAAACATACAAACATACATATAAACTACATGCAACATGCATTGTTCATTTAACTTACATATCAAACGAGACAAACTTTGTCGGACACAAGTAGGATAGGAGGATATCCGACTTGGTCGACGGCGAATTACAAACTCGATAAACATAAAAGAGCGTACAAAATACATCGTAAATAAAGACAAGTGACAGACACCAAAATAATGCATCAACACCTACTTCTCTTCTTTCTTTACTTGTTTTTTTTAAATAAGGAAGATTGCATGTACCCTCTATAACAAATGAATTCATATTTCCAATATTTTTTAAGGTCCAAATCCATCAGGTTTCGATAAATAATGTGATGATAAAAAACTAATAACCCTCTTTTTAATTAAACAAACGATACATGTATAATAATTAATAAAGTACATATTATCTAAATCTAAACGGAATTCATGCATTTCAAGAATCTTTAATCTATCTTTTAATAAAATCTAACAATCAGTTGACTATTTTTCTAAAAAAAAACTTATGCGTTTTTCAAGTATATATTAAGTTAGAAGGTTATAGACCCCTTATTAAACCGTGAAAGTTGTCGTCAATTTGTTCTAATTGACAACATAAATAACAGGATTATAAATTTTTTAAATTAGTTAATTTAAAAGTAAGTCAAAATATAGTTTCATAGTTAGGAAAGTAGGATCCACAAAAGACCCATGGGTTTAGGTAGGATAACAAATATGAGGAGCCACCACAAACTGACAAGTTATTTGTAGGTACCTAGAATGGATCTAAGATAACCTATTACCTTTTTAATACACAAACAACTGCGGAATCCAAATTTGTATACAAGCCAAAACAAGAACACAACAATAACAAGATGAATAACACTTTAAAGCTTCAATGTATTGATTTTAGCAGATTAACACTACATGAATACATAATATGCTCCAATACTCTCTGAATGTGCTCGCTTACATTTCAAGATGGCAACTGCTGGTATATATAGGTAAACGCAGCAGCGTCTGCGAAGGTGAACAATCTACAGGCGAAGGTGACCATTTCCATGCGAAGGTTACCTTCGCCCCACAACAGTGAATGAAGGGGTATGGTCCCAAAAACCCTGCGCCAACACAGAGGACCATACCATAACTACATTCCAAATTCATCTTGGACAGACCTTGTGTGGCCACGCAACGTGTCTTGAGAGGGTTTGGAAAGATCAATCTTTAATAACCATGCGCCGGAGAAAGGGAAAGACAAATATTCAATTAACTCCCTTGCGCGGGCCCGCGCAAGGGTATAGTTAAGCTTGAAGTTTTGACAAATAGAAGGCAAGTCTTGAACTCATCCACGCACGTAAAAGTAAAGACTTGAGCAAAGGAATCTTTTCTGTTATAACAGAACAGACACGTGGCAAAGGATAAATGGTGTACAACTGTAGATCTTCTAGAAGGCATTAAATGCCCATCGTGCACAACCTCATTCAGTTATAATC
The DNA here is from genome assembly GCF_002127325.2 of Helianthus annuus. Classification (NCBI taxonomy): domain Eukaryota; kingdom Viridiplantae; phylum Streptophyta; class Magnoliopsida; order Asterales; family Asteraceae; genus Helianthus; species Helianthus annuus. The sequence goes on from NC_035448.2 coordinate 70,911,127, forward strand.
GAAAGTGACGTGGCACAATCCAGAGCCTTCATTTAAATCACGATGATGGCACATGCAAGTCTAGATTAAGCTACTTTCCACGTGGCATCTCCCCTGCCGTTGATCAAATCTACGATTAGTGTGCATGGATGTGGAGATAATTATTAACGTAAAAGGAGATAATTGTTAACCGAAAAGGAGATTTTGTTATTTCCTTCGTAATAATTTTGGTGCCAAACTTCGGTTAAAAATATGATAATTCAGGTACAATCACTTCATTTACTTTCACTTACTTTCACTCTTACTACTTCATCTACTCCTTGAGATCACGGTACTTATTCTCACGCCAGTGGGTGGTCACGGAGAGAACCCCCATTCTCCCCATGGAAAGTTTAACGGCTTTCTGTTTTGCAGTGTTCTCTTGTGAAGTAGCTCCCATCAGTCATCGGTGAGAGGATTAACCTTTTTATGTAGAAACCCTACCCTCAGATCTGATTGATTGCGGTCCTTCTAATCTGGTGTTTCTTCATTGGCGATCACCGATTACTTCTTTCTTTTTTTATCTTCTCGTTCAATTTCGTTTCCTCTTCTGTTTCCATGGAAGAAGGTCCGTCAAATCCACCAGGTCCTAGATCCGAGAATAGAGGCAATTTTGCTTATGCTTCTTGTGTCGACGGAATCGTGGAAGAAGTATCTGATGATAATGACGTTCAACAAGATGCGAATCATGTGAACGATCCTGTCACTCCAGGAGTTTAACCTGAAATTCCGATCAGTTCAATTTTACCTCCTGGTGAAACTCCGATCTCCTGGTATGTTAAATCCCAGGGTGCTTTGAACGCTGTTTATGCACAGCTTTGTGCACAAACTGCTCAACCAGCACCACATACACGTAGATCTACAGCTCAGGTGCGAACTCCATCTACACCTCGAGTGTTACATTATGATTCACCATCATACATGTCAGTCGAAGATACAGAAGTTTACTCTCAGTCTAGCACCAGATATGAGTCTACTCATTCTGGATCTAGACGTCAAGATTATTGTGAAGAGCAGCACTCCAAAAAACGTTAATCTGTCCATTTACGGTTGGGCCCGCGTTTCTCACAAAAGCGGGACACCCAGACTGATGGATACGATAGAACATATAATGAGGATGATAACACAAGTTTTTTCAATCGGTTGCAAAAGGATCATGCACGTTATAAACCAAAAATATGTGCGGTGTACAATCAAGAAGCGGAGCATGATTACAATTTGATATATCGACCGGCTGAAGTTGCTGAAAATTCCAAGTTTGTCAAAGAAATTGCATTGGCTCCCCTCGAGCGTGCAAAATTACCTTCATATGTAGGGAAGTTTAATGGATTGTCAGATCCCGATGATCATTTGCGCTTATTCACCAGCGCTGGGCTAATCGGCGGTTGGACGTTACCGATGTGGTGTCACCTATTTGTCCAAACTCTTACAGGAGCACGCCTTTGGTTTGACAACTTACCGACAGGTAAACTGACTTCCTGGATTGATCTTAAGGAGAAATTCTTAGTCCATTTTAGTCAGTAGCAACGTTCCATAAGAGACTCCGCATATGTCATGAACATCTGGCGAAGAGATAATGAAAGTCTGGAGGATTTCATTACGCGGTATAACAAGGAAGTGCTTGAGATTGGTGATGTGCACGAACACCTGATTTGCGCACAGTTCAAATATGTGGTGTGATGTGATGAAATGATCAAGGTGTTATCAGGAACTGAGGGGTTACCGAAGAGTTGGGAGAAACTTATGGCAGCAGCTAAAGTCTATGCTCAAACTGAGCGCAACTTAAGCTCTAATCGACCTCCATTGCCTCAGAATCGTCCCAAGACATGAGCAGGAACAGCGGTCGAAAATTCAAAAAGATTTGGAAGGATTCAGGTTCGAGCACATACTCTTCAGAAGAAGCCCGCATAACGATCAACAAAATTGCTGCACAAAAAGCTATTAAGCAAGAGAATCGGGAGAGCCAGTGGACTCCTTTAACCAAAACTCCGTCGGAAGTTCTCAGCATGGAGAATTATCAGTTCAAACAGCCGCAGCAAATGAAAAACAAGAAGGGTCAGGATCAGAATCTGTACTGTGATTACCACAAGGATACGGGTCACACAACTGACAATTGTATCAGCTTGCGCACTGAGATCGAAAAGGCACTCAAAAGCGGGTCGTCAAATTACCCACGAAGGTGAAGGAACAAGTAACAAGAAAGCAAAGCAAACATGCATGGTTCAATATAACAACTCTCCTAGAACCCTTAAACATGTCCTATACGTCCTAAAATACACCCAGTATACAAAAACCGGGCCCGGAATACCTTTATTTTAATAAAAATCAAATAAAACAAATAATAATGGTGTCTCGTGGCCCGCGACGGACACACCTTCAGTGTGTCACGGGGCGCGGCGACTGTTACTTGGCGGATACTGCATTGTGACACGTGTCACAATGTGTCAAGTCTATAACTCGTGACCCAGCAACCCTAGACCTAGCTACAAGTGTGTGGCGGCCCGTGACGGGCATAGCCTGGGGGCGTCGCGGGGCACGACCGATCCCAAAAACACCTATAAATGGGGCAGGGGTGGCATAGTTCATCGTCGCTCAAAATCTCTTTCTCTCTCTAATATATAGTGCGAAAATCTCGGGTATAATACCCCCTAAATAGCAAAGCTCTGCCTCATTGTAAGTATTATAACCCCCAGTTACGTATTAGTTACTCTACCCGATTGATCTAGAGCTTCGTAACGCATGTCAAGGCTCTACCTGACTCAGTTGTTGGAGTTCTGTCTCGGGGGAGGGTATAGCTAATGTAAATTGGGTTATCTTACTAACACGTGTGCATTGTTTAATTTTAATAGATTATACCCAGGAAGTCACGAAGAATTATCTAAAATAGCAATGTGAGTTATTCCCCTTTTTGCAAACTGTTTTTACAAAACATCAATTATTTTAAATTACATTTAACAGTGATTGAGTATATTTGTGATTCTACAATTATTGTCGGTATGTTGGGGTTTTGTATACATTACTTGTTACTACACTGTGAGTAGTAGCATGACCACAAGTCAGGAATGACAGTACTGTGGGTGGTAATTGGGTAGATATAAACAAATGTAATTGCGGATGCCCTCAATACTGTAAAATGATGAAACTTGTTTTAATTAAACTGGGATTCACTCGCCAGTATTTCTTGCTAATAAAACTTTTTAAAACGCGTTTCAGGTAACAAAATGTGAAAGCCAATTAGAAGCCAGCTGGAGCACTGAAGGCTTGGAAAAGTGGCTATAAAAGTTACCTAGACAAGAAACTTGGGTTTTTCCCATGTATTTATTATTTATAAAAGCGTGATGTTTTACTCTGATAAACTATTTCCTAACTACGGTCCTGATTTATTTTCCGCTGCCAAAATTAATAAACACCGATACCACTGATACTGTCCTCGCGGCCGCGCACTCCCGGGGTAGAGGTCGGGGGTTGTGACAGAGAGTAGTATCAGAGCTATAGCCACTGATTTAAGCCACGGAAGTGTTCTACTGACACCAAAATGTTATCATTTGTTTTAGGAAATAATCTATGTGATTACGTGTATATCTGTATATTATTGTTTTGTGTTATTTGACTATTTGTTAGTTTACAATATGAGTGATTAAGGCACGTCTGACGCCTATCGTCACCTAGCTAGTTCTCTTAAAAGTGAAGGAACTTCATCACAGCCTACTCCTTCGGGGTATTCTGCTGACACTGAAGAGGGAATCTTCATTTTTAAGGCGCAATCCGAAGAACCATTTCCTACGAAAAAGAGAGGATGGTTCAGTCGGGGAGGACATGAGCGAAGGAAACGAATGAGAAAATTGCAACAACAAAGGGAATTAGTAGCAGCCAATAGAGAAATGAACACCCAGACCCAAGACATAGTTAATAGATGATTGGCAAACTTTCATATACTAGCCACCACTGCAACCGATCCAAATTTGGATCAGATAATTACACCACAACCACTGCCACTATTTCCAACCCAACCAATGGAAATAGAACTTAACCAAGGAAATCAAATTCCCATACCAGTATTTGACCTAAACAAGATACCTAGAATCCCAGCACCTAAACCTCTAATGTATGACCCATGGGAGGATGACCATCGGGATTATCAGGAACTCTATCCACAAGGAAACCTAATACCAAACCCCATAGCCCAGTATAACAACCTAAATCCTTCAGATCCGTATTGGAATAATGATCAGTATGTTCAGGAGATATTAAACAACCCATACCCATACGGAGAACCTGTACCTCAGTAACCTGACCCAGTACCCACACCACTACCATCCATGAGTGAGGAGAATGTGCAGGAACTCCGTACCTTTGGTGAGGAGTTAGTAGAGGAAGGAGATGCAATTCTGGAACCACCCCTAGTAACAATGTGTGTATATATATATGTAGTTGAAAAAAATCAAATCAACTAAATTAGATAACCTGATACCTATTGATGCATAACTAGTAGTGTGTTTTAATTTCAGTTGTAGATTGTAATAGATATATATATGAAACGAGTAAAAGTCGCAATGCTTGACGATTTTTGATCAATTTGTTTGCGTGATTGTTTGCATTAAATCTTACTCTGTGATATTAATACCTGATAAATGTTTATAATTCAGATGGACAATGAAGTAAATCAGGAAAACCAGAATAACGATAATAGTGGGAACCAAATAGATAACAATGCCATCCAACAGATAGTAGCACAAGGAATTATAGATGCTATGCCATATATCATCAAGACTGTTAAAGAAGCAGAAAATAATAAAACTGATAAAGGAAGTAAACGACCACCTACTGAACCCAATCACAGTGTGAATAATGGACCGCTACTTCAATTTCCTATTCGAAAAAGAAGAACCATGTCATATGGTTGTTCTTACAAAGAATTCTTGTCTTGCAAACCAATAGAATTCTCTGGCAATGAAGGAGCCATTGTAGCTTTACGTTGGATAGAAAAGACAGAAGCAGTCTTAAAAATAAGCAAATGTGTAGAGGAAGATAAGATTATGTTTGCTTCTAATCTATTTAAGAATGCAGCTCTAGAATGGTGGAATACTATTCTCCAGTCTAGGGGAAGTGACAGAGTTTATAATATGGAATGGACTGATTTTAAGAAAATGGTTGAAAGGAAATTATGTCCTCCAAATGAGAAGGAACAAATTGCTAATAAGTTCTTAAACCTTAGAATGACTAGAGTTGACTACAAGGGTTACACTACTGTATTCTTCGAATATGCTAGAATAGTGTCAACCCTAACCTCACCAGAACCAATGTTAATCTCCCATTACATTTGGGGATTAAATAGTGATATCAGACATGTAGTCAAGGCAGCTAGACCACAAACCATAGAAGAAGAAGTAGAATTAGCTAATACCTTGACCGATGAATTGGTCCGTACGCAAGAAGAAAACCAGAGAAAGAACCTAGCCCAAAAACTTACCCAATAATTTCGCTACGGTAATTCCAACCGTGGGAAAGGTACAGGTTCTGCTTCTGCACCTTACTGTAAGTACTGCAAGAAAAAGCATTCAGGAAGATGCTCCATATACTGCAACTTTTGCAAAATATCGAGACACGAGGAGGAAGACTGCATGAAGAAACCCAGCAATAAGCTATACTTCAACTGTGGAGAGATAGGGCATATCAAACCAAATTGTCCGAATCTAGCTCCAGCAAAAAACAACAAAACTACCAAGAACGCCAGGGCATTTGTTCTTACAGCTGAAGAAGCCAAAATGATTCCGCATGTGATTGCCGGTACATTTTTAGTTAATGATGTTTTTGCTAAAGTATTATTTGATTCTGGTGCGAACCAAAGTTTTCTTAATACTTCATTCTGCAAACTTCTTAATCAACCATTAACTAAACTTCAACAAGAATGTCAGGTAGAAACGACAAATGGAGAATCCATTAAGATCACTGAAATCTTGCAGGGAGCAAGAATAGAAATTTTAAACCATAAATTTATTGCTAACCTTTATCCAATGAATCTGGCTGGATTTGATATCGCATTAGGAATGGGTTGGTTAATAGCCAATCGAGCAAGTATTCTATGTGATCAAAAGTCAATACAAGTAAATTCACCAAAAGGTGAAAATATCACGATTAAAGGAGATAAGCCAACTAGGTCCACAATTTCATCTCTGTGATGAAAACAACAAGCTAAGCAAGGAAAGGATCACTAGTGTATATGATTTCCATAATCATTAACACTAAAGGAAAAGAATTAAAAGATATTCCCGTAGTATATCAATTCTCAGATGTTTTCCCAGAAGAATTACCTGGACTACTGCCATATAGAGAAGTTGAATTCAGAATTCACCTACTACCAGGGACAACACCGATTGTCAAGTGACCTTGCGGTTTAGCACCAGCAGAGATGCAAGAACTGAAGAAGCAGTTTCGGACGAACTTCTGGAGAAAGGTTTCATACAGCCTATTTCATCGCCATGGGGAGCACCAATCTTGTTTGTCAAGAAGAAGGACGGGTCAATGCGTATGTGTATTGATTACCGAGAATTAAACAAGGTCACGATTAAAAATCGGTACCCACTACCGAGAATCGATGATTTGTTTGATCAAATTCAAGGAGCTCGATTCTTTTCTAAGATCGATTTACGCTCAGGATATCATCAATTGAAGGTACAGGAAGAGAATTATACAACCCATGATCTAGAATTAGGAGCCATAATTTTTGCCCTTAAGATTTGGAGATACTATCTTTACGGTAGCAAGTTTACTATTTTCACCAATCATAAGAGTCTAAGATATGTTTTCAGGCAAAAAGAGTTAAATATGAGACAGAGACGCTGGATGGAAATTCTTAGTGATTATGATTGTAATATCCAGTATCATGCAGGGAAGGCTAATGTAGTAGCTGATGCTTTAATTCGAAAGTATCATGAAAAGCCAAAAAGAGTACGTTCTCTCAAATTAAATCTGCAGATAGATTTAAATGAGCAAATTAGAGAAGTACAAGAATCAGTGATCAAGGACTATACTGAAAAATTAAAAGGAATGATTGAGGAATTAGAACAAGGTACCGATGGAATTTGGAGATTCCATAAGAAAAAAATCTGGATACCCAAACAAGGAAACCTATGCCACCGAATTTTAGAAGCCCATAAGTCTAAATATACAATACATCCTGGTAATGATAAAATTTATCAAGACTTAAGAAAGAATTTCTGGTGGATAGGAATCAAAAAGGATATAGCCACCTATGTTGCCAAGTGCTTAACCTGTTCACAAGTTAATGCTGAACATCTGAAACCCTCAGGTTTATTACAGCAACTAGAAATGCCAATATGGAAATGGGAATTAATAACAATGAACTTTGTTACTAAATTACCTAAAACACGAAAAGGTAATAATACAATTTGGGTGATTGTAGACAGATTAACCAAGTCTGCTCATTTCTTACCAATGAAGGAAACTTTCAGTATGGAACAGTTAGCCAAGTTATATGTAAATGAAATAATTTCATTACATGGAATTCCTTTATCTATTGTTTCTGATAGAGATAGCCATTTTACTTCTCATTTTTGGACTAGTTTCCAAAAAGCAATGGGAACCAAGTTAAATCTAAGCACTACTTATCATCCTCAAACGGACGGACAAAGCGAAAGGACAATTCAAACAACGGAGATATGCTTAGAGCTTGTGTAATTGATTTTGGAGGAAATTGGGACGATCATTTACCATTAATAGAATTTTCTTACAATAACAGCTATCATACTAGTATCAATGTTGCACCATTTGAAGCACTTTATGGACGAAAGTGCCGAACTCCAGTCTGTTGGGCAGAAACTGGAGAAAAGCAACTGTCTGAACCAGAAATCATACAGGAAACCACAGACAAGATTATTCAAGTCAAGGAAAGACTAAAAGCAGCACGCGATCGCCAAAAGAGTTATGCTGATAACAGACGACAACCATTGAAATTTCAAGTAGGAGATAAAGTATTATTAAAAGCTTCTCCTTAGAAAGGAGTGGTCAGATTCATAAAGAGGGGAAAGGTAAACCCCAGGTATGTTGGACCCTATGAGATTATTAGAAGGATAGGACCAGTAGCTTACTAGCTACAACTGCCAGAGGAAATGGCAGGGATATATGATGTATTTCATGTTTGTAATCTCAAGAAGTGCTTAGCAGATGAATCATTAGTGGTACCTCTTAAGGACATAGAGGTAAATGAGAAACTTAAGTTTGTTGAGAAAGCCCTACAGATCGAAGACAGAGAAATCAAGAATCTCAAACACAAGAGATTAGTTCTAGTCAAAGGGAAATGGGATTCCAAGAGAGGACCAGAATACATTTGGGAGCTTGAATCAGAGATGCAAAGGAAATATCCACACCTGCTCCAGTAGACCTCGAGGACGAGATCTAAAACAAGGTGGGGAGGATATAACAACTCTCCCAAAACCTTTAAACATGTCCTATACGTCCTAAAATATACCCCGTATACGAAAACCGGGCCCGAAATACCTTCATTTTATTAAAAATCAAATAAAACAAATAATAATGGTGTCTCGCGGCCCGCGACAGACACACCTTCAGTGTGTCGCGGGGCGCGACGGCTGTTACTTGGCGGATACTGCATTGTAACACGTGTCACAACGTGTCAAGTCAATAACTCGTGACCCAGCAACCTAGACCTAGCTACAAGTGTGTGGCGGCCCGTGAAGGGTATAGCCCAGGGGCGTCGCGGGCGCGACCGACCCCGAAAACACCTATAAATGGGGAAGGGGTGGCACAGTTCATCATCACTCAAAATCTCTTTCTCTCTCTAATATATAGTGCGAAAATCTCGGATATAATACCCCCTAAATAGCGAAGCTCTGCCTCGTTGTAAGTATTATAACCCCCAGTTACGTATTAGTTACTCTACCCGATTGATCTAGAGCTCCGTAACGCATGTCAAGGCTCTGCCTGACTCTGTCGTTGGAGTTCTATCTCGGGGGGAAGGTATAGCTAATGTAAATTGGGTTATCTTACTAACAATTGTGCATTGCTTAATTTTAATAGATTATAACCAGGAAGTCACCAGGAATTATCTAAAATAGCAATGTGAGTTATTCGCCTTTTTGCAAACTGTTTTTTACAAACCTCAATTATTTTAAATTACATTTAACAGTGATTGAGTATTTGTGATTCTACAATTACTGTCGGTATGTTGGGGTTTTATATACATTACTTGTTACTACACTATGAGTAGTAGCATGACCACAAGTCAGGAATGACAGTACCATGGGTGGTAATTGGGTAGATATAAACAAATGTAATTGTGGATGCCCTCAATACTGTAAAATGATGAAACTTGTTTTGATTAAACTAGAATTTACTTGCCAATATTTCTTGCTGATAAAACTTTTTAAAACACGTTTCAGGTAACAAAATGTGAAAGCCAATTAGAAGCCAGCTGGAGAGCACTGAAGGCTTGGAAATGTGGCTATATAAGTTACCTAAACAAGAAAGAAGTTTTATTTCAATAAATTAGGGTTTACCCCTATAAACATATTTGTAATGGAAACTTGGGTTTTTCCCATGTATTTATTATTTATAAAAGCATGGTGTTTTCCTCTGATAAACTATTTCCTAACTACGGTCATGATGTATTTTCCGCTGCCAAAATTAATAAACACCGATACCACTGATATTGTCCTCGCGGCTGCCCGCTCCTGGGTAGGGGTCGGGGGTTGCGACATTCAAGGTGGTCCGACACGTAGGCGCAATCACAAAAGAAGTCACAATGAACGATGGTGCGAGCAGCAAGTGATTTTTACTGTCGTACCAGGAGGTACGCAAGAAGAACAACCGGTCGTCAATACTGGTATTTTCGGTCATTATCGTACTGATTATATGTTTATTGATCCAGGGAGTTCTATGGATATTATCTATGAGCAGTGTTTCAAGCAGTTAGACCCAGAGGACAAGGTGCGCTTGAAACCAGTTGATTTCCCATCAACTGGTTTCTACAATGACGTCGTCTTTCCGCTGGGTCAGATCTCTTTTCCTGTTACACTTTCTGATGGTAAACACTCGCGCACCGTGTCGGTCAATTTTACGGTTATGCCAACTACATCCCACCATGATGTTTTGTTGGGAAGACGTTTTCAAAGGGAGTTTAGCATGATTACTTCTATACCATACGCTGCTTGTGGTTTTCCAACAAAAACGGGCGTAGCAATCTTATATTCAAGAAAGGAGGTCATGTCAGTCGATGATGAACCTCCAGTGAAAGTCGCAAAGCCATCTCCTCCCACCGAACCGGAGAAATGGGTTAACAGTTGAGGAGATTATGCTCGTTAAGTTTTACGAAACTCTTGGTGGTAATTCAGGTGGAGCAGCCACTACAACTGTTGAACCCATTGGTGATCAGTTGGACAGTGGTTACATCATTAAGACTCCTTTGAAGGCAAGCACTGATGAGGTTACAACTGTAATATCTGCTTTAGTGGGAAGTCCCAGAACCAAGAAAAAGGGGCATTTGTTTCTGATGATATGGAGTCTTCTCCTATTATCAAAACAAATACAACCACTATAGGTGGGAATTCAGATGATCCTATTAAAGTAGATGATAAATTAAGTTATAAGGATTTGACGGTTAGAGTGTCTACCATTGAAACAGATGTTGCTGAAATGAAAGAATTGATGAAGCAGATGATAGAGCTTTTTAAAAGTCAACCTAGCACTCTGCAAATTGCCAATGAGCTTTGGAATTCTGTGCAACCCATCCTTCAAGTTCAGAGGAATTTGGCGGAAAGTAACTACAATTCCCATTTGGAATTTATCAGAAATATGGTTGATGCTAGGTATAAAGACACACAAGCAGACGTTAGGAACATTAAGGAACATCTGTTCAAACTTACTGGCTCTACCCCTACATCAATCTTTGAGAAAGATGATGATGATGATGATGATGATGATGATGATGATGATGATGATGATGATGATGATGATGATGCCAAAAAGGGGGAGAAAGATTCACTGAGAAAGTTGTCAGCTGATTCAAAAGCTAAACCAAAACCAAAGGTGCAACAACAGGCAGAGTCAGCTGAACAAAAATCTTCTGCAAAAGCTTCAGAAGATGGAAAAAAAGTGATTGATGAGATTCTAAACAAGAAAGGTGAAGAGATAGCTTTGGAAAAGCAGAAGAAGCAAGATACAAAGGAAAGCACTGCTAATCCTACAGAAATTGTATCTTCTGCTAAACTAAATCCAAACCTTCTCCAGAAAAACCACCATAAAAGAAGGAGAAAATAGCTTCAACACCATCATCACCTATTACGCCAATAGATGCTGATATAACAAAAGTATCAGCAGATGTTAGCCAAACAGCTACTGAGACACCAGTTGTTTCAGCAGAAGTTTGTCAAACATCGGCCATGATCATTTTCACTACACCAACAACAATCCAACCACCTCCAACATCACAAAGATTTCCCATACATTCATTCACCACCAAAACGTTCTCCTTCACCAGAAATCATGTCCACACGTAAGAGAAAAACTCATATTGTGTTACAAGATGATGAGGAGATTAAATCAGCAATCCCTGTATTATCTGCTCCAATTCAAAACAGTACATCCTCGTTATTTCCACCCAGAGAACCTACTTCATCCTTTCCAATTGCTACACTACCATCAGTCATTCCCCTGGTAGCTCAATATCCTCTGGAGTTAGTCATTATTAAAGGTGAAATTGAATCATTCTTCACAATAGAGGATCCATCTAAAAGATCCTTCCCATCTCTTTATGGCTAAAAGAAGCCTCAAAACTTAGATGAGTATCTGAAATTAAAAGTAACACAGGCTAAGGTTATAGCAAGAGAGAATAACATAGGGATGGATGACAGGGAATACCAGAGGTTCTTATCATTTCAGCTTAGCAAAGTCAGAAAACTTGAATACTTTGCTAGGGACCTGAGTAAATCCATGTCTAAGAGGCCACTAATTCTTGAGCTTCAGATGCAACTGAGGAATGATTATGTTGGACACATTATGAAGTACAAACCATATAATGCAACCAGAGATCAATTCAAAGACTGGTCAGCAGATGCTCTTAGAGAAGAAATCGATAGAATCACATAATAATCCTCTTGTAAAGCCAACTCCACCTAATTGGAAGAAAGTCAAAACAGTGGATTCAGATGAGGTATTGAAGTTTAAAAGAATGAGAGCATTGCCAGATGGTCTAAACAGTGGCTGCTGGTTATGGTTCAGCTAGATCCATTGCCAGATGGTCTAAACTGAAGACAGTTGAGACCTACAAAAAGCTGGAAGAACTTAGAGCTGAAGATCCAAATGTTCCTCAAAAACCAGTCTATCCTACAACTGCTGCTCTGTCGCAAATGATCCATACTCCCAAAAACCTTCTCTCGTCATCTGCTTTATCTAAATCCATTGCAAATTTAGTTAGCAGAGCTCAATAACCAAACTCGTCTTCAATAATTCTTTTCACAAGAAAATCAGCTGATCCAAAAATAGTAAAGTGGATGTCATGCTCAAATCTGAATGCATACGATCTCCAAGATTTGTTGGACCTTCAACTTGAAAGGGATGATGAAGAAGACATGTTCTCCCTGGACTTTGAACTACAATTCAAAGGATAAACTAGAGAGATGTTGATGAGAAATAAAATTCAGTAAGAAAGAAGGGTTTTGGTATCATCTGTTGTATAGGGAGATTGTTGAATCAGCAGCTGTGACATTGTCTCCAGTAGCATATTTAACCAAGAGACAACATGTAGGAAAGGACATGTTGCTGCATAACACACTCTTGATTGAGCTTTGATGAAAGTTGTTAAGGCAGGTGATCGTGTGTTCGTAGTTAATGTTTGTTGAAACTTAAGTTGTATTCGATTTCTATTAAGTTTGTTAGACATCTTTTATATGTACTTATGTCTATAAACAGTTTACGTTGTCAATGGGTGGATACTCCCTTTTTTGGATAGGAGAATGGAAATAATCGTATGTAACTGATATATTAACCGATGATGTATGTTTATAGTTGTCTATTATCTTAATAGATAACATGTTTTGGTACAATATCTATACACGTATCTATACTTTCTATTAATATGTTTTATTCATGGTTTTCTAAGAAACCATCCGTGTTTACCGCTAGTTTCATATAAAAACTTATATGCATAAAAATGTGGAACATGAAAAAAATTAAAAGTGGTGGACTATTTCAGTTTTACACCTTGGTAACTTTTCACGCCTTAAGCTTTGCTGATGTAAACAACCCCTATTATTTAATACTTCTCTTTCTATTTATAATTGCTAAACGACATTATTAGAATCATAAGTTCCTGAGTAAACTTGAAGTCCAATAAACCAAACCATGTAGTGTTTATTTTGTTTTTACCGATCCACATTTAGATTACATAATATCTGAACACAATTATCATTTCTATGTTAACATGTATATAGTGGATTAATAAGGACGAGAAATAGGAGGAATATTTCATGACTCATTGTAGACTATGAAAACAGAGAACATTTATACCATAAGTTTAAACTAGAGTAATGCAAAGACATGAGCTAGTATGTACACAAGATAATAAAAAGTCTAATGTGTATATGTTATATTATAGGTGACACTGTTTTCCTAGTAATATAGGATTTACTTGTGAGAATCACTAAAAAGGTATGACTCCCCTTATAATTTAGAAGTGGTTCAATGTCCGTTTAACAGATAATCCATTTAGATATCTGATAAACAAGACGTTGTGTGTTCCTAAAGACAAATCATTATTACTAGATCCATTTTTTGAGATCTTTGGTTATAGTTTGAGATAAATTTGAATAGCTTAGGAATGACATATAGGATATTTCTACTACTACTAATATTCATATATTATAGCAATCAAGACCGGTCCACATAAAACTCAAGGTTATGCAATTGATACTAATTACTGATCATCTTTTTTGAATTTGTAAAGTTCATAAAATGTATTGAATTTAACCACAGATGTGTGTAAAATGCAACATATAAATTACATCAAATGAGGCATAAAACTAACCCTTTTTAAGTATTAATGTTGGAAAAAGAGTGTTTTTGTCTTCCTTTTGTATTTTCAGGATTAAATGAGCTCAAATTCACAAAAGAAGCAAAAAGACAGCTAAATCTAACATAAATACAAGAAAAGGAACATAAGTGGATTGCCCGACCCCTCAACAGCATCCTCCCAAGCAAAATAGAGAAGGCAGAAGACTGAACACGCCCCGTGCTCAGCCAGCACGGGGCCGTGCCCAAGAAGCAGCAGAAAAGACAAACCTATAGAAGCTTCTATTGCCCACCACGGGGTCGTGCCCAGTGAACACGGGGGCGTGGCGAAAGTACAGTAGGGCATTAATTGTAATTGCGATTTACAATTAATGAAGAGAGAGAGTGTCAGACAGGCACGGGGCCATGTCCAGCGGACACGGGGCCGTGCCCAGCCTTCTGTTCAGCCTATAAATAGGAGTGCTTGGTTTCATTGCAACTCATCCCTTGGCACACCACCTCTCTCACACTTCGTCCACCACCCACCACCATCACAACACCATCATCCACCACCATCATCCATTGTCCATCATAAAGTGCGTGAGTCGTCTCGGGATCCAAGATTGATCGTAAGAGTTCTTGACAATCAAGGCAATGTTTGCCTAAGTCTCTTACATCACTTGGTGAAGACAAGTGTTTAGTATAATACTTTTTATTTTCAATCTTTTGCACTTTTTATTTGGTTTTGTATTAATGACTTTAATAACTAGTTGCTTATGTTGAAGGTCATCTTTCCTTATCGTTTGTCCGTGGTGTCTTGGCATTATTTTACTGTCTATATAAAATAAAAGATTTTCACCATTCATATCTCCACGGTCTATATGGAGGTATGTTGGCTACCTGGTCGGGGGTTAAGGGAACAGTTTGGTAAGGGTCTTGCCCTTGTTCAGCGTTTAGAGGTCCTGCAAGGGACCTGGGTCAAATTTAGTAGGATCTCCTTCAATGCCCATAGGTATTGGATGGCGGGGATCCAAACTCTTTGACCCCCTCATAAGTTAACTACTATTAATACTATAACCCGGCTATTTAGGACTGTATCCTTGCTAACTCAGACTACTTAGTCGAGGGTAACGTCACCTCCAAAAGAGGGGCCTACCATAATTTTAATAACTTAATTCATTATCTTTCAATAATCCGACCCTTTAGGATTGTATCCTTGCTGACTCAAACTACTGGGTTGAGGGTAACGTCGCCTTCAAAAGAGGGGCCTGCTACAATAACTAAGATAATCTCTTAAACAAGTGCAAAAGTGCGAAAATAATCAAAGGTTATACTAATACACGAGTCGGATCCAAGTGATTCATCTTGTCTATCTGTTTTTATTTTTATTTTATTTTCAACATTTAGTTAGTTTTTATTTTCTTAGTTTAAAAATCTTTTCTAACATTTTTTATTTGGTTAGACGTTGAGGATAAATCGGTACTAAAAGCTCTTGTGTCCTTGGACGACCTCGGTATCTTACCAACACTATACTACGTCCACGATGGGTGCACTTGCCCATATGTGTGTTTAGTGTTAGTAAATATCGTGTTTTATAAATTTAAAACTAGGCTAAAAGTGTAAAAAGGGCTTAAAATATACATCTAAAATATATACACACTAGCACGCATCAAGTTTTTGGCGCCGTTGCTGGGGACACAAGGATTTTAAGAAAGTTAGGAATCAACGGCCTAATCATATTTTTATTTTTCTTTTTTATTTTTTAGGATTTTCTTAGTTTTTCAGCTTCTGCAGAGCTCAGCACGGGCTGTGCCCGCTGAACACGCCCCCGTGCTCAATCATTGGAACTGGCAATCCTGTTTTAAGTCAGACTGTAAGCTGAACACGGGGCCGTGCTCACTCAACACGCCCCCGTGCCCGAGATTCACTTACTGAAAACAGAACCGTTAGATCCCGGCGGTTGGTAATTTCTGACATAAACATGAGTGATAGTAATTCTTTTTACTTTCGGCACTCTTATGGTACGTGGTGTCAATTATGTGGAGGCGAACATAAAGAATTAAAGTGTTACTTTCTAAATTATAGGCCCCACTACATAGACCTACCGATTCCTTATAACCTTAAGACGGGCGAAAGTAAAAATAATCACTACCTCTCCCTCGAATGCGCCCAGCCAGATATTCTAGGGGAAATGCTTCTTGACGAGTTATTTCAACTAGAAGAGCTAATTTTAAATTGGTCAAAAGAGCTTAGGAAGGATTTTATTGATCCACCCCAAGACGATGACCATGAAGAAATGTTGGGATCGCATTCCGACAACCTCGTTGCTCCCGAAAATACCTTCATACCTAGCGAAGACTTGGACGATAGTCGTCCCTGTGCCGATTGTGCCGTGAAGGACTCTCCATCGACTTCGTTCGGTGCATACATAGACCTGAGCGATTCGGCATACACCTTCTTTAACGAGAGCCCGGGAAAGGGTTGGACTTGTCCACCTAGAATGAAAATAGGAATTACCCTCACCGACAACCTCTTGCGTTCTCGCCTTAGTCTAGGACAATTAAGGTATCTTAGGCACTTTGGGGTTGTTCCAACCAGTCAGGAGCCACCCGATACTATTAAGTTCCTTAAAAATTAGACAAACTTCATAAAACAGTCTCTCGACACGGGGCCATGTCCAGCCAACACGCCCCCGTGCCCACCAAAAGATTCCCTTCTGATCCTTACGTCAGAATATGGACAAACTGTGTCAGAATTCCATCTGCACACGAGGCCGTCCCACTGAACACGGGGCCGTGTCCAGGATGCTGTCGTTTTCTATAAATGCAGCCAAGAATTCTGCACATTTAGACCAACTTGGGACAGAGATTTGAAGGAATCTTCTCTCAACTATCCTAGGTAAGTTCTAAAAGAAGGTTCCAACAACCCATCTTGTCCTTTCCTCTCTTAACCATTTCCTTCTTTTTCATCTTTCTCCAAGAACCTCCATTAAAGTTTGAATTTTTCAAGCTTTGTGGTAGGGATTTATGAGTTTTGTTCAAGGAATCCTAATAAAAATATGTTGTATAACATTGTTTTAAGTTACTAATGTTTAAAAAAACCCCACAAGTTCAGAAAATAACTTAAAACTTCAAGTTTCCTTGCTCCAAAACTCTGCAGAAAGATGAACACGGGGCCGTGCTCATTGCGCACGGGGCCGTGTCCGGTCTACTGTTTCGGCAAATAAACTATCTTTTGTTTGTTTTTCGTAGAAGGTCGAGTGAAAACAGCGAAACATCTTCCGTGCATTCGTCAGACAACCGAAGAGGAAGGAGGCCCTCCATTGAAGCTACACTTGTGCATTATGTAATAGCATTAAGGGAGGCTCTCGACGAAATGACGTCAGTAGAGGAGGTCTTAATCGACCGTATTAATGATCTTACGGTGGGACTCGAGAGTAGCTTCCAAGAGATTAACCTCTTGCACCAGAGGTTAAATATTCTTGTAGCACCCCCGATGGAACCGGTCCTCCCTCAACAGGATTGGAACCTGGCGCTCGGAGTTAACAACCCTACCGGGTGGGACGACTTTCCGACGGAACCTCCCGTGGAGCACCAACAAGAGATCCCGGTGGAAATCGAAACTCCTCAAACTAATGCTAATGAGCCTTCTTTTCTCCTTCCAAGGGAGGTGGAGGAGTGGATCACCGACATATGAGGAAAGCCACACCCGGAAGAAGGAGTTCTATAAAGGCCATATCTAACCAAGACTACTAGCCTCTTGGAAATTTTGCTAATTAAAATAAAGTATATGCTAGAACTCCACGGTTTAATGCTTCTTTGTTTTCTTATCTAGTTTAATATAAATTTAGGACTATGTAAGATCTCTCTATGATTTCAATGGAATGATGGTTTGAATGGTTCATAATAAATAAAACACACTCATGGTGATAAAGGATGATAAGGGAAATGAGAAACATGACCCCATGCACAAGAACAAGGCCACACGTCGATGATTTCTCCAATACAGTAGGTTCAACACGGGCCGTGCCCAGCTAACACGGCCCCGTGCTGAACCCCTTGCAAGAAAATGCCCAGTTCAGGTAACTGGACATAGGCCATGTTCACCAGACATGTCACACCCCCAAAATCCACATGCGGAATATCACCGCTTTGAGGCGTGACTGACCAGGATCCAGCCACCAATCATATTGAACAATGTAAATAAATAAATAAAAGTCCAACCACACAATACAATTGGTGTTCCAAAACAAGTTAATCAAATTCAATTTATCAGCGGAAGCATAAAATATAAAACCAAAATATAAGTCAAAAGTTCTTATAGTTTAACATGGCACACAACGGTCCATGTACCACAACGACTCCTCCTGCTCGTGCAAGCTCCATGAGTACCTAACGACCTGCAAGGCATGTAACAACGAGTCAACAACAAAGTTGAGCGAGTCCACAGTTGGTGTTCATTGTTAAGTTGTTTCAAAAACCAGAAGTTTGTTTGTACGTTGTAAGTTAATCCGTTTACCCTGTTTCCCAAACATATCCATAGTTGGTGGGGGCTTCCCCATGTTATCCACTAGACCTGTTTACCATATCGACTAGTGACTAAAGTAAGTTGGTGCCCTGACGTCAATGTCTATCATCATTGACTAGTGCCCAGATCCATTAGTTCACACCCGTCCTCTGCGGCACAGTGTGAGGCTTGTCAGACCTAAATAGCGCTATCTAACTAATGACCCGCTCGCCATTGGCCCGGTGATTAAGTCGATATAAAATGAGGGACTTCATGATAGAGTTTTTGGTCTAGTATCCGTGTTGTCACCCTTCAATAAAGAGGGTGTGTACCTAATCCCCAAACCAGGAGACTACGCAGGTTCCAATTAAGTTCTTAGTACGTGTTGTCACCCTTCAATAAAGAGGGTGTGTACGTGTTCCAAACCAAGAGATCACACAGTTTCCGTTTAAATCCTTTACCCATTCCCAACCCTTGGGAATCCCATGCCTTGTGAAAAGTGTGAACTCACCTTGGTTTGCTCGGTTTGACTCTTAAAATAGCTAACGGTCAGGGTTGGTCGATCACGTCCTAGTATGATTAACATTTAGTCAATTAGTGGTTTCAAATAGAGCACAAAGTTCCTACATGTATTCTAACATGTTGCACATAAAACATTTTAATGTATATATGTACACATGCATGCAATGTGTCGCTATTCGAATTAGCGACCACATATTCATCACAAATCACAAGTAAATCTTGTCACAAAATTTCAGCTTTTAAGTGCATTTTCGGACATTTTGCAGTGCATTAATCGGGACCGTTCGGGCATCGGATAGCTCCCGAAGAATTACTAAACGTTTCAATCGAACCAGAGACCATTGCATTAAAATTTAGTGACCAAATTCCTTACGGATTTTTCGTGAAAAATCATGCGCCAAACCATGATCAGATTTGATGTAATCTGATCACGTTTGCCGAACAATTTATTTAAAAATATCTGTGTATCCAATTAGCGCGAAACCAAAAAAAAATCACATGTCCGATCCCTAGTATCTACAGTAAAATTTTCACATTCAAACAGTAAACACACACCGAGTTATGACGCAAAACGTTCGCTGCATTTTCTGCAGAAAATGGCAGCTCATAGCAGTTTTACAAACAATTCCGCTAAAAATACGCAGACTTGTCCAAAAAATACGAAACCACTTCTGTTTGAAAGCTATTTCCGGTTACTTGGTTTTAGGCTCTAAAAACGTAAGGTTTCGATAGTTTAAAGTCCCGGAACAGGCTACGCAAATCAGCGTATTTTCTGCAGAAAATTGCTGAACAAAGCATTACTTGTTTTAAATTGTTTTTCATGTATCCTACGACGGTTCTAAGTGTCATTATCACCAAATCAGTACTCAATATCGTATCAACATTCAACACGTTCGAAATTATCACATCATGCGTTCACACCTATGGCAGCTTATACAAAAATCTATAATCACATTGCAACCTATTCCTTAGATTCTCATCACATGACTACATATCATCACATTCATACCTGCATACATCGATCACATATGTATACATATCCTCCTATGTTTATTTTCCTATATCATGCCAAACCTTATCTAGTAACCCTTGCATCTATATCACATATTTCATTTAAGTCACGCACACGCATATAACTCACCCCTTTACACTTGAATTTTGAAAGCTTTCAATCTCATATAACCATCCATGATCGACCTAACATGATTCACATAATATCACATACATAAACTCATAACCTTGTAAATCAGAAACCAACACGCTATATGAGTTCGTGTTTTTGAACCGAAATCGAACCGGAACTTGTTCTCATACATATAGACACTTACACAGTTATATTACCACATGTTACACGGATCCGATTACGGGTTTTTATGGCTTTAAAACGTAGTCGAACTGAAACTTTTATACACACAGTCTATTATACGTCGTACACACGCACCTCATCGACAACATATGCAAGTGTGATCACCTATCCTCTACACGTATATATCATCGTTCATGTACAGAAATCTACGACTATGTTTACATGTATAACCAAATCATCAAGGATTAAACACATAACGAAAACGCAGCCAAGTATAATCAGAACTAATTAGCCAATACATCAGAATACTAACCGAGAGAAGAAAGATATGCGAGAGGGTGTGCGTTCGGCTGGATGTGTGATCGCGAGAGAGAGGAAGGGGCTGCTCCTTCTGTTGCCGTCGAGTTGAAGGGGAAGGAACAACTAGGTTTTTTTTTCTTTTTTTTTTTTTTTTTGCTGAATACTCTCAACACGTAATTTAAAAAGGACATGGGGCGCATGGGCTTGTTTCGGCATGTGGGTTATTTGGTTTATGGTGGGCTGAATCTAACTAATTCGTTTAACATGCTAGAAATCTGTAATAGATAATAGAAAAATAGATATACACACAAACATGATTAATTTGGTTTTCTATTTTAAAAGCATTCGTAATATTATAGATAAAATATCCATAATCAGTATACCATATTATTACTTTGAATGAACAAATTTATGTGATGGTTTGTATGTATATCCCCTTTTTTATAGGTAACACTTTCTAGTGGTTATTCATTTTTTTATATAATTACTATCACCCCAAATATAATTAAATAGATTTAGGCATGACATACATGTATAAATATGTATAGTACACATTCGTTCAGATACGGTACGAAGCGGTAATTAGAACGTATACGAAACGTGACTAAAGCAATGGAAAAGAATGAATGATTTTTACCTAGGAACTACGGGTTGTCACATCATCCCCGAGTTGAAAGAAATTTCGTCTCGAAATTTAGCACGTAGTCACCGAGGGAGCTAGTTAGGTTGCGTGGTTTCTTGGTTTTCCTGGGGTATCACATCATCCCCCCGTTGGTTTGGAATTTCGTCCCGAAATTCCGCAGTAGCTTCGGCCTCAGCAGTGGACTCGTCTTTCTTAAACAACTGGGGGTATTTGTGTTTCATTATATCAGTTGCCGATCGAAGAAACAATAACTTAGTGAGGTTCATACGATGAATCGAGTGAAAACAGTGGTCCAACAATAACGGAAGAATTCAACCAAGTAATCTGTTGTCTAAAAGCAATTCTTGTAGTGATGTATGGCGGTATGACACAAAAAGGGAAGTTCGTTGCATCATGGTCGCGGGAGCATATCACTTGTCCAAAACAAAATTTGGTTGGTAGGGTTTCGAGTTGCAAAACGACGAATGCGCTTGACTGTGACTGCTTCGTTTCTGGTGACGACGACCGGTGGAGACGATAAGGTTCGTCATCAGAGATGCGTGGGTATAGTTCTCCTAAACCCAAGTTCGTTTGAGTCAGGCCTGGTCTTCGTGAATGTTGACGTGCAAACCGAATGTACGGAGGGTCAGGTGGCGACGTCATGATGAGATAAGCATATGAATAGATAGAACACATATACGATTGTCGTAGCAGGGTGATGAGAAATCAGAAAGGGGCTTGGACCACCACTTGTCAAATAATTAAACAATTGTGTGTCATAAAGAACGCAGTAGGGCTAATAGGCAGCATGCTACTACTCTAAATAAACATACCATAAAAAGCACACTATGCAAAAGTAATCTAGCATGTAGGCAATATAAACTCAAATCATACCACCTAGAGTGTTGAGCCTTGCACGTGGAGCGAAGTGTCGTTATGGATCATTGAGCACTGAACAGGTTATAGTCTGATTTTAATAAAACCTTTTTCCCTTATTAAAACCAAGTTCACTATAACCAATGGCTCTGATACCAATCTGTCACGCCTCCAAGCGGTGATATTCCGCATGTGGATTTTAGGGGTGTGACAAGACACGCCCCCGTGTCCAGGCTTCTGTTTCTTTTTCTGAATTAACGTTACTGGCACCTGAACACCGGGCCGTGTCCGGTCCCCACGGGGCCGTGTCCACGCTGCCAGTAATATAAATTTTTGCTTTTAAACACCATGTTACACATTCAATCAACCTAAAAAATTATTTTTGGGACACATTGAGGACAATGTGTAATTTAAGTGTGGGGGGATGCTAAAACCTTGAAATTTTGCAAGTCCTAATAACAAGCCTTACACAAAACTCTATTGGAACCGCTAATCACCCCAAATTTTTTCAAAAAAAAAAAATTTATTTTTTTTTTACTTGTCTAAAGTTTAAGTTGGGAATTCTAAGATTAATAAGGTTATATTTTTGCAAGTTTACAACCGATAGCGTCGTGACAAAAAGAACTAACATAAGAAAATTATGAAACGGCATGACAAGCTTAGTTAAAATTCGATTATATATACTTGATCACATAAAAAAAACCCATTCCCACAAAAAGTGAGATTTGAGCCTTTATTGAGCATACAAATACACATCTTTAGACTAAATGCTCATTTTTCGTTTCTTGTGTGAATAGCCGTTTGGTTCTTACGACTCTAGAACTTGCCACGACGATTCATTCCCGGTCCTTACCAACTTAAACCCAAGTAAGTAAATGATGGAGGCATTAGGACTAACCCTTTTTTTTCAAAACCATTATTTTTATTTTTCTTTTCACCTACCCAAAAACTCCCCCTAGTTAACCCCTTTGAGCCTAAACCTTTCATTTCTTTACCCTAAAACCCTTTTACCCACCAAAACCCTTTTTATTTTTACCCTTTTATTTTAGTAACAAGCTCGGTTTTCGTGTGACTAAAAAAAATAATAAATAAAAAAATAAAAAAATAAAAAAAATAAAAAAAATATGATGAAGTTAGAAATAAACAAACAAAGCTCTTAAAATAAAAGCTTGTTTGAAGAAATAGTTCATTAGGAATAAACTGTCACTAAAACAAAATGTTTTACGAAAACCGATGCTTTTTACGCTTTTCGCCCTTTTTTACTAACCACTAACCCAACTACCCACCTTTAGCCCAAGCCTTTACCCAAAAAGTCCTCTTGATATTTACAAAGGTAACAAGTTAAAAAGTAGGAGGATTGATTGCTTGGCAAACCTATGGTAGGGATAAGTTCCACGCCGCTCTCGAGTGATTCACTAAAAATACACCTTCGGCCGAGTGTGAGTGATTTCTCCCGTGAGGTATGTGAACTTGTATATAAATGGAATTTTAAAATAGCATGCTATGCCCAAATAAGTAATTTATCCTATGAAACGTTCTAAATAAATCATAACGAATAGGATTGTAAATAAATAAAAATAAAACCAAAAAGATCTTGGATTCCCGACATTCTATGACAAGCCAAAACTTTCTCTTCTACCCATTCCATTTGGGGAGTGTAAGCCACATATTAAAGAGTTTTGCTTGAGGACAAGCAAAAATTCAAGTGTGGGGGTATTTGATGTGTGTAAAATGCAACATATAAATTACATCAAATGAGGCATAAAACTAACCCTTTTTAAGTACTAATGTTGGAAAAGAGTGTTTTTGTCTTCCTTTTGTATTTTCAGGATTAAATGAGCTCAAATTCACAAAAGAAGTAAAAAGACAGCTAAATCTAACATAAATACAAGAAAAGGAACATAAGTGGATTGCCCGACCCCTCAACAGCATCCTCCCAAGCAAAATAGAGAAGGCAGAAGAGTGAACACGCCCCGTGCTCAGCCAGCACGGGGCCGTGCCTAAGAAGCAGCAGAAAAGACAAACCTATAGAAGCTTCTATTGCCCACCACGGGGCCGTGCCCAGTGAACACGGGGGCGTGGCGAAAGTACAGCAGGCGCATTAATTGTAATTGCGAATTACAATTAATGAAGAGAGAGAGTGTCAGACAGGCACGGGGCCGTGTCCAACAGACACAGGGCCGTGCCCAGCCTTCTGTTGAGCCTATAAATAGGAGTGCTTGGTTTCATTGCAACTCATCCCTTGGCACACCACCTCTCTCACACTTCATCCACCACCCACCACCATCACAACACCATCATCCACCACCATCATCCATTGTCCATCATAGAGTGTGTGAGTCGTCTCGGGATCCAAGATTGATCGTATGAGTTCTTGACAATCAAGGCCATGTTTGCCTAAGTCTCTTACATCACTTGGTGAAAACAAGTGTTTAGTATAATACTTTTTATTTTCAATCTTTTGCACTTTTTATTTGGTTTTGTATTAATGACTTTAATAACTAGTTGCTTATGTTGAAGGTGATCTTTCCTTATCGTTTGTCCGTGGTGTCTTTGCATTATTTTACTGTCTATATAAAATAAAAGATTTTCACCATTCATATCTCCACGGTCTATATGGAGGTATGTTGGCTACCTGGTCGGGGGTTAAGGGAACGGTTTGGTAAGGGTCTTGCCCTTGTTCAGCGTTTAGAGGTCCTGCAAGGGACCTGGGTCAAATTTAGTAGGATCTCCTTCAATGCCCATAGGTATTGGATGGCGGGGATCCAAACTCTTTGACCCCATCATAAGTTAACTACTATTAATACTATAACCCGGCTATTTAGGACTGTATCCTTGCTGACTCAGACTACTTAGTCAAGGGTAGCGTCACCTCCAAAAGAGGGGCCTACCATAATTTGCATTAATAACTTAATTCATTATCTTTCAATAATCCGACCCTTTAGGATTGTATCCTTGCTGACTCAAACTACTGGGTTGAGAGTAACGTCGCCTTCAAAAGAGGGGCCTACTACAATAACTAAGATAATCTCTTAAACAAGTGCAAAAGTGCGAAAATAATCAAAGGTTATACTAATACACAAGTCGGATCCAAGTGATTCATCTTGTCTATCTGTTTTTATTTTTATTTTATTTTCAGCATTTAGTTAGTTTTTATTTTCTTAGTTTAAAAATCTTTTCTAACATTTTTGATTTGGTTAGACGTTGAGGATAAACCGGTACTAAAAGCTCGTGTGTCTTTGGACGACCTCGGTATCTTACCAACACTATACTACGTCCACGATGGGTGCACTTACCAATATGTGTGTTTAGTGTTAGTAAATATCGTGTTTTATAAATTTAAAACTTGGCTAAAAGTGTAAAAAGGGCTTAAAATATACATCTAAAATATATACACACTAGCACGCATCACCACCATATGAGTAAAAAGAAATCACAATCTAGAAAATATGGTTTATTTGAAGCAAAAGTATGTCGTAATTAACTAAAGATTACCTCTTGTATAAACTAAAGGAACACGTTGTGGGGTAGCTAATGTATTTTCTTAACAATTTAAGAGAGTTAGTGAACTTCCTATCCAATTCCAATAAAATTGGTGATGATGATATGAGGATAAAAAACAACGTTTAATGATTGAAGGAAAATTAATTCACCCAGAAGTAGGTCAACTTAGAATGGAATTGTGAAGGGCGTAACACTTGAGACTAGTGGGTGTGATAGCGGGGTGGCAGGCGACCCCGACCGGACCCCCTCCTCCACCCTTTCTTTGGTGCCCTCTGAGAAATTCCCCCGTCCTCCCAATGTTTTTTTTTTTATTTTTAAAAATTCAACAAAAATCATTTTTTTTTAATTTTCAAACCTATATATACCCACACCTTTATACCAAAAACTCATAACCCTCTCCATCTTTCAACCCACTCCTTCATATTTATATACAATCCTCTCCTATTTTGTTATACAATCTTCTCCTTCAAATTTTTTATATAATCTTGTTAAAATTATGTGACTAGTCATGAGTTCATCATCTGAGGAATACGTGGTAAACTTTTTTGTTAACGCAATGATATGGACGGCAAAATTATCATGGGGATGGAAGAAGACGATGAAGACGAAGGAACTTCCAAACCAAAAACAAAGAGCGTTGTGCTAAATAGAGATCATGATGGTATATTAATTGTTTGCATTCCATTTTTATAAAATTAATGTTATTAGTTTTGTTACTTATTTTTTAAATTGTTTACTAAAATTTTTTAAATTTATTTTTCAAACTTTATTAAAGGTGCACATTATCGTTTGGTGGATGACTATTTTGCTGAAAACTGTGTGTACACTGGTGAACAATTTAGGTGTCGGTTTCGAATGAGTTACTGATTGTTCCTACGTATTGCCAATGATGTGGATAATTATGACGAGTTTTCACGTTACGATATGATGCTAGAGGGAAAAAAAGGTTTTACTACATTACAAAAATGCACTTCTGCACTTCGTCAAATGGCACACGGCACTGCGAGTGATTCATGGGATGGATATTTTTGGATGTCTTCTAAAATGGGTTAGGAGTATTTGTATGAAATTTCCATAAATATCGTGAAGCTATATAGCAAGGTGTATTTGCGTAGTCCAACGAAGAAGGATATCGAAAAACTTTATTCATACCATGAAAAGAGACATGGATTTCTTGGCATGCTAGGAATTATTGATTGTACACATTGGTCATGGTATAATTTCCCTAATGCATAGCGAGGTCAATATATGTGTGGTGATCAAGGACACCCCTTAATAATGCTAGAAGTCGTTTGCTCTCAAGATCTATGGATTTTGCATGTCTTTTATGCTCAATATGATCCGAATGGCATTGATGAGAATGTTGTTTGGTGTGTTAATGTGACAACCCTCACCAAATCAGGTATCCGTATGAATTAATTAATATTTAATTAATCCTTAATTACTGTGCTTGCTTACAGTTGTGAATAAACTGCTTCTTGATTTCTATACATACACATACATGCATTATACTTTATTACTGTCACTCCATTTCTTACACAGAACTATAGTGACAAACTTGATGCACTTAGTAGCACAATGAACGGATAACCTAGTAAACATGCTGACATAGCCAGCACTAGACAGACACTGTCTCTAAGGCCAGTATGAGCCGGGAATAGATCACTACACTAGTAGGGAGTGTAGGGAGGTGAGGATTGTAAAACTGCATCACTAGGTGATAGTTATAGTGACTGGATGTGCCTAAAACATGCTTTAAGTACAAAATTCTGCACTCTATTACAAAATTCAGCATTTTATTTAACTAGTAAAGTGCAAAAACATGGGAAAATAATACTAGACACTTTCCAAAGTGTCAGGAATTCATTGTGTCACTAAAAATAATATTAAAGACACTTTAAATGCTTATTTAGCACTTTAACGGATCAATATCCAACCGAACAACCGGACTTTACCCGGAACACAAAAATATTGTCAATGACATTGTTTACACTTTTCTGAGCTAGTTAGGGTCCCCGAACACCCTAACACCCGTTATATTACATAACACACAAGTAACTAACTTAAATCCCTAACTAAACATAACTAGCACTTAACTAGTTAGTTGAAATCAAACCATAACCCCCCCCTCAACCGATCGGTCCCCATAGGGGACACACTTCTTACAATTTTGATTATTTTATTTGCCTATGTCCCATATCTAACTTACACAATACACCATGGTTAAAGCTCTAAAGTGGTTTATAAATATAACCAAGAGATCACTTACATTTACATCATCACTTAACAAAATTGCATCTCTCTCTCTCCCTCTCCTTTGGATCGGCCGAAACCCACACCCACCATCTCACCATCATCAAGTCTTGTTCTTGCAATTTCACATACACACAAAGGTGAAAGGTCACACACAAGGAGGCTCGGTGCTTTCGGAATCTCAAGGACCTCTCTACATTGCTTTTATCCACCTAGTTTTCTCTTTGATTCTTCCCTAGCCTCGAGCTAGTAGTAAGTGCTTCTAAACACTTCCTTGTTCATGTTTAAAGTGGTTAATAAGAGATTTAACGGTTAAAACTCAAGAACTTGCAAGATTGTTGGTGCATCCGTCTGTCGTCTACGTCTTGTATCGAGTCTAGAGTAGAATAGGATAGAATAGGGCACGCAATCCAAGATTCTGGATTTGAAGCTGATTCCGCTCCAAATGACATCTTGTCATTTGGAGCGAAACCCCTTATCTTGATTCCGCCCGAAACCCATATATGTTGATTCCGCCCGTAGAGGTTTAGTCTGATTCCGCCCGAAATAGGTTAATGTCTGATTTCACCCGAGATCACTTGTATTGCTGATTCCGCTCCTGTTGTTTATGCATGTTCGAGCGGAATTAGAACTACTATATAGGATGTGTCTCGGAGCGAAATTAGATAGATGTTAGGGTGATTTTCTTCCGGTGAGCCACGAAGTGCTGCTGAAGTGTTGACTTGATTGTAAACATCATTCAAATCAATATAATCAACAGTTAAAAGTGAATACTCGGTGAATTGAACCTGATTTGTCTGTTTCCGCCGTTCAAATCAGGAATAGTTCTTCTGATAGACTCAATTGGGTCCGAATTCGATCCTACAAAGATCAAAACTAAAAGACTTGAAAGTATGATGAACTAGTTGGATAAAGAGAAACAAATGGTGTAAAACTTGTGAATCTTGTTTTGTTGTGATTATTTTATGTTGTTAATGGTTAGTAGTGGAACAGATCATCATCTAACCACGCTAGATCATGTTTATGGAACATGAACTAGCAATATGTTAAAGTGTGAAAATTGCAAGATGATGAACCTTTCCATACATAAACATGAACTTGTGTAAAAGTGATTTTTCTTGTAAAATGGAATTCTAAACTAGTAGATCTAAAGATCTACAAGTGGTGTTTTCGAAGAACCAAGTGTAAGATGCAAATCATGTTTAAAAGCCGGATCTTTCATGAACTAAAAGCATTTTTGGTGAACAAACAAGTGTGTAAACACTTGTGTGACAAAAGGGTTTAACAAGGAAATATTTTCGTAATTTTTGGACTAGAAGTTGTATATTTACATATTCTTTAAAAATAAAGTTATCAAGAAATTGATTTTATTTTTAAAGATGGAAAGATCTACTAAATGTGTTGGAAAGTTACTACATATTTTTACACAACTTACAAATTCATGTGTTTGCGATCTATGTTTATTTTTTACTAGTTTGATGTTTGAATGATGTATATTGGTGATTGAAAAGTTGTTGATTGAATTTTGAAAAGAAAATGATACGCTTGTAAGCGTGGCCACCTCCAGTTACAGAGGAAACTCTGGCGAAATTTTTCCACAAAATAACACTTAGAAATATTTTTGTAACAAGTGTTATGAATATATTTTTAACTTGTTTTTCCAAATAAAACTCGCCATGATTTTTATTACTACATTTCCAAGTGTCGGAGGTGGATTTTCATAAATAAAACCTGTTAAATATATATTTAGAATATATATTTTTCAAGTAACACTTGTGTGATTTTGTGATTATTTTGTGAACTATATATATATTATTTTTAGAATAAAAATAATATTACTTGAATACACCGAAAAGTAATGACTTCCAAAATAATACCAACGCCTTTACGAATAAATATTTAAGTTACACCGGTATTATTATTACCACACAAACTCAAAAAAATGTAACTTATGAATTTTCAGAAATTACTCTTAAATGCGTATTTTGATAAAAGCATTATTTTGGAAATTGTATGGAATAAAATATAATATTTTTGGGAAAAATATGTATATTTTGGAGATAGAATATTTTAGACAAATGAATTAAAATATATCTTATTAAGTGAGACTTAATAATATATTTTCGAAGTTATAAAAAACGCACATGTATTAAAACCCCCATCCTTGGGAAGGAATATAATTAATAAATAATTAAGAAGTGTAAATACGAAATAGTTATACTATTTCCCAAAAACGTTAAACCTTAAGCCAAGGCACGACCGTCCGTCTAATAGAAGTTAGTACGTGTAGGTCGTCACGCAGCAGGTTGATTGGGATTTACTATTTCGAGACGCACTTCTGTGAGTTCATGTCCCCCTTTTTCTCTTAACTGTTTTCAGTTTTTATACTTCGGGGGTGAAATACATGTTACTATGATTACGAATACTTTTTACATGGTATGGTTAGCGTAAGGAGGGTTACTACTTAGATCATGTGAGTGGGTAGGCGGGAACTGTAGGCCACTAATCCTCATTGTAGGACCGAGGGTCAGTAGCGGTAGATCTATCTGGGTGTAGCGAGCCTAACTCCAGGTCCAACAAAACAGAACTCGGGGTGACTTTGTACTCGACGCAAAAATCTGCTAGGTTTGAGTCTTCCTACTGCACTTCACACATATCATTAGCCTTGCAAACCAATGGTGATCTCATTTTTCCTTATTTGCTACATACCAGGGAATTTTATACTTACAAAGGTTTTACATACTCACTATACATGAACTCGCTCAACATTTTTGTTGATTTTTCCAACTTACATGTATTTCAGGGAATTAGGGATCTGGCGAGGTACGCTATGTTTTTCAAGCTGCGTAAGAAGGGTGATGTCATCCAAGTTTAGGAGTTGTGACTTTAACCTGGACGAGTCGCAAGTCTTAAGCTGTGTTTATTTCATGTTTGTGGTTGTGTCTTATGAACAATGTTTTTACTTTGTAGTGTTGTAAACTCGATGCATGTGTCAACGCTTTAAAACAATGTTGTGGTATTTTGTTTTTAAAACCTGAAGTAATGGATGTTCATCACGGTTTTATTTTCATATAGCTTTGTCGTGATTAAGCTATGGTATTAAGAAGTCACACCAAATAAACCCACGCTTCCGCAAAGCCAGGGTGTGACAGCTTGGTATCAGAGCTTTGATCATAGCGAACTAGGATTCCTTCTCGAGTCTAGACTATGATCACTAGGGTTCTCATGAAAAATTTTTACATTGCATACATTACGTCCAGATCCCGGATACAAAACATTTTTACAGATAAAAGTTGAGCATCTTTTTCTTAAAAATTTTTGGTTGGTCGGGAGACCAGGGATTCAGTCGGGGAGACTGAGGGAGTTCAGCCGGGTGGCTGGGGAGGTTCAGCCGGGTGGCTAGGGAGGTTCTGGTCGGGGGACCAGGGAGTTAGTCTGAGAGACTAGGAGGTTCAGTCTGAGAGGCTAGGAGGATAGTCTGAGAGACTAGGAGGATCAGTCTGAGAGGCTGGGAGGATAGTCTGAGAGACTAGGAGATTCAGTCTGAGAGGCTGGGAAGTAGTCTAGTGGGACTAGGAGAATTACTTGATTGTTTATTGGTGACTAACATGCTTATTTGATTATATGATTGATTGTTTGTGCATATGTGTGTTTGTGTTACAGGCATCATGCCTTCATCAGGTACTGGGGAGTCCGACACTACAGATCCCATGGTTATAGTATCAGACGACATAGTTTCATCGGAGCACGAGGTGTACACATCCGATACTACCAGCACAGACGATGACGATTTCCAGCCCTTTGCGCTGCCTGATGTCGTAGCCGAGCCTGCTAATGGCCATCTCGCTGGGGACTTGCCACTCGTGGTGATCCCTGCTCTTGTGCCCCTTGCAGCTTATCCCGTTGTTGACATGCCCCTCGACGTTGTCTCTGACGATGATGTCGATCTATTCGAGGAGGATGACCTTGAGGGCGAGGCCCATATTGCTGCCGGTGATATCCTACTTCTTGCTGAAGTTCCTGCAGAGGAGGCTCCCGTTCATTCACCTGTTCCAGACTTCTTTGAGTCTGTGGCATCTGCACCTTCACACATGCAGGGAGTGCAGCACCACCCACACGACGCCGACCCGGACATGGCGTCATCAGCTGCACCCGTTCCTGCACACAGTTTTGAGTTTGATCATGACGTTGATGATGATTCGGATCCTGTTTTTCCACCTGGTTTTGATCCAGACCATGACATTGAGTTTATTCATTTAGACCAGCCCCTGGAGTATCCTGTAGCCCCTGTCGATCCTGTGTTTGCTGATCCAGCTGATTTTGAGATGGAGTTTGTTGATCCTGAGCCTGCTATGGCCCCTAAGCCGGTAGTTGCTCCTGACCCTGCGTTAGAACATGACCTATTCATGCCGATGCACCTGTTGTTGCTCCTTTCATTGATGATATACCTGTTGATGATCATCCTGTTGTTGCTCCGCTGTTAGAGGATGATCATGTTGTTGATGCTCATGTTGATGCCCCACATTTGTTAGAGGATCATGTTGTTGCACCTCTTCCTGATCCAGTGCCGGTGATGTTCGACCGCGCACCTTTTGCGACCCATATTGATCCACGATACGCCCACACCCACAATGGGTGGATAGACGATGATGATGATTACCCGCCTTTCGTGGTACCTATTACACCCCCTGTGGCACCCGTTTCAGCCCCTGTTTCAGTTCCTATTGATGTTCCTTTGCTTCCCACACATACCACTGATGTTCACCGCACCGACTTACCTATTACATTTCTTCAGGACATACCTCCGCCACGTCCTGGGGAGGGTTCATCTCGTCAGCCTTTTGGTCATACACCTTTCGTGTTAGGAGGAGACCAGTTTGTACCTCAGATTCCTCATCATACTTTTGTTCCCTCTGTTACACCATCTGTTGTACCATCCTTCGCTCCATCTAGTGAGCCGTTCCTCTGGACCACGCCCCCCATTATGCCACCATCTGATCCATATCACCCATACCACGTGGGGTATTCTACGGAGGATATTCTCACATCGTTCATGATACAGCTGAAGGTGCTGACCCGTCGCGTACAGGAGCTGGAGAGAGCTCAGCGACTCCCGTGCCAGTGCCAGGCTCCACCTACAGTATCACACCCCCCACGTCCACTTTCACCTGACTCTGCCGCTCGCTTTTGGACTCCTGAGCAGCAGATAGCATACTTGCTGCATTCTCATCGCGCTATGGAGGAGGATTGGCTTCATATGCGACGTTTGTACGACACGGGTAGACTTTTGATGAGAGGACCACGATTGTGCAGATTACACAGCCTTTTTGGAGACCGCATTTTGGGTGATTATGATTTTTGATGTTTTGTATATTGGATGTTGTTGACACTGACTAGATAGTTTGGACTAGGGCGATGTGGCCCATAGTCATTGATGATGTACGATACAGTCATGTACTTGTAAACCTTACATTGTGGTCTTGATATATGACAACGCAATCGCAGTATTCTCATTATATGCAATGTGGGATTGATTGTGTATGTTCTATAACATGAAGATGTTATGTGATTGATTTATTTATAACATGAGATGTTATGTGTTGATATTGTTGTTACATACATACACTTTACTTACTATGACCTGACCAACGCTCCAAGACGCCAGACACGTATGCCTGCCAACGAGGCAGAACTTCAAGGAATCATTGCTGCCGCCATTGCGCAGTATGCAGCCTCGCAAGGAGGAACCAGTGGAAGTAATTCGAACAACAACAGCAATAACAATCCACCTCATGGTAATGTTAAGTCGTTGAGACATACTACGATACATTTGGATATTTTTAGCACGTTCGTTAATACCATTTGTATGTTCTAAGATATGTGCAGGGTGCACGTACAAGCAGTTCCTTGACTGCAAGCCCGTAAACTTCGACGGCACCGGAGGTGCTGTTGCTTTTGTAAGATGGGCCGAAAAGACAGAGTCTGTTCTCAGAATGAGCAAGTGCGCTCCAGACCAACAAGTGACCTACATTTCTGGGCTATTCTTGGATGGAGCCCTATCCTGGTGGAATTTACAAGTGCAAACTCTTGGTGAAGCCGCAGCTTATGCGATGACATGGAATGAGCTGAAAGAGCTCATGCGAAGAAAGTACTGCTCTCGTGCGGAAATTCAGAAGCTGGAAACGGAATTCTGGCACTTGAAGATGGAAGGTCCCAAAATTGCGGAGTATGTTAAGGGATTCCATGACTTGTCTCATGTGGTACCTTATATGGTTACACTGGAATTCAAGCGAATCGAGCGCTTTATTTGGGGTTTAGCACCTCAGATCATGTGTATGGTCACTACTTCCAAGCCTGCAACCATCACAGAGGCCATCGATCTGAGCGTGGCTCTTACTGAGGAAGCCATCCGCTTAAACAAGTTTTTGAATGTTGAGCCAAAGAAGAGACTCACGTAGAGTCGTCTGGTGAGAACAAAAGGAAGTTCTCGAACTTCAAGCAGGGCACAAGCAGTGCTGGCAAGAAAGGAGAACCAAGCGCACCGGTCCAAGCTACGACTGGTGTTGGAAAGAAAGCAAAAGGGTATACGGGTTCATTACCCAAGTGTAACACCTGCCAGCGTCATCATTCTGGCCGGTGTGGGCCAAAAGTATGTGAAGCTTGTGGAAAGGTTGGCCACTTGAAGGACTCTTGCTGGGCCAGTGCTAGCCGGGGAGGCCAAGGAGGTTTTGGTAATAGGAACAATAATCGTGGTGGTAATGGAAATCGCCCACAAGGAAATAACTGAGGCAATGGAAATCAAGGGAACAATTCAAATCAAGCCGGTAATGTGAATCGAAATCAAAACAACAATCAAGCTGGGAACGGAGGAGGTAATGGTCAAAAATTGGGTTGTTTAACTGTGGTGACATTGGGCACTTTAAGAGGGACTGCCAAGGAATGAACCAAGCACGGGGAAGAGTCTTTAACATCGAGGCGAAGGAAGCGCGCCAGGATCCCAATGTTGTTACTGGTACGTTCCCTATAAACCAACGCTTTGCATCCGTTTTGTTTGATACTGGTGCCGATTATAGCTTCGTGTCGTTAGAATTTAAGAATATGCTTGGGTTAGCCGCTAGTAAATTAGATATCCCATACTCAATTGAACTAGCTAATGGAAAACTGGTTGAAGCTAATGAAGTTGTCAGAGGTTGTCTAATCGAGTTGGGAGAGCGTGACTTTACTTTGGATCTACTACCAGTCAAGTTGGGAAGCTTCGATGTGATAGTAGGAATGGATTGGTTGACGAGCAACAAGGCTGAGATTATTTGTCATGAAAAGATCATTCGCATCCCAACAGAAGATGGAGAAACCATCGTAGTTCATAGAGAAAAGCGCGATACACCTCTAAGAATCATCAGCTGTCTGAAAGCTCGAAAGTGTCTACAGAAGGGATGTGCTGCCTTCTTGGCACACACTGTGGATAAGAAAGCTGCTGAGCCGAAGATTGAAGACATCCCTGTCGTGAAGGAATATCCGGAAGTCTTTCCAGAAGACTTGCCAGGATTGCCACGCCAGAGGCAAGTGGAATTCCATATTGACTTAGTTCCAGGCGCCGCGCCTGTGGCTAAGGCACCCTATCGACTTGCCCTTTCTGAAATGCAGGAATTGTCGACACAACTTCAAGAGTTGCTAGACAAGGGATTTATCAGACCAAGCTTCTCACCTTGGGGAGCTCCAGTTCTGTTTGTCAAGAAGAAAGACGGTAGTTTTCGTATGTGCATTGACTACCGGGAGTTGAATAAGTTGACGATCAAGAATAGATATCCTCTGCCAAGGATTGATGATCTATTCGATCAGCTACAAGGTTCAAGCTTTTACTCGAAGATCGATTTGCGATCTGGATACCATCAACTGAGAATACAAGAGGAAAGTATTCCCAAGACTGCTTTTAGAACTCGTTATGGACATTACGAGTTCCTAGTTATGTCGTTTGGGTTGACAAATGCACCTGCAGTTTTCATGGACCTAATGAACCGAGTCTGCAAACCGTATCTAGACAAGTTTGTGATTGTGTTCATAGACGATATTTTGATTTATTCGAAGACGAAGAATGAACACGAACAACATTTAAGAGCTATTTTGGAGTTGCTGAAAAAGGAAAAGTTGTATGCCAATTTCTCGAAGTGCGAATTTTGGTTACGCGAAGTCCAATTTCTTGGACATGTGGTTAATGGAGATGGGATTCATGTTGACCCCACAAAGATCGAAGCAATCAAGAATTTGGAGACACCAAAGACGCCAACCGAAATTCGTCAATTCTTAGGTTTGGCTGGGTACTATCGAAGATTTATTGAGGATTTTTCAAAAATCGCTCAACCACTGACACTCCTCACGCAAAAGGATAAGAAGTTTGATTGGGGAATCAAACAGGAAGAAGCATTCCAGTTGTTAAAAGACAAGCTTTGTAATGCGCCGATCTTAGCGCTACCAGAAGGAACAGATGATTTTGTGGTATATTGTGACGCTTCGCGTCAAGGATTGGGTTGCGTGTTGATGCAACGCCAGAAAGTTATAGCTTACACTTCGCGCCAATTGAAGGTACATGAAAAGAACTATACCACGCACGATTTGGAGCTAGGCGCAGTGATTTTTGCATTAAAAATCTGGAGACATTATCTGTATGGTACGAAATGTACAATCTTCACGGATCATAAGAGCCTACAACACATATTCGACCAGAAGGAGCTAAATATGAGACAAAGACGCTGGGTCGAATTATTGAACGATTACGACTGCGAGATCAAGTATCATCCAGGGAAGGCGAATGTGGTCGCCGACGCCCTAAGTCGAAAAGAAAGGATCAAGCCCATAAGGGTTAGGGCTTTGGAGATGATTATCCAAACGGATCTTTCCCTGTGCATTCGTGCCGCGCAGAAAGTGGCTCTGAAAGAAAGAAACATTGAAGAGGAATATCTCCGTGGGATGAAGAAGCAGTTAATACCAAACGAGAAAGGAACGTTATGTTTCATGAAAAGGATTTGGGTTCCTCTGTTTGGTGGTTTGAGAAAGGTCATTTTTGATGAAGCTCACAAATCACGGTACTCTATCCACCCAGGAGCGAATAAGATGTACCAGGACCTTAAGGATTATTATTGGTGGCCCAGGATGAAAGGCGATGTTGCTGTTTATGTTAGCAAGTGTTTAACGTGCGCCAAGGTAAAAGCTAAATACAAGAAGCCTTCAGGACTTCTGCAACAACCTGGGATTGCCAAATGGAAATGGGAACAGATTTCAATGGATTTTATTACAAAGTTGCCAAGAACGCCAAGAGGTCATGACACTATTTGGGTAATAGTAGACCGGTTAACGACATCTGCGCATTTCTTACCTATCAGAGAAAAAGATAACACGAGCAAATTAGCTGAAATATACATGAGAGAAATCGTTGCACGTCATGGAGTGCCTCTCTCGATCATCTCTGATAGAGACGGAAGGTTTGTGTCAAGGATTTGGCAGTCTTTCCAAGAAGCTTTTGGCTCACAGTTGAACCTGAGTACAGCATTTCACCCACAAACTGATGGCCAGAGTGAGAGAACTATTCAGACTTCGGAAGATATGCTGAGAGCATGTGTTATGGATCTGGGTGGTAGCTGGGATAAACATTTACCATTGGTCGAATTTTCGTACAACAACAGCTACCACACCAGTATTGGAGCCGCGCCATTTGAAGCCCTATACGGACGCAAGTGTCGATCACCGCTTTGTTGGTCTGATGCAGGTGATAGACAATTGGCTGGTCCTGATGTGGTCCAGGAAACCACAGATAAGATTGCACAGATCCGAGATTGCATCAAGGCGGCTCGCGATTGACAAAAATGCTACGCGGATAGAAGAAGGAAACCTCTAGAGTTTGAGGTAGGAGACATGGTATTGTTGAAAGTATCACCCTGGAAGGGTGTGGCACGCTTCAGGAAGCGTGGAAAGTTGAATCCGCGATATATTGGTCCATTCAAGATTCTGGAAAGAATTGGTTTAGTGGCATACAAGTTGGACTTACCTGCCAAGCTGAATGGTGTTCACGATACATTTAATGTATCAAATCTAAAAAAGAGTCCAACGCAGGAAACTGTTGTCATTCCCGCAGACGAGATTCATATTGATGACACGCTCCATTTTGTCGAAGAACCGGTTGAGGTTACAGATTGGAAGATTAACAAAACCCGCAGGAGCAGTGTCAAACTCGTCAAGGTTCGTTGGAATGCAAGACACGGTCCAGAATACACCTGGGAGCGTGAGGACCGAATGAAAGAGAAATACCCCCACTTATTTCCTAAGACCCCTGCAACTAGAAGCAGAGCCTAAAATTTCGGGACGAAATTTTTCTAACGGGGGGAGAATGTGACAACCCTCACCAAATCAGGTATCCGTACGAATTAATTAATATTTAATTAATGCTTAATTACTGTGCTTGCTTACAGTTGTGAATAAACTGCTTCTTGATTTATGATACATACACATACATGCATCATACTTTATTACTGTCACTCCATTTCTTACACAGAACTATAGTGACAAACTTAATGCACGAAAGCACAGTAGCACAATGAACGGATAACCCAGTAAACATGCTGACATAGCCAGCACTAGACAGACACTGTCTCTAAGGCCAGTATGAGCCGGGAATAGATCACTACACTGGTAGGGAGTGTAGGGAGGTGAGGATTGTAAAACTGCGTCACTAGGTGATAGTTATAGTGACCGGATGTGCCTAAAACAAGCTTTAAGTACAAAATTCTGCATTTTATTTAACTAGTAAAGTGCAAAAACATGGGAAAATAATACAGACACTTTCCAAAGGGTCGGGAATTCATTGTGTCACTAAAAATAATATTAAAGACACTTTAAATGCTTATTTAGCACTTTAACGGATCAATATCCAACCGAACAACCGGACTTTACCCGGAACACAAAAATATTGTCAATGACATTGTTTACACTTTTCTGAGCTAGTTAGGGTCCCCGAACACCCTAACACCCGTTATATTACATAACACGCTAGTAACTAACTTAAATCCCTAACTAAACATAACTAGCACTTAACTAGTTAGTTGAAATCAAACCATAACCCCCCCCCCCCCGCAACCGATCGGTCCCCATAGGGGACACACTTCTTACAATTTTGATTATTTTATTTGCCTATGTCCCATATCTAACTTACACAATACACCATGGTTAAAGCTCTAAAGTGGTTTATAAATATAACCAAGAGATCACTTACATTTACATCATCACTTAACAAAATTGCATCTCTCTTTCTCCCTATCCTTTGGATCGGCCGAAACCCACACCCACCATCTCACCATCATCAAGTCTTGTTCTTGCAATTTCACATACACAAAAAGGTGAAAGGTCACACACAAGGAGGCT
Source organism: Helianthus annuus (assembly GCF_002127325.2). Taxonomy (NCBI): domain Eukaryota; kingdom Viridiplantae; phylum Streptophyta; class Magnoliopsida; order Asterales; family Asteraceae; genus Helianthus; species Helianthus annuus. The sequence goes on from NC_035448.2 coordinate 70,950,465, forward strand.
CGGTGCTTTCGGAATCTCAAGGACCTCTCTACGTTGCTTTTATCCACCTAGTTTTCGCTTTGATTCTTCCCTAGCCTCGAGCTAGTAGTAAGTGCTTCTAAACACTTCCTTGTTCATGTTTAAAGTGGTTAATAAGAGATTTAATGGTTAAAACTCAAGAACTTGCAAGATCAAAACTAAAACACTTGAAAGTATGATGAACTAGTTGGTTAAAGAGAAACAAATGGTGTAAAACTTGTGAATCTTGTTTTGTTGTGATTATTTTATGTTGTTAATGGTTAGTAGTGGAACGGATCGTCATCTAACCACGCTAGATCATGTTTATGGAACATGAACTAGCAATATGTTAAAGTGTGAAAATTGCAAGATGATGAACCTATCCATACATAAACATGAACTTGTGTAAAAGTGATTTTTCTTGTAAAATGGAATTCTAAACTAGTAGGTCTAAAGATCTACAAGTGGTATTTTCGAAGAACCAAGTGTAAGATGCAAATCATGTTTAAAAGCCGGATCTTTCATGAACTAAAAGCATTTTTGGTGAACAAACAAGTGTGTAAACACTTGTGTGACAAAAGGGTTTAACAAAGAAATATTTTCGTAATTTGTGGACTAGAAGTTGTATAATTACATATTCTTTAAAAATAAAGTTATCAAGAAACTGATTTTATTTTTAAAGATGGAAAGATCTACTAAATGTGTTGGAAAGTTACTACATATTTTTACACAACTTACAAGTTCATGTGTTTGCGATCTATGCTTATTTTTGACTAGTTTGATGTTTGAATGATGTATATTGGTGATTGAAAAGTTGTTGATTGAATTTTGAAAAGAAAATGATACGCTTGTAAGCGTGGCCATCTCCAGTTACAGAGGAAACTCTGGCAAAATTTTTCCAGAAAATAACACTTAGAAATATTTTTGTAACAAGTGTTATGAATATATTTTTAACTTGTTTTTCCAAATAAAACTCGCCATGATTTTTATTACTACATTTCCAAGTGTCGGAGGTGGATTTTCATAAATAAAACTTGTTAAATATATATTTAGAATATATATTTTTTATAGTAACACTTGTGTGATTTTATGATTATTTTGTGAACTACATATATATATATATATATATTATTTTTAGAGTAAAAATAATATTACTTGAATACACCGAAAAGTAACGACTTCCAAAATAATACCAACGCCTTCACGAATAAATATTTAAGTTACAGCGGTATTATTATTACCACACAAACTCTAAACAATGTAACTTATGAATTTTCAGAAAATACTCTTAAATGCGTATTTTGATAAAAGCATTATTTTGGAAATTGTATGGAATAAAATATAATATTTTTGGGAAAAATATGTATATTTTGGAGATAGAATATTTTAGACAAATGAATTAAAATATATTTTATTAAGTGAGACTTAATAATATATTTTCGAAGTTATAAAAAAACGCACATGTATTAAAACCCCATCCTTGGGAAGGAATATAATTAATAAATAATTAAGAAGTGTAAATACGAAATAGTTGTCTAACTATTTCCCAAAAACGTTAAACCTTAAGCCAAGGCACGACCGTCCGTCTAATAGAAGTTAGTACGTGTAGGTCGTCACGCAGCAGGTTGATTGGGATTTACTATTTCGAGACGCACTTCTGTGAGTTCATGTCCCCCTTTTTCTCTTAACTGTTTTCAGTTTTTATACTTCGGGGGTGAAATACATGTTACTATGATTACGAATACTTTTTACATGGTATGGTTAGCGTAAGGAGGGTTACTACTTAGATCATGTGAGTGGGTAGGCGGGAACTGTAGGCCACTAATCCTCATTGTAGGACCGAGGGTCAGTAGCGGTAGATCTATGTCGGTGTAGCGAGCCCAACTCCAGGCCCAACAGAACGGACCTCGAGGTGACTTTGTACCCGACGCAAAAATCTGCTAGGTTTGAGTCTTCCTACTGCACTTCACACATATCATTGGCCTTGCAAACCAATGGTGATCTCATTTTTCCTTATTTGCTACATACTAGGGAATTTTATACTTACAAAGGTTTTTCATACTCACTATACATGAACTCGCTCAACATTTTTGTTGATTTTTCCAACTTACATGTATTTCAGGGAATTAGGGATCTGGCGATGTCACACCCCCAAAATCCACACGCGGAGTACCACCGCTTGGAGGCGTGACATGACCAGGATCAAGCCACCAATCATATTGAACATATAAGTAAATATAAACGTAAATGTATATCAACCCACAATATGAAAAGTGTTCAAATAACATAGTTTAAGTAGCGGAAGCATACTATGAAAATCGAACATAATTATTAAGTTTTCAACTGCCATATGTGTTTAACAAAACATCCACGATCCATGTCCACAACGACCGCGCCTCCCAGTGCAAGCTCCATGTATACCTAAGATCTGCAAGGCATGTAATAGAGAGTCAACAACTAGTTGAGCGAGTTCACGGTTGGTTGTTCAACCAATGAGTTTCGTTTCAGTAATAGTAAGTTCGTTGCATAACTATGCGTTATTAGCTAAATCAATTGTATGTTCGATTAGTGGGGGCTTCCCATGATTGTATGTACTAGACTAGTTGTAACCATAAGTGTTCTTCTTAATCCGAGAACAGGAGTACGTACTAGGTTTACGTAGGTTTTACGTAAGTGCCCTTCTTAACCCGAGGACAGTGGTACGCGTGTTGGTTACGCAGGTTTTACGTAAGTGCCCTTCACAACCCGAGGCAGTAGTAAGTATGAGTTTATGTAGGTTTTACGTAAGTGCCCTTCACAACCTGAGGACAGTGGCAAGTACAAGTTTACGTAGGTTTTACGTAAGGGTTCTTCGCAACCGAGGACGATGGTAGGTAGTCTAGTAACAGTGTAAGTACGAGTAGTTGTTCAATCCCATTCCTTTAATCCCATTCCCTACCCACCGGGAATCCCATGCCTTGGTAAGAGTGTGAACTCACCTTAGTTTGCTCGGTATGCTAAACTATGTCTCACAAGTTTACCCGAAAAAAAAAATTATTTGCTCACAAGTAATCAATCACGTCCTATAGTATGCACGTGTATTAAATCAGTCCAAGTTCGTATGTCATTTATGTCACGAAGTGTGTGTTTAAGCAGTTATCACATATCATATATGCAGTTAGTCAAAACCGTACAATTCATGCTTGACAGGATTAACAGGAAGTTAACATACTTCACCAAGTTGACACACTTAACAGGATTCACACACTAGCAATGTTACATGTCTAACAGAGTTAACATGTTTACTGAATTAACAACTAACGGAGTTGATAACTAACAGAGTTATCTTGCTTAACAGGACATATTAGTTAACAACGTTAACAGAGTTAAATGCATATCCTTAACAGAGTTACATATTGAAAGAGTTAATGACTTAGCTAAGTAAACAACTTAACAGAGTAATCATGTCATTACGTTTGACGAAATCACACATGTAACTGGCGAAAACTCTAGTTGGGCGAAAACCCTATGGCGAAATCCCTAATGTGACGAAAACCCCTTTTTGGACAAAGACACCTGGGCCGAAATCACTTTTGGGACAAAAAACCATTTGGGACCGAAAACACTTTTGGGCCGAAAACACATGGGTGACGAAATCCCCAAGGTGTTTTCGTTGGGATAGGGTTTTCGTTGGGTGGGGGTTTCCGTTAGGTCTTTCAATCATCAGCAACAGTTACGTTCATCAGCAACCTAATCGTCTAACAGTTTTCGGTGGCTTAAACAACCAATCGTTCAATCAGACCAAACATGCTTCACATCGGATCATATACCAATTCATAACCACAAGATTGTTTCCATGACATTCATATACTACAAGAAGATCATGCAGTCATAACATATATTTCAATAATCAGAGCCATCCACCACTGAGTTCAATCACGAAGATCTAACCACTCATTCATCAATTATCATCCAATCATATAATTCTAATCATATGCTCATCATCATACCCACTAACAGTTAATTCATGGATTCACTAGTAGTCAAATGATTTTAATATAACAAAATCATACATAACAGATTACAATGAAAGGTCACTAACCGGTACGAGTGTCTGAGAGTTTCACAGAAATCACAGCTGCCGTCTCAGAGAATGAGGTGCTCTAGGGTTTCAGTTTTCTTTTAGTGATTAGACTTTCACGTGGAGTTGGGAAACAAAATATATAAGACCAATTTCCAATGGGCCAAAGCCCAACCTGATTTCGTCGACCTCATGTGGACGAAAACACCCAAGTGTTTTCGTGGGTGGGGGTTGGGGTATTCGGCTATGGTTCCAATTTAAACAGTGACTAATAACATCAAATATGTTATTAACTCATATTCAATTATGATGCACACCCAATTATACAACACACTTGATAACACACTAAATACACATCAGATATAAAGTATCATCCACAATACGCTTTAAGATATTACCAACGTTTACAGTTGTGAAACAACCAGTCGTGTAAACAAACAAACAAACAATCAACGTGCAATTAATACGAAGATGGAAATCTTGGAAACTCGAGTTGTCACATTATCACCAACTTGAAAGAAATTTCGTCCCGAAATTTAGCACGCGGTTACCGAGGAAGCTAGTTGTGTTGTGTTGCTTCCTGATTTTCCTGGGGTGTCACATCATCCCCCCGTTGATTTGGAATATCGTCCCGAAATTTTGTAGTAGCTTCAGCCTCAGTAGTAGTTGCATTGTTTTCGAACAACTGGGGATATTTGAGTTCCATTTGGTCTTCTCGTTCCCAGGTATACTCTGGGCCACGACTGGAGTTCCAACGAACTCGAACAAGAGGTATTCTGGTGTTCTTGAGGACCTTAACATCCCGGTCCATGATTTCAACAGGTTCCTCGACGAAATGTAACTGTTCGTCGATAGTGAGCTCCTTCAAAGGAACTATGAGGGTCTCATCTGACATAACTTCTTCAGATTCGACACGTGGAAAACGTTGTGAACTGCACCGAGTTCTGCTGGTAGGTTTAGTTTGTAGGCCACTTTGCCTATTCTTTCTATGATTACGAATGGTCCGACGTACCGCGGATTGAGCTTGCCCCGTTTGCCAAAACGAACTGCACCCTTCCAGGGCGAAACTTTGAGTAGCACTCGATCCCCAACCTGGAACTCGAGTGGTTTCCTGCGCTTATCAGCATAAATTTCTGACGGTCACGAGCTGCCACCATGCGTTGTCGTATCTGTGCAATCCGTTCAGTAGCATCAACTACCAGTTCTGGACCTGTGATCTGACTATCGCCCACCTCTGCCCAACAGAGAGGTGATCGGCATTTACGCCCGTACAATGCCTCGAATGGAGCGGCTTGAATGCTGGTGCGATAACTGTTATTATACAAAAACTCCACTAACGGGAGATGTTTTTCCCAGCTGATTGGCGAAGTCGATAACACATGCACGTAACATGTCTTCCAAAGTTTGAATAGTGCGCTCAGACGGCCCATCCGTTTGAGGGTGATAAGCTGTGCTCATGTCTAGCCGTGAGCCAAAAGATTTGTGCATTGCTTGCCACAGTTCCGAAGTAAATCGTGCATCACGATCTGAGATAATAGAGGTTGGCACTCCGTGCCTAGAAACCACTTCTTTCAAGTAAATGTCTGCTAAGGTAGAGAACTTGTACGTTTCTTTGATAGCCAGGAAGTGTGAAGACTTTGTGAGTCGATCCACGATCACCCAAATAGTATCATTCCCACGCTGCGATCTAGGCAGGCCAGTGACAAAATCCATGGAAATTTCCTCCCATTTCCATTGTGGTATCTTTGGTTGCTGGAGTAGGCCTGATGGTTTCTGGTATTCCGATTTGACTCTCGCACATGTCAAACATTTGCTGACGTAAGTTGCTATGTGGGCTTTCATGCTAGGCCACCAATATGTAGTTCTGAGATCGTGGTACATTTTATCCGAACCTGGATGTACCGAGTAGCGAGACTTATGTGCTTTGTCCATTACAAGCTCGCGTAAGTTACCATAAAGTGGGACCCAAATGCGTCCTGTTACGTAATAGGCGCCGTCTTCCTTCTGTTCTAATCGTTGCCTTGAGCCGCGTAAGGCTTCAGCCCTGACGTTTTCTGGTTTCAATGCTTCTACCTGAGCATCTCGTATCTGTGCAGGGAGACTAGACTGAATAGTGAGTTGCAATGCTCGCACGCGTCTAGGTACAGTATCCTTTCGACTGAGAGCGTCAGCCACAACATTGGCTTTGCCTGGTTGGTACTTGATGGCGCATTCATAATCGTTAAGTAGCTCGACCCATCGACGTTGTCGCATGTTCAATTCCTTCTGCTTGAAGATATGCTCGAGACTCCTGTGATCGGTGTAGATAGTGCACTTGGTACCGTACAGGTAGTGTCGCCATATCTTAAGCGCGAAAACGACAGCTCCCAGCTCTAAGTCGTGCGTAGTATAATTCCGTTCGTGAACCTTGAGTTGGCGCGAAGCATAAGCAATGACCTTGTCGCGCTGCATTAACACACATCCAAGACCCTGAATGGATGCGTCGCAATAAACCACAAAATCGTCCGTGCCCTCTGGCAATGAGAGAATAGGTGCACTGCAGAGTCTATCCTTTAAGTGCTGAAAATCTGTTTCCTGTGTATTACCCCAACGATAAGTAACACCTTTCTGTGTCAGTAGTGTAAGCGGCTGCGCAACCTTTGAGAAGTCGTTGATGAACCGTCTGTAATAACCCGCCAAACCCAAGAATTGGCGTATTTCCGTTGGTGTACGTGGTGCAGGCCAGTTTCTGATCGAGTCTACCTTGGATGGATCAACATGAATCCCATTCTTGTTTACCACATGGCCTAGAAAGTGGACTTCACGAAGCCAGAAATCGCATTTTGAAAACTTGCCGTACAGCTGTTCTGTTCTAAGAAGTTCCAAAATAAGTCGCAAATGCTGCTCGTGTTCCTCCTGACTCTTAGAGTAGATCAGGATGTCGTCGATGAAGACAATCACAAACTTGTCTAGATAGGGCTTGCATACTCTGTTCATAAGATCCATGAAGACAGCAGGTGGGTTCGTTAGCCCGAATGGCATGACTAGGAACTCGTAGTGGCCGTAGCGAGTTCTGAATGCTGTTTTGGAGACGTCCTCATCCCGGACTCTCAGCTGATGGTATCCTGACCTCAGATCAATCTTCGAGTAGTAGCTCGACCCTTGCAACTGGTCGAATAAATCATCAATACGTGGAAGAGGATAGCGGTTCTTCACTGTCACCTTGTTGAGTTCGCGGTAGTCAATACACATCCTGAAGGTACCGTCTTTCTTTTTCACAAATAATACTGGAGCTCCCCAAGGCGAAGAGCTAGGAAGAATAAAACCCTTATCCAAGAGTTCTTGCAGTTGTTTGGACAATTCTTCCAGTTCGTTTGGAGCTAAATGATACGGTGCATGAGCTATCGGTGCTGCTCCTGGAGCTAGCTCGATTTGGAATTCGACCTGGCGATGAGGCGGTAGCCCAGGTAAATCTTTAGGAAACACTTGAGGAAAATCGCGTACAACTGGGATATCCTCTAATCTCTTCTCTTTTGTTGATGCATCAGTAACAAGTGCCAAAATGGCAGCGTGACCCTTTCGTAAACACTTCTAGCCTTCAGAAAGGAGATGATGCCAACCACGGCACCACTCTTGTCGCCTTGAACTTCGAGAGGCTCTTTACCAGAACGGGGAATACGAACAATCTTCTCCTTGCATAATATCTCTGCTTGTTGTTGGGATAACCAATCCATACCAATGACGATGTCGAAACTACCCAGAACTATAGGAATGAGATCGATGGAGAAAGTCTGACCCGCTAAGACGATGTTACAACCCCTGACTACGTGTGTGGCCTCTAAACTTTTACCGTTGGCTAACTCTACGACATGTTTGGCGTTTAAGGGTGCTGGTGTACGTTTTAACATTTGACTAACTTTTAGAGACACATAACTTATATCCGCACCCGAATCAAACAATACAGTAACATAAAAGTCGTCGAGAAGAAACTTACCCATAACCACGTTAGGATCATTCCTTGCATCACCCTGCCCCAGCACAAATGCACGACCCCTAGCGCCGTTGTTCCCATCATTGTTATTTCCCCCGTTATTGTTCCCATTGCCTTGATTGTTGTTGTTGTTGTTGTTGTTGTTCTGGTTTCGGTTTAACTGGGGCAGTGTCTCTTGAAGTGACCTTCAGCGCCACAATGAAAACATCCCTTGTTGCCCTGCTGCTGATTCTGTGGTGTCTGCTGCTGCTGCTGGCGATCCTGAGTTACAGGCCGTGGGCTCCTACAATCCTTGGCCTCATGACCCATCTTGAGACACCTCTGACAACGACCCTTGTTGCACTGACCACTGTGGTGTCTATTACAATTGTTGCACCTTGGGTGATTTCCTCGATATCTTCTCTGCTCGTGACTACCAGAAGACTGCTGACTGGGGCTCTGGTAGTTATCAGTCTTTCGTTGTTGCACTTGTGACTGAACTGTAGCTGAACCCTTGCTGGAATCCCCCTCCCATTTTCGCTTGTTGTCACTGGGAGTAGCAGGAGTAGCAGAAGTGGAAGTGGTAGTAGCAGCACTGATACGTTTAGGCAGCCTGTTCTGTTCCACTGCCTGATCTGTGAGGCGATGAGCAAGACGTGTAATATCCTGGATATTATCAAGGTTGGCCACTGTGACACCTGTGTCACTTCAACCATCAAACAAATGCCAAACCAATGAAATATTGTATTTCATACTTGGGATTTGTAAAAATATGTGTATCAATTGCACATATCAACTCTTGTTCGATTTCAAGCTTTAAATCGCTTTCTAGAAGGTTATACGCGCTCTGAGCCGTAAATATAACCATTTTAATGCAACAAACACTCTGGAATAGTGAAATAGGCTTAACATACCTTAAATAACCTCCACATAACTTAGAAATAAGTTTTGGATGGTTTGGTGTGTTGAAATCAAGTTTGTTCGATCGCAGGGACTAATTGTGTCAAACTGCGAAACTATACCGATTCGTATAATAACGAACATTCCAGAACCTAATCATAAGTTAAATATGCCCTAAATATCCCTTACATAGCTTAGAAATAGGCTTTGAGGCATTTGGTGCGCTAAAATAAACTTTATGCTCATTCAGGGACTAAAAGCGTCAAAAAATGCATAAGTTTGCATTTTCGCGCATAACTTACGTTCTGAATACATCCGGACATCCAAAAATTTATGTAAGCATTAAAATATTTTATTTTAGTGTTTGGCATAAGAAAAATCCATTCGTCGCGCAATTTGGATCGTTTTTCGCGCTTATGCGCATTCCGTCGTAATTAAGCGAACATCGCGATCGTACGACCAAACGAACCGACATCCGAGATATTTTTGAGCATGTTTTGAGTTCCCTATACTTTAACTTCATTTTAGAGGCTTGAAATGAGGTTAACGAGCCTTAAACGTGTCAAAAATGGACTTAAAAGCATGCAGGGGCTAAAACTGTCATTTTTGAAAAGTTATGCTGACCAGACAACCTCAGGCGGCCCGCCTGAGTTTGTGTGGATCCTGATGCGGGCCGCATGGCCTCCCCAGTTATGCAAAACTGTTGCAAATAGCTGTTTACAGCTGTTTAACACCTCAAAACCACTTGCAACTGGTTTCTATCAATCCTAGGGGCTCCCATGGGTTTGTAAAATCAGTGGGTGTGTGTTGTACGATCCAGATCAAAGCTCGGGATTCAAGAAACGATCCTAACGGCTCTTGTTTTCCTATAAATACCCCCCCCCCATGTTTGCTCATTAAACCCACACTTGAATTCTGAGATTTTCTCTAAGTTGGAGTGGTGATCACTTCATACCTGAGAAATACTTGGAATTCAATCTTGCGGGGACCTTTTGTAAGTATTCTTTCGTTATTTTCATTCGTTTTCATCGTTAAAGTCAAACTGCGTTTGACTTTCTGCTTTGACCAGTTTATGGTCAACGCGAAGTTCGTTTGAACTTCATAACGTGAGCGTAATCACGATGGTTATAGTCCCTAGTGACTATACCTACTGATTACCACGTTATCTAGGCTCAGTGACGAGTCGTAGCTTCGGCCAGAATGCGTATTCTCGCGTATTTTGTAACCAAGCTACTTTTAGGTGTCAAAACCGTTTGTTTTGAACCAAACCTGTTTTCTAACTTTGTTAAACATGTTTCGACATGTTTAGCTCGTCACTTTTAGTTTAGTGCTTGTGTAGAGTCGTAAGTCAAGCGGACTAAACACCCGCTTAGACTTTCGAACACGACCCGTTTGGTCGATCTTTAGGATCCGACCAAACATATTTAGGGACCATAGTTGCATAGGGAATAACCTTCCGAGGTTATATCTTATGGTAACCTAGTTTAGGTAGTTGTATGATAAGTAGTTTATATGCCTTAGGTAAATTACCAAAATGCCCTTTTCATACATAATTGGTAATTAAGCATATGTAACCCAAACTTTTATCACTTAACTGATTATGCAACATAATTAAGCATGTTTAGGCATATAATACTTGTCATAGGACTAGTTAAACGGTCCGAACGCGTTTTACACAAACGACGCGTTAAAGTAGCATAAGCTACCTAAACGGGTCGTAATGGGTCGAAAGCACATAGGATAGGTTTCATTTTAGTATGTAGGCCTTGTTAGACCATATTATATGAGTTCCCACACTCATTTGGTTTACGAGACCTCATCCTATCCGATCTTCCGATTTAGGCCCGGTTTATTTATGTAGTTACCAATACTAGGTGTCGTTTGATTCTGTGCCCCCTCTAGCTTGCTTGGTAGTTGTTCAAGACTCCTAAGCACTCTCAAGTGAGTACATAGTCCCCTCTTTTACTGTTTTCAAATGTTTTGGGGTGAAGCATGTGTACCTATCTGTTATTTTCATGATTTCAAAGTATAAATGATTATACATGTTAATACTTATCTTTTGACAAACTGAATGATTATCTATGGTTTAAACACTGATTTTTCAAAGATTATAAAATTAATTGTTGGAATAGTACTTATTTTTGTTCACCAGACCGGTTGGTAGTATGATATAGCGCTATAGGATTTGACACCCCATTCTTGTTGTCATGGAATGTCTGAAACCAATTTGTTGCTCCATCCAAATAGGGATTGCCTTTGTGGTATTTCTATAGTCTCAAAGGTGTATTTTGATGCACTAGGTCTGAATGAATTCATAAATCACATTATTTTTGTATATTAAGTTATACTCCCAAAAGTATAGTTTGATGTGCTCTCATATGGGATATTGTACAAAAACCAACATATATAATTTTTTGTTAATAACCAAAACATAGTTTAATATGTTATTTATACAACCCAAAGCATATTTTGATATGTTCTTTATACAATCCAAAACATAGTTTAATATGTTATTTATACAACCCAAAACATATTTTGATATGTTATTCTCATAATCCAAAGCATAGTTTTAATATGTTATTTTCAAACCAAAACATAGTTTAATATGTTATTTATAAATCCAAAGTATACTTTTGATATACTACTGAAAACTTATTTATTTTACCAACTAAAGTATGGTTAATATACTATTTACTTAATGACTGGTTTCTGGTTGGTTAGTGTTTAGATAACGGGACGGGTGTAATGTGATGAAAACATGGTAGATACGCCGCTGGTACTTCTTATATATAAGTGTTTTCATCGCATTATATACCGTGGCGTTATTTAGTACACTTGGGTTAACGGTTTTGGAACTGAAATATATTCTAATATATTATTTATTCGACTTTCTTAAATCAAAGTATATTTTTATATATACTATAAACCTTTTTAACAAAATATTGTTTTTCAAACAATATATTTTTATACAAACTTATTCTACTTACTTATTTAATTTCCTATGTATTATTATCTGATTTCTTATAAATCTTTTATAAAAGAAAACCTTTTTCAAGGATCATGACTACTTTTCTTAAAAACTTTTTTTCTTTAAACTTATAAGTCATGAATCCTAAATCAATAAAACCTATGTACTCGCCGGCATTTTTATGCTGACGTACCTATTTTTACACATGTTTCAGGTATTGCTCTGTGATGATTGATGATATATGCTACTCATAGGATGGACTCGTGCCTTAGCGACTTTAAAAACTTGAAAGATAATAGTTGTACTTATTTGATTGTATTTAAACAATGAGTTCATTTATTCAATAAAACAAGATTATTTATTCCATGGTTGTGAAACAATGATTCTGTTACAACACTCCCCGACGTTTCCGCCACGTTTTGTTGTTTTACGTGGTCGGGGTGTGACAGAAAAGTTGGTATCAGAGCCAATGGTTATAGGGAATTAGGTTATTAGTAATGCTTTGACCTAGACTATAACCTTCCTAGGACCCTAACACAAGTTGTCTTGTGTTAATTTTAAAACAATGACGTCACTTATCCTTAGGTGACAACCACAATAAGAACACAAATTTCTATCCCGCCTTGAAAACTAATCATCTGTTCTAAGGTGATTTATTTTAAGGTTTTGAACCTTTCCAGTTTGACTCATATTTGGCTTAGTGCCTTTTGAGTTTTCAAACTTGTTAAAGTTTGGGTCTAAATAATGTGAACACGTGCAAACTGGAAGAGTGGGTGCCTGTACCCTGAGTCTTCTGTCTAAGGCTAGAGTGTTCGTACAAATCCGCAGTATCGGACCAGTCACTCTTACCTGGGAACTCTTGGGGTGAGTGTCCACTTATAGGCGAGCATGTCTTCGCGATACATTATATTGACCCATTTACTTTGATTAGTCACCATCTCATTTGTTTGCCTTAGGTAACAAACAAATGATCGCAATTTTATGCATTGTTATTCTGTTTTCATTTCCCTTGTTTCCTCCCATGTCTCCCATTTTCTTCATGGTGCCTCTTCATCGCAATAACAATGTCCGAACTAGGTGCTGCAATTGTCCATCAATTAGGTGTCGTACTACCAGAAGGCCGTTGATTTAGCTATCACCGTGACTCATCTCAGGGATGAAGCCATATAAGGAAACCGCTCCTTAGAGCAATCAATGCCACCGTCATCATCCGAATCAAATACCATGTTTCAAATGTACCCACGGTGGACGATGGGGAAATTTGGTTAACATGTGCCGCTTTGCAATCCAAAGCAAAGCTGGTACAAATCCTGCTGCTGCTCAACCTTCAAACTCTGCTTCATATGTCGCTTGGCATATCTAGCACCTCAACCTCATGAACTTTCTACCTTGTATATCGACTTAAGCACGCCTAGTGCAAGGTTTCGAAACACCTCTCGTTACACAAAAATCCAAAATCCATATAGGATCTTTCTATCCTCATAATTAGATCCTTATGGATGATTATCAATCAAATCGGAGACCTAAATTGAATTATTCGTATGTCTTAATACGTATATTACGATTCAATAAGGATAAATACAGATTCCTATTAAGATCTTTCTATCTCCATAGTTAGATTTTTAATTTTAAAAGTGCCAAACGAAATCCACGAATTGGATTCCTGGTGTGCTTTAAATATCCGTTTCCAAAGATAACAAATTAAAGATCAAGTTAACTAATTATGTGATTATGTGCTTATATGTTCTCTTATATGTTTTGTGTGATCCATCCAAATCCTCGTAGAATCTTTCATATCTCATATGAGGGATTCATAGTAGATATCCAAAAGTACTATCTTAAATCCTTAATGGACTTCTACGTTGTAGTAAAGTCCCTTTGGTTTTAAAGTACTATTCTATATTGGACCCCTTGAGTGGTCTAGTTAAACAGATTAATATGAAAATCTGGATAGGAATATCATGTGATGATATAATTGAAAAGATCCCTTAAGTGGTCTATTTAAGGAGATCATACGACGATCTAGTTAAAAAGATCATGTGTTGATCTAGTTAAAAGATCGTTCGTTGATCCAGTTAAAAAGATCCTTTGGTGGTCTAGTCAAATCGCTTCATGTTTACTCAATTGATTTTTTTTCCCTACGCATTATGAAATGAATTGTGCGGACTGTGCAAGGAATTACGTAATTATGGAGGCCTACATAATTATGGAATTCAGTGCACAGAAACCACAAGAAGTTTTGTCATGTGTTAAGACCTTTAGTGACAAGAGTAATGATACGGGAGAAGTCTTCGACCTTGACCAATGTCATTTTATCCCCAATTCTGATTTCAAGCACACACAAGTTTCCTATGATAAATCTTCATGAGAAACGTTCTTCTGTCCATAGTTCGAAACTCCATGTTTTGTTACTACAAGGACTTCGCTTTGATAGTAGTCAATTTCGCTAAGAATCCCAACATGGCCCAGCGTTTTACTTAAGGGTTCAATGGATTTATTTGAAAGCGAAACCGTCACAGCTGTCTTCACAAGTTTCCTCTAGAATTAAATTTCGGGACGAAATTTCCTAAAGTAGGGGAGACTGTGACACCTGTGTCACTTCAACCATCAAACAAATGCCAAACCAATGAAATATTGTATTTCATACTTGGGATTTGTAAAAATATGTGTATCAATTGCACATATCAACTCTTGTTCGATTTCAAGCTTTAAATCGCTTTCTAGAAGGTTATACGCGCTCTGAGGCGTAAATATAACCAGTTTAACGCAACAAACACTCCGGAATAGTGAAATAGGCTTAACATACCTTAAATAACCTCCACATAACTTAGAAATAAGTTTTGGATGGTTTGGTGTATTGAAATCAAGTTTGTTCGATCGCAGGGACTAATTGTGTCAAACTGCTAAACTATACCGATTCGTATAATAACGAACATTCCAGAACCTGATCATAAGTTAAATATGCCCTAAATATCCCTTACATAGCTTAGAAATAGGCTTTGAGGCATTTGGTGCGCTAAAATAAACTTTATGCTCATTCAGGGACTAAAAGCGTCAAAAAGTGCATAAGTTTGCATTTTCGCGCATAACTTACGTTCTGAATACATCCGGACATCCAAAAATTTATGTAAGCATTAAAATATTTTATTTTAGGGTTTGGCATAAGAAAAATCCATTCGTCGCGCAATTTGGATCGTTTTTCGCGCTTATGCGCATTCCGTCGTAATTAAGCGAACATCGCGATCGTATGACCAAACGAACCGACATCCGAGATATTTTTGAGCATGTTTTGAGTTCCCTATACTTTAACTTCATTTTAGAGGCTTGAAATGAGGTTAACGGGCCTTAAACGTGTCAAAAATGGACTTAAAAGCATGCAGGGGCTAAAACTGTCATTTTTGAAAAGTTATGCTGATCAGACAACCTCAGGCGGCCCGCCTGAGTTTGGGTGGATCCTGATGCGGGCCGCATGGCCTCCCCAGTTATGCAAAACTGTTGCAAACAGCTGTTTACAGCTGTTTAACACCTCAAAACCACTTACAACTAGTTTCTATCAATCCTAGGGGCTCCCATGGGTTTGTAAAATCAGTGGGTGTGTGTTGTACGATCCAGATCGAAGCTCGGGATTCAAGAAACGATCCTAACGGCTCTTGTTTTCCTATAAATACCCCCCCCCCCATGTTTGCTCATTAAACCCACACTTGAATTCTGAGATTTTCTCTAAGTTGGAGTGGTGATCACTTCATACCTGAGAAATACTTGGAATTCAATCTTGCGGGGACCTATTGTGAGTATTCTTTCGTTCTTTTCATTCGTTTTCATCGTTAAAGTCAAACTGCGTTTGACTTTCTGCTTTGACCAGTTTATGGTCAACGCGAAGTTCGTTTGAACTTCATAACGTGAGCGTAATCACGATGGTTATAGTCCCTAGTGACTATACCTACTGATTACCACGTTATCTAGGCTCAGTGACGAGTCGTAGCTTCGGCCAGAATGCGTATTCTCGCGTATTTTGTAACCAAGCTACTTTTAGGTGTCAAAACCGTTTGTTTTGATACCAAACCTGTTTTCTAACTTTGTTAAACATGTTTCGACATGTTTAGCTCGTCACTTTTAGTTTAGTGCTTGTGTAGAGTCGTAAGTCAAGCGGACTAAACACCCGCTTAGACTTTCGAACACGACCCGTTTGGTCGATCTTTAGGATCCGACCAAACATATTTAGGGACCATAGTTGCATAGGGAATAACCTTCCGAGGTTATATCTTATGGTAACCTAGTTTAGGTAGTTGTATGATAAGTAGTTTATATGCCTTAGGTAAATTACCAAAATACCCTTTTCATACATAATTGGTAATTAAGCATATGTAACCCAAACTTTTGTCACTTAACTGATTATGCAACATAATTAAGCATGTTTAGGCATATAATACTTGTCATAGGACTAGTTAAACGGTCCGTACGCGTTTTACACAAACGACGCGTTAAAGTAGCATAAGCTACCTAAACGGGTCGTAATGGGTCGAAAGCACATAGGATAGGTTTCATTTTAGTATGTAGGCCTTGTTAGACCATATTATATGAGTTCCCACACTCATTTGGTTTACGAGACCTCATCCTATCCGATCTTCCGATTTAGGCCCGGTTTATTTATGTAGTTACCAATACTAGGTGTCGTTTGATTCTGTGCTCCCTCTAGCTTGCTTGGTAGTTGTTCAAGACTCCTAAGCACTCTCAAGTGAGTACATAGTCCCCTCTTTTACTGTTTTCAAATGTTTTGGGGTGAAGCATGTGTACCTATCTGTTATTTTCATGATTTCAAAGTATAATTGATTATACATGTTAATACTTATCTTTTGACAAACTGAATGATTATCTATGGTTTAGACACTGATTTTTCAAAGATTATAAAATTAATTGTTGGAATAGTACTTATTTTTGTTCACCAGACCGGTTGGTAGTATGATATAGCGCTATAGGATTTGACACCCCATTCCTGTTGTCATGGAATGTCTGAAACCAATTTGTTGCTCCATCCAAATAGGGATTGCCTTTGTGGTATTTCTATAGTCTCAAAGGTGTATTTTGATGCACTAGGTCTGAATGAATTCATAAATCACATTATTTTTGTATATTAAGTTATACTCCCAAAAGTATAGTTTGATGTGCTCTCATATGGGATATTGTACAAAAACCAACATATATAATTTTTTGTTAATAACCAAAACATAGTTTAATATGTTATTTATACAACCCAAAGCATATTTTGGTATGTTCTTTATACAATCCAAAACATAGTTTAATATGTTATTTATACAACCCAAAAACATATTTTGATATGTTATTCTCATAATCCAAAGCATAGTTTTAATATGTTATTTTCAAACCAAAACATAGTTTAATATGTTATTTATAAATCCAAAGTATACTTTTGATATACTACTGAAAACTTATTTATTTTACCAACTAAAGTATGGTTAATATACTATTTACTTAATGACTGGTTTTGGTTGGTTAGTGTTTAGATAACGGGACGGGTGTAATGTGATGAAAACATGGTAGATACGCCGCTGGTACTTCTTATATATAAGTGTTTTCATCGCATTACATACTGTGGCGTTATTTAGTACACTTGGGTTAACGGTTTTGGAACTGAAATATATTCTAATATATTATTTATTCGACTTTCTTAAATCAAAATATATTTTTATATATACTATAAACCTTTTTAACAAAATATTGTTTTTCAAACAATATATTTTTATACAAACTTATTCTACTTACTTATTTAATTTCCTATGTATTATTATCTGATTTCTTATAAATCTTTTATAAAAGAAAACCTTTTTCAAGGATCATGACTACTTTTCTTAAAAACTTTTTTTCTTTAAACTTATAAGTCATGAATCCTAAATCAATAAAACCTATGTACTCGCCGGCATTTTTATGCTGACGTACCTATTTTTACACATGTTTCAGGTACTGCTCTGTGATAATTGATGATATATGCTACTCATAGGATGGACTCGTGCCTTAGCGACTTTAAAAACTTGAAAGATAATAGTTGTACTTATTTGATTGTATTTAAACAATGAGTTCATTTATTCAATAAAACAAGATTATTTATTCCATGGTTGTGAAACAATGATTCTGTTACAACACTCCCCGACGTTTCCGCCACGTTTGGTTGTTTTACGTGGTCGGGGTGTGACAGCCGATGTCACATGACTTTGAATTTCTGGCGCTAGCCCCTTGAGATATAACTCAATACGCTTGATAGGAGGGTCCACCATAGTTGGACACAAGATGGCCAGCTCGTTTGACCTTTTCGTATAAGCTTCAATTTCTGACCCCGTCATTTTCAAATGATAGAACTCCACTTCTAACTTGTGGATGTCATCACGTGTGAAGTATTCCCGTTTGATCAGTTCCTTGAAATCATTCCAAGGGGTGGCGTTAGCAGCTGCCAACCCTAAGATCTGTACTTGCGCATTCCACCAAGTCAGTGCAATGCCTTCTAGAGTACCAGTGGCGTACTTCACCCTGCGAGCCTCAGGGCATTCACACATCTCAAACACAGACTCGAGTTTTTCAAACCAATGGAGGAGTCCTACTGCTCCCTCTGTGCCACTGAACGTGCTAGGACGACAGTCCATGAAAATTCTTGAAAGTGCAAACAGGTGGCTGAGCGTGTTGACCTCCTGCTTGTGCGGCTGCAAGTGCCGCAGCAACTTGTTCGTTAATGAGAGCCGTCAACTGGGCTTGTGTCAAGTTAATGCGTCCAGCCATGATCTTCATAGCAAATGTAACATAAGTGAGAGACGTTCGCGAACAGTGCGATGACAGAAGAGAGTAAGCACACAAGTGTTCTCAAGCAATAATGAATAGTAGGCAATGTAATCTAAGCATACCATGAGCAAAGTTCTATGTAATCTAGCAAGTAGGCAATGTAAACATGAATAGTAGTACCTATGGTGTCGAGTCTTGCACGTGGAGCGAAGCGACGTTGTGGATCGTTGAGCACTGTACAGGTTATAGTCTAGTTTTAATAAAAACGTTTTCCCCTTATTAAAACCAAGTTCTCTATAACCAATGACTCTGATACCACTCTGTCACACTCCCAAAATCCACAAGCGGAGTACCACCGCTTGGAGGCGTGACATGACCAGGATCAAGCCACCAATCATATTGAACATCTATGTAAATAGTAAACGTAAATGTATATCAACCCACAATATGAAAGGTGTTCAAATAACATAGTTTAAGTAACGGAAGCATAGTATGAAAATCCAATGCCATAAGTGTTTAACAAAACATCCACGATCCATGTCCACAACGACCGCGCCTCCCAGTGCAAGCTCCATGTATACCTAACGACCTGCAAGGCATGTAATAGAGAGTCAACAACTAGTTGAGCGAGTTCACGGTTGGTTGTTCAACCAATGAGTTTCGTTTCAGTAATAGTAAGTTTGTTGCATAACTATGTGTTATTAACTAAATCAATTGTATCTTCAATTAGTGGGGGCTTCCCATGATTGTATGTACTAGACTAGTTGTAACCATAAGTGTTCTTCTTAATCCGAGAACAGGAGTACGTACGAGGTTTACGTAGGTTTTACGTAAGTGCCCTTCTTAACCCGAGGACAGTGGTACGCGTGTGGGTTACGCAGATTTTACGTAAGTGCCCTTCACAACCCGAGCCAGTAGTAAGTATGAATTTACGTAGGTTTTACGTAAGTGCCCTTCACAACCTGAGGACAATGGCAAGTACAAGTTTACGTAGGTTTTATATAAGGGTCCTTCGCAACCGAGGACGATGGTAGGTAGTCTAGTAACAGTGTAAGTACGAGTAGTTATTCAATCCCATTCCTTCAATCCCATTCCCCACCCACCGGGAATCCCATGCCTTGGTAAGAGTTTGAACTCACCTTGGTTTGCTCGGTATGCTAAACTATGTGCTCACAAGTAATCAATCGCGTCCTATAGTATGCACGTGTATTAAATCTGTCCAAGTTCGTATGTCTTTTATGTCATGAAGTGTGTGTTTAAGCAGTTATCACATATCATATATGCAGTTAGTCAAAACCGTACAAATCATGCTTGACAGGATTAACAAGCAGTTAACATACTTCACCAAGTTAACACACTTAACAGGATTCACACACTAGCAATGTTACATGTCTAACAGAGTTAACATGTTTACTAAATTAACAACTAACGGAGTTGATAACTAAATGAGTTATCTTGCTTAACAGGACATATTAGTTAACAACGTTAACAGAGTTAAATGCATATCCTTAACAGAGTTACATATTGAAAGAGTTAATGACTTAACTAAGTAAACAACTTAACAGAGTAATCATGTCATTACGTTTGACGAAATCACACATGTAACTGGCGAAAACTCTAGTTGGGCGAAAACCCTATGGCGAAATCCCTAATGTGACGAAAACCCCTTTTTGGACAAAGACACTTGGGCCGAAATCACTTTTGGGCCGAAAACCATTTGGGACCGAAAACACTTTTGGGCCGAAAACCCTTTTGGGCCGAAAACGCATGGGTGACGAAATCCCCAAGGTGTTTTCGTTGGGATAGGGTTTTCATTGGGTGGGGGTTTCCGTTGGGTCTTTCAATCATCAGCAACAGTTACGTTCATCAGCAACCTAATCGTCTAACAGTTTTCGGTGGCTTAAACAACCAATCGTTCAATCAGACCAAACATTCTTCACATCGGATCATATACCAATTCATAACCACAAGATTGTTTCCATGACATTCATATACTACAAGAAGATCATGCAGTCATAACATATATTTAAATAACCAGAGCCACCCACCACCGAGTTCAATCACGAAGATCTAACCGCTCATTCATCAATCATCATCCAATCATACAATTCTAATCATATGCTCATCATCATACCCACTAACAGTTAATTCATGGATTCACTAGTAGTCAAATGATTTTAAGATAACAAAATCATACATAACAGATTACAATGAAAGGTCACTAACCGGTACGAGTGTTTGAGAGTTTCACAGAAATCAAAGTTGCCGTCTCAGAGAATGAGGTGCTCTAGGGTTTCAGTTTTCTTTTAGTGATTAGACTTTCACGTGGAGTGGGGAAACAAAATATATAAGACCGATTTCCAGTGGGCCAAAGCCCAACCTGATTTCGTCGACCTCATGTGGACGAAAACACTTCCTCATGTGGACGAAAACACCCAAGTGTTTTCGTGAGGGAGGTGTTTTCGTGGGTGGGGGTTGGGGTATTCGGCTATGGTTCCAATTTAAACAGTGACTAATAACATCAAATATGTTATTAACTCAAATTCAATTATGATGCACACCCAATTATACAACACACTTGATAACACACTAAATACACATCAGATATAAAGTATCATCGACAATACGCTTTAGATATTACCAACGTTTACAGTTGTGAAACAACTAGTCGTGTAAACAAACAAACAAACAATTAACATGCAATTAATACGAAGATGGAAATCTTGGAAACTCGAGTTGTCACAGGCGAGGTATGCTATGTTTTTCAAGCTGCGTAAGAAGGGTGATGTCATCCAAGTTTAGGAGTTGTGACTTTTACCTGGACGACTCGCAAGTCTTAAGTTGTGTTTATTTCATGTTTGTGGTTGTGTCTTATGAACAATGTTTTTATTTTGTAGTGTTGTAAACTCGATGCATGTATCAACGCTTTAAAACAATGCTGTGGTATTTTGTTTTTAAAACTTGAAGTAATGGATGTTCATCACGGTTTTATTTTCATATAGCTTTGTTGTGATTAAGCTATGGTATTAAGAAGTCACACCAAATAAACCCACGCTTCCGCAAAGCCAGGGTGTGACAGTTAAAATCATGATGTACAATACAAAACCTAGCACGTGCATGGGATTCGAAAAGATTGAGATGCATTATGTATGGTTGTACAATACTACATAACATATTATTGAAGACGAAGGTCGGGCGATATGCGAATACGATCCGAATGACATTGATGAGAATGAGCTAGTTGACGAGGGGCAACGAGAATCAAATACGTGGGCGCCACACAATGAATACGTGGATGGGAACATTTGTGTGGATTTAATCGACTGTATTTGAAATAATTTCCGTGTCAATTCCGTTGATGACGAGTAGTAGTGTTCGTAGGTCAAGGCGAAATCTATTTTTTGCTTTTTAGCATGTATTTTTAGATTAAAATTTGTGGTTCTTTTTGTTATTTGTAAGTTTCTTATATTTTATGAAATGTTTAATTTTGTTATTTATTTTTATTTTAACTATTTAAATGATTATAAAAAAATATTATTTATAAATAAAAGAGATTAAACAAAAAATATAAAAAAAATGGAAAGGGAAGGGGGTGGAAGGGGAACCACACCCTTGCTTGGGGAAGGATGCTAAGGTGAAATGAGAGGGGTGACGTAGCGCTAAGATGGACGATGGGGGAGAAGAGGGAAAAGGGACCCACACCCCTTAGCCTAAGGGCGCCCTTAGGCGCCCTTAGCTGCCTAATCAGCTGCCACATCATATCCTTAAAAATCCTTACAAATCCTTAAAAACCACCAATTTCATCTTCAACCATACAAACATCCTTACATATCCTTACATTTTCCACATCATCACCTATTTTTTATTTAAGTTAACCCATTTTTCTAAGTTCACTTACTTAAATTATTAAAATATATTCAAATAAATTAAATGATTAGATATTAATATAAATAATTTAAGTAAAATAAAAAAACATAAAAACATAGAAATTGCATTACCTAAAAACAAAAGTAAACTAGATTTAAAAACAAACATTTTAAAAATAAACATAAACTACTCTCGATCAATCCATGTTATACTTTGCCTTAATCCTAGCACACTCAGTGTCATGTCAGGCTTTTTGAACCGGATCCATGTGGGCAGTCGGGATGTAAAGTATTTTTTTCTCTTTAAATTCCAAGTAATCTGTCATATGAACTCTCCAATCACCAATCGCTTGTTACTTAAGAGACAGAGTTTCGTTTAACCGGTCAAGTAGTTCTTCTTTCTTTTCTTGGTAAGAAGATCCTGCCTTGGCATTCCTCTTAACCTTATCCTTTGCCTTTGCTTTGTCTCTCCCGGTTGGCCTTTGTGTTGGTTCAACCTCAACATGAACAACATTTTCATCATCATCGTCATCATACACATGGACATCATCACCTAGTGAGATGCCATAATCCTCCACCGACAACGATGTATCGGCGTTAAGGTCGAAGGCCGTGGTATGAGCATCAGAAGGAGTACCAACCGGGGTGTATTCACCAGTGCTTGCTGTCTTTGTGCGTTTGGGCGGCTGAGCACCGTATACCTTGATTGGTCCGGACCATTTTTTGTGGTCCTTCACAACCCTCCAAACATGCTCATATTGAAATTGTTGTCTAGCGGGGTTATTCTTTCTATCAGCAATATATTATTCTCTAACTGCCCACAACAACATTTCGTCCGACATACCTCTCTTTGTATTGTTTTTGTTGCGTATGTACAGGTCGTTGAACCTGTTCACCTTGCTTTTAAACATGTGCCAATGTGACCTCAAGTTATGGGCGGTCCTCTCTTGGGAAACTTGAGGGCTTTTCAAGAAAATTTCTAAAACTCGTCCCCAAAATACACCCACCCTTTGACTATTTCCGAAAACCGGGTCCTCAGAAACGTGCACGTAGGCCTTGGCAAGCAGAACCTCTTCTTCTAAGGTCCATTTGATGCGTCTCACTTCAGAAGATGATTCCACAATTTTTGTGTTTTTTTCTTTTTTTGTTTTTTGTGTTTTCTTTTGCGTGGATGGAGTAGCCTCAACACTAAAGATTTGAGGCTCAACAAATGATGTTTCAGTGCTTGGAATAGCAGAACTCTGACATTGTTGTTGCTGCATTTGTTGTTGTAACTGCTGAAACATCATTTGTTGTTCGAACTGCTGAAACATCATTTGTTGTTTAAAAACTCCAGAATTTTGGTCAAACTGTTGAAAACCAAAATTTGGTAATGGTTGGCTTAGTTTTTTTGTGGAAACCCAAAGTTTGGAAGTGGTAAGTTTGGGTTTTTATCTGCACTACCTTGATTCAACAACTCAGCAAAGTTTAGGTTTTGGTTTGGATTCATTTTTTTTAAATAGAGATAGGTGAAGAAATTTGGTGATAGTTGCTGAATGTTATGTGTTCTTTAAGTGATTCAATGGATAGTTCTAAATATAAGGTAAATAGAGTTCAATGGGTTGGCAAGTAAATTAAATGTAGTAAATGAAGTTGGTTAATTAATTAAATGAAATAAAATGTAAACTGAATTTACGGTGACAAGAAGTATGAAAATGAAAGAGAATCTGTTATCTTTTGTATATGGGAAAGAGAATCTGTTATCTTTTGTGAAAATAGTAGTCTATTTAAATCTAAACTAATATTAAATGAAGTTGGTGTATTAATTATGTTGAAAGAATGCATGAAAATTAAATGAGGTTTTGATTTTAATTAAATGCAAGAATGATATAATATTCAAAATACGGGTACCGTAAGTTTTCTAAAAATATAAAAACAAAGAAATATCCTTACATAAAAACTAAAGAAAACTAGATTTAATAAGCAAACATATTTAAAAATAAACACTAACTACTCTCGGGTTGCCCGATTTACCCAAAGGTGTTCCACCAAATCGCCACAGATTGCATGATGCGCCTCCTCGCTACGTAGATTTTTGAACCTTTTGAGTCGTGCTTCAAATGCGGGCACAACTCCATGATTGTAACTTGGTGGGTCATCTTCATGATCATCACGTGCCCAATTAGATATGGCATGGCCTTCATCCCCCATAATCCTATTATGCAATATGATGCATGCGTACATTATGTCACTAATATTGTCTAAGCTCCAAGATCTTGCCTAACCACGAATAATTGCCCACCTAGCTTGAAGAATGCCAAAGGCTGTCTCGACATCCTTCCTTGCAGACTCTTGAAGTTTGGTGAAAAACTTCAATTTATCGGTATGTGGGTATGAAAAAGTCTTGACGAGTGTCAACCATTCTGGATAGATTCCGTCCGCAAGATAATACCCTTGTGTATATTGTGTCCCATTCACTATAAAGTTGCATTGTGGTGCATTCCCCTCTAAAAATTCATTGAAAATTGGCGATTGATTAATCACATTGACGTCATTGTTTGAACCTGCCACTCCAAACTACGCATGCCAAATCCATAGGTCATGAGAAGCAACTGCTTCCAGCATAATGGTCAGTTGACCATGGTCACCACGGATATATATACCCTTCCATGCAGTTGGACAGTTTCTCCAAGTCCAATGCATACAATTAATGCTTCCAAGCATTCCCGGGAAGCCATGCACATTTAAATGCTCCTCAAGTAACCGTTGGACGTCAGCTTCATTTGGTTTTCTAAGGGATTCTTCAAAAATTTCAATAACTGAACTACAAAACTTTTGTAAACAAATGATAGCGGTAGACTCACCAATGCGTACATATTCATCAATTTCATCAGCTGCTACACCGTATGCCAACTGACAAATAGCTGTTGTGCATTTTTGTTGAGGTGAAAGACCCTTTCTACCTATTGCGTCAAATCTCTGTGAAAACCACTTACTATGTTATGTTAACCTCTCAACAATTCGATTAAATAGACGAATGCTCGTCCGAAATCGTCTTCTAAAGAAATGCTCGGGGAACACCGGATTGGGAGCAAAATAATCGTTCCACATACGATTATCACCATCTTCACGAGACCTTTCAATGTACTTGCGTTTCACCTTTTGTTGAGAAGAACCGATGGCCTCATCACTGTCGAGCTCCAAAAATTGTTGTGCAATTATTTCAATATCATCTAACATTAGTTCTTCAAGTTTTGCAAGATCCATAAACGGATTTGGTGTAATCATTTTGTTTGTATGTATTTGAATAAGGAAATGAGAGTGAAATGGTGAGAGGTTGGTAAACAAATTCTTCAACTACACAACCAAATAAAGTGTACATATAAAATTGAGCTGGTACATAAGCAAATTAAATAAAGTTCATATGGGACAGTTACTGAATTCAATTGAAACAAAATTTGAAAATTAATTGAAAATGAATGAATTTGATAATGGGTCGGTTGAAAAAATAATTAATAAACATGGCTTTATTGCACAAGAACCAAAACAAATTGTGCCCTTGCAGTCGGATATTAATTCAATTTAGGATGCACTTTAATGGGCTTGTAATTAAGGACAAAATCCACCTCATCTCGGGCGGCATAACTTCAGAAGCGATGACGTTAGTCTAAGAGCTATGACGTAACCAGATGAGTGTTCATTACCATGACAACCACAACCTTTGTTAGGAAGTGCTTTGTGTCTAGTGTATTTTCGTCAACACAAACAACAATATAGTGCAAGGAAAGAACCAATATGTTTGGAAAACACCTTATTGTGGTTCTACTTTCACACCTATGCATTGTAAACGGGGTGAATGATATTTGAATTCTGCTTGGAATGATAAAAAAAAATAATAATAATAATAAGCAAACTTGTGTATACTTGTGAATTGCAAACACAGATGTTATATCAAAATCTTGAGCATATACTTTAAATGATAAAGCTGAAACGGGGTAACCGGAATTGACGAACACCTGCTTACTTAAATTAATCCACTTTGTATTAGAAACATATAAAAAATTGGTGGCATAATTTTTTTTTTAACGGCAAATTTGGATCACTGACGGACCACTGGAGTATCATCGTGCCACCAGCGGAACCACCCGATCATATCCATCTCCACTAGGCATAATAATGCCTATACACCAATTCAGGAGGAAACCCAATAAATATGGGAAAACCCCCCTTGTGGGAATCGAACCCAGGACCTATTAGTCCCAAAAGCTTATCCCACCCCCAAGATACCACTAGGTTATAAAGCCATGGGTCGTTTAGAAGATAGGGTGTAAGGGTGTTTCTCACATTGGGATTTGCGAGTGATAAACTCTTCACTTATCCAATCACCTCAGGGTGTTAGGAGTGGAGATCGGCAAATGTCGGCAAACCGGTTTACCGCGTCGGTAAACCACCGCCAGCAAGAAGTGGAGATTGGCAAAGGTCTTTGTTCGGTGATGCCATGACGATTCGGGGAGGGAGAATAGGAGAGAGAGAGGGGGTGTGTTGGGTGGAGTCCATTCCAATCTCAACCAATCACATTTTTTCTTTTTTTTTTTAAATAGTTTACCACTTCACCAAGTGTCTAACCATTGCCAACATTTTGAGCATAGTTTACCACTTTGACATGATACACTCTCATTGGTTGATTTTTTAGTTTGTCACTCTCAAGTGTTTAACCACTCCTAACACCCTCATACCATGTTAACTCTCTTCTTCATTCACTATTTTGCACTCATACGTAAGAGATGTTCCACCCAAACAATTTTTTTCTTAAAAAGAAAAAAAAATAAAAGTGTGATTGGTTGAAAGAGAGTGACCCATCATTAACCCCCTCTCTCCTCTCACTCCACACGGTGAGTAGTCCCCGGGTTGAAAGGTTTATCTTAGAACTTCTAACATAAATTCCCTTTAAACCTACACCTAAATTTGTACTAATGTTTACTATGGGACTAGAAGCTTCAAGCACTTTAAAGAGGAACACATCTATTACAAACCGTGATAGCTAAAAGGTTTAATGATTCGGTATGTTAGCCATTCTATCAAATTAATAAAATATTAGAGCTTTTTGAAAAACAAGGATTCACCAAAATATTTTGTTCGGTTTCTAAAAAGAAAACATTCCAAAGGAATAACTTTATCCGTAGGTTTTTTAGAGTAGTGGCTAATCCATAAACTTTTGGTAGAGGGGATGGATTTTTTTTTTAAATAGCAATGAGATCATATCATATTTCATTCCAGTAATCAGGGCAAATTACATAAGGATAGCAGGTAGATAAGCAATAAACTGCGCCACCATCCCTTTCTGAATAGAAAACCCTAATCTATTAAAAACAAAGTCTCACCCTGAGGGGTCGAAAAGTTGCTGTGAAATAAAACGGATTGATTAACAAACAACAAATTATGAAATGTGAAATAAAAATAAAGTTTCTATAGATATTTTATATATGGTAAAGAGTTGAAAATAAATTTTTGTACATCTATCTCTTATACTAAAGCAAAATAGTGTTGACTATTTGACCATGATGTGGCAATGGTATTTAGCCAGATAATTGGTTTTTAGGCGCCATTTCTATCAATTCTCTGAATTCTCCTTAGCGCTCAAAATTCCTTCCTTCTTCTTTGAAACGCTTCATAAATTATATATGGAAAGTTGAACGATTCATCAATTGCCATAAGATCTGTTGCTAAATTATGGAAGCGTTTCCAATTTTAAGGCTTATATACAATTTACTGCATTTAATCGGAGGATTCAAAGGATCATTCAAGTCGCCTGCTTTGTTTTATCTTCATCATCCTTTGAAAGTGAAGCATCTGTAAGTTGGATTCCATCTTTGTTTGTGATTTTGTAGTTGTTATAAGAAAACCCTAATTTCGTTGTATGATTTTTATGTTGTTGCTCTTGATTCAGATTTGCCTCAGATGGGTTCAGTCGATTATTATGCTGCCATGACCCACCGTGACCGCCTTTTTCATTGTCGCCGTCTCGCCGCCGCCACCGTCGAGTCTTCTTTGGCGTTTCTTGATGGCAATGAAACTTATCAGCTTCAGTCTCTTGGATTGTAAGTTCTTTTGTTTTGCCATAAAAGTGGAATTGGGGTTAAATTAAATTAATACAATATTTAAAAGGATTTTGTTTATGATTAATTTTGGGAATTCTAATCATGTGATGATGCAGAGTTGGGTATTTGTTAAACCAATGAACAAATTCAGGAAACATTTTTTTTTCTTATTATTCATATGACATATCTGTATGTGTGTGTCTTGAAATTTATTTAAGCATAGTTCTTGAAACTTTGATGTTTCATATAATTTGAGTTAATTGTATCACTTTAGTATGTTGGATTTGAATTTTGAAATGGTTGTGTTTTGAAACTTCAAAGCATATAATTTTTTTTCATATGTATTTTTGAAATAAGTTGGTCTTTCTTTTTACATGAGTGCAGGTGTATGATATTTCTTATAATTGTCAATTAGCGTTTGCTTACTTATTCGTATTCAAATAGCAAATGTTAAACATCCACTATTGATTTTTTAAAGAACAACATAATTGTTGGAAACTAAGCTCAAATTTTCTCATTAGATAGATTATTTATTTCTTTTAATAAAAGATATGTCACAAATAGGGATGAGCTCGGTACCAACCGGTGCCAAAAATTCCAAAAAATGGGTACGGGTACCAAAAATACCCGGTACGATCAGTACCGGTGCAGACCGATTTTTAAGGTAAAAAGCGGTACCGAATACGGTTAATGTCGGTACACTAAAAATCAAATCGGTTCGTGAAATTCGAAACCGGTACTTGGTGCCATTTGCTCATTCCCATGCCACAACACATTTTACTATTGTCAATTCATTTGTTTTTCACTGTCATTTTACCATTTACAAATAATTGATAGATCATTTGGCCAAGAAAATGTATTGTTTTGAACATTTATCATGTCTAATTGTGTAGGTTGATAAGGTATAAGTGACCCGGGAAGCAATAGTGGCGATGGTGATGACAACGATGGATGGGCACCAAAATTGGAGGTGGAGGATAACTACAATGCACATCTTTGATTTTTGTGTTTTTATGTATTAGAAGTTAATATGTGTTTGTAGAGAATTTGAATTTTTTTTGATATATTATGTGCATTTGACATAGCATGACATGTGTTCGATGCAACAAGAGAGATGCTTTTGATATGGGCTATATGGTACATAACGCTTAGACCGATTGCAGGTGAGACGATGTAAGAGATGACATGATTGAAGGAAGAGGCTAAAACGCCAGTTGAGGTAAATACAATTTGCTATTTTGGTTGAACTTGTGAAACATTGTATTGTATAATTGTGAATTGAAGTTTATTCCGGTTGTGCAGCAACAACTTGCAGCAGAGAGAAGGTGCATAAACAGCAGAGTGAGACCTTGAAAGCGAACTACAAGTATGAGCTGATTGATGGTGCACAAGACGATGGGATGGTGAAGTGTTTTGCTAGCCATTATGGGAAATAAAAACTCGACGACGACTATTCTGATGCTTCTAAGCTTGTTGACATATGTAACTTCATAGTTTAAGTGAAAGTGATGCTTAAGAAAAAAAAATTAGGTCGTTTATATTTGTGTAATGCCATTAATTTCTGTTTTGGTAGATTTATATTGGCTGTAGATTGGAGGGTGCTAGCATCTTCAGGTTATCCTCTTTTGTTTTCACTTTAAACTTCAGGTCGCTTGAACTTATGTTCATTTTTTTGCAGACATCAAAGTAACTCAAATTGCAAGCCTAACAAATAAAACTTTAGGTACGACTTATTTTTTCATCGCTTTTTGTTACATTACCACGTATCCTTTTCATCGCTTTTCATCCTTTTATATTTTTGTCTTAAACCTTAAACCCGTTTCTTATTGTTTATGTAACTTATTATATAGGTTTTAATACTTCTTACTTTTCTATTTTTTTCATTATTCAATTCTAGAAGAAATATTTACGGAGGTAAGGAAATGAAGACAAGATAAACGGCTCAAAGTTGGAGTCCAGGTCGTATGGAGTATATGTATGATCTTTTGTATAAAGTTGAAGGATTTATGAAAGTTGTAGCCCAAGTTGTAGCATGCAGAGCAATGTAACAAGATTATGTAGCAAAGGTATATGTGCAAATTTAATTTTGTGATGTTGTGTGTTCATTGGTTTATTCTTTAGATTATGAGATATATTGTAGTTTGTTATGTACTCAATAAGATAAGTTATTCACCTATTCATGCTTAATTATAAAACTTAAGTAATACAAGTGTAGTTACTGTTGTTAGTAGCATTCATAAACAATTTGTCCAACTTCTTTTTATAGATATTAGTAGTTTTGTTTTTTATTGTAGGACCAAGTCTAATACAAGTACATATTTTAATTTGTGACTTGAATTGAAAATCACCGTACACATTTCATGAATCTTAATAATTTAGATCACATTAGTATACATTACTTGAATATCACAAGTTAATAAACCTTTTTCTTTCTGACTACACTATGTTTTGGTTTATTAAACCTAAATGCCCAAGAAATCTAAATAATAAATATAACATCTGGATATGTAATTTCTACTTCTAATTATATGGTTATTTTGGGGTCTTGATTCATCAATGCTGCAACAAATTTGAATAATTTATTTGTTTATTTATTTATTTTTCTTGAAATAATCATATTTAAGTTTTTTTTGTTTATCGTATCTTAGTGTAGTTGGCTCCTTATATTATTCTAAACTTAACGGCTAAGTGCATCGAGTGTTCAGCAGAGATTACTATGAAGACATGCCCTCGAAATTCAGAGTATGTTAAGCGGGTCGAGTGGTTATTTTTCTTACCTCACTTATGAAGGTGTAACATGATATACTTGAAGCCATTGTAAAGCATTGTGCTTTGGAGTAGAATGTCGAGTTAGCTTCTGAAGTTGGAGACTTTACTTGATGATAGCGTGGGGCAAAATGTCGAGTTGGAATTTGAAAGGAGTGGCACATCTTTGACCGTTCAGTTGGTGGTGAATGACCGACCTTTACATCCAGGTTATATGTTTTGCATTTATCATGTGTTCTTTGTTTCAGGCTGAAGACTTACACTCAATAACTCTTTCGGAGTTAGGAGTGGCACGTCTTTGTGATGTACATTTTTGAGGTGAGATTTTTAACCTGTATACCTACAAAAGTGTTGACTTAAGTTACGTTGTATGTCTAATTAGTTTAACGGTTTTAGGTAAAAGCTTTAACTGAATAGGAAACGACTTGAAAGTCTCTATAAGAGTACACCTAGCTGAGAAGCCGTAGAATAATCATTTTTGTTACTTGAACGATTTGATAAACTTATCTCTATTTTTTATTGCCAGCAAAATTCATCAGATATTAAAGATATTAACGGTACATTGTCAATTCATAGGCAAGTGGTAAGTGATATGGTGGGTTTACTTTATAAAATTTATATTTTTCAATTTGTTGTTATGATCCTTGTGTTGGGCGATTTTTGGCAGTGGAGCCGCTAGTGAAGACGGCTGACCATACGGGACAGAACTATATTAGGTTTGGTTCCGAATCTTTAGCCGCGTTTATTTGATTATACCGTCAAGCCGATCTCTTTGAAGAGCGGTGGTTAATCAATTGCATTGACAAATTATATTTTTGGTTGCATTAAAACATTAATAGTATAGTTTCGACTCAGTTTTTTTAATCTGTCTTTTGATCTTTTCCTTATCTAGCCTTAGGAGGACATGCTAAAGAATGCAAATAATCAAGGAACAACCATCCTCCATAATCTGAAGGTAGATTATACTTTGGGAGATTTCGAGGAAAATCAAAATATTCATTTTGTAGAATATTTCCAAGTTTTGTATTTAGTTATAACAAAGTTACGCCATAATACAATAAAATACTAACAAAAAAAATGAAAGATATCCTCTAAGGTGGATCTTTTATAGTGGTTATTTGCTATGTTTTAATTTTCTTGCTTTTGGTCAATTAAAAGTGCTAACATCAGTTAGCATGAATTCTTGGACCCTTTGTGATCTTTTACAGTGATTATTTGCTATGTTTTAATTTTCTTTCTTTTTGTCAATTAAAGATGCTAACATCAGTTAGCATTAAACGTTTTGTAGGTAATTTTATGGAGCTACACATATTGGTGGTTGTTTAGGGGAGTTAACGGGCTCTCATATTCATCGCTTTTCATGGAGGTAAGTTGATTTCTTATATCATTTCATATCATTTTTGTTGGGCTGGGTAAAAGATCAAGATGGGTTGAGTCAGGTTCGTGACCTATTCAATCCAGTTGACCCGTTATAATATATATATTTGCATTAAAGGCATCATGCAAGCTGGTTGGATGATCTTCTTTTTTCAAATAATTTGACCCGTTATAATTAGTTTTCCAGTTGAGGATAACCATAATGTAGTGATTATGTAGAAAGCATATTGTTATCATTCTAAAGTTTTGTTTGGTGCTTTAATATTTGGTGCAGAAGGTATCTATCCGGCGACCCTTAGACGTGAAGCCCAACTTTGGAAAGGTCTAGAACAAAAATGATGATCTACATTGGCTTCAATGCCGATAGATATTATATGTTTATGCATTTTCGGTTTTCCTATAGCTTTCTACTTTGATTCATGATTTATTTTGTAAATGAAATCACTTGAAGTTTCGACCAATTGTTTAGTTTTTGGCATAAAATATGGGGACTTGGGATTAAATCACATTGAATGTTTATTTGCTGGTAGGTATTGCTGGGTTTGGTGATAAGTGCAGGTTATTGGACTTGGGTTTGACTTTGACTTGGATGATGGCTAGAAGCTTGAAGTTTGTTGCTGATGCGTATGAAAGCCAATATAGTTTTGAAGATTGATGTTTTTTTGTTTGAACTGTATTTTGTCTTGATATTGATTGTGTTCGTTTGTTTTTTGTTTGGATTTTGAATAGGTTTTATGTTTGTAATACTTGGGTTGTGTGTCGTCACGAGTAGAGTTAGAAGTAGTAATTGTTATTGGTTAGAGTGGTTGGGGTAGGGGTTTGTTAAAACCTGTTCTGTAAGGCCTTAGGCGTTTTTGAGGTTGGTGTTCTTGGGGTATGTCTCGGAAGACCCAATGCTCTTTAGGTGTAACTATTATTTTTTAATTTTATTAATAAAGTTTTGACGGGGTGTCCTTGTTTAGAAAAACAAAAGATTGAATTAATTACTTTAGTTGCATGCCTAATTTGAGGTTTTCTTTGTAAATAGACTTCCTTGATTTTTTTTATGGTATAGGATGAGTCGGGTTGGGTTGACACGCAAACACAACTCCGATCATCGGATGTTGCAACTAGATACAATGTTGGGGCCTTTTTGTTTATACTATTAGGGGAATCATTGCTTATGTAATGTGAAAGGCCTTCAACACTAATTCGAGGTTAGATCATTATTTATTTTATATCCAAGGTAAAATTATGTTTACGATCAATATACATAACTTCAGGATGTCAAAGAGAAGCACTCAGTTACTCTCTTATAGCTCAATATTATCATGATGTAATAAAATATTTACGTATTAAAGTAAATTTTTTTTTTGTTTTTTAGCCACCCGTGTATTACACAGGGACTTAGACTAGTATTTTATATATGGTAAAGAGTTGGATGTAAACAAGTTTAACAGAAACACGTTAAATAACACAAACAAATGAACCATATCAACTATTAAAATTATTTTAAATGTAACTATTATAATTATTTTAAATGTATGAAAATGAGGGTTTAGCAATAGAAAATTTTGTGGATGAGTTTTTAAATTACCAACGAATATATGTAGCTAAAAGTTCAGCTTCATTTTTTTCGTTACTGCCTCTTCTCACCTTCTTGTTTTTGCGAATTCATGTTTTTTTTAATGGAAAAGTTTACTTTCGTCGATTTAAATTACTCTCTTCACCAAGTTTAAACCTAAGACCTCCCATGAAAGAGACATGTATCTTTATCAAGTGGAATAGACCCCAGATTAGTAGTACACCAATGTTCGTTCTACCCTTTTATCTATGTGTAATAAACAGTATATTTATTAAAACGGAATGTGATCTCCCAAAATTTAATATGATACGTTATAACCTATACAAACCCATTATGACCAATTGCAAGTCAATACGACTAATAATGTGATAGGTATGTTTTGTAAATGATAGTTTTTAATTCATTTGATATGACCGTTTGTAAATTAATTTGCACTACTACAAAATATCGAATTTGGGTAGTGTAAACAGGTTTTTAGGCGGCTTTCAAATGAAACAATTTTAACGTAGCTTCAAGTTTTGAAATCGTATTACCACTGTATAATGGTTTTAATGCATCATCAAGTAAATAAATGTTATAATTTTACTTTATCACCAATATCATTCTCTAAATCATTAAACATGTCATCTAAATTGTTATCATTTAAAGTGTCATGGTTTGAATTTGTATTATTGAAATTGTCCTAGGAGATTTTCATATGCCTTCTTGTCTAAATTAACCGATGTCGTGGCACCGTCAATCCATGATTCCCCATGCACTAACCAACAAGAGTGACTAGGCATAAAACCATTTACAATCAAAGGACACTTTATGTCACACCCTGACTTTTGCGGAAGCGTGATTATTGGTGTGGCTTTCTTAATACCAATGTTGTAGAAGGCGCTAGTCAGGCGGTGAGGTACCGCCTAGGGATTAATCGAGAATCGGAATGGGATTTTTATATGTATTTTTCCAAAATTATATATATATACACAATAATATAAAAATAATACTTCAAAATTCATATAAATACTTCAAGTTTCAGATAGTATGGTTCGATTTTGACCGATTAATATAGTCTGATTAATCCGATTTTTGACCGCCTAGGTACCGCCTTTGACCGACTTTGACCATGGCCGATTAATTGACCGACTAGCTCAAAATTAGGCAGTAAGTGGCCGCCTAGCGCCTAGGCGCCGATTAATCGGCCGCCTAGGCCGATTTTTGCAACCATTCTTAATACCATAGCATTCAATCATAACAACGCTATATGATAAAACCATAAGATGTTCATCCATTAATTAAGTTTGAAAAATAGCACAACATAATTGTCTGAGACATCGACACCAAATTCAAGTTACAAACGACAAAAAACTTTAAACAAACCCGAGTTTAGAACCATGTATCTCGTCCAGGATTAAGATACATCTCCTAAACCCTAATGACTTGGATGACATCTTTTATTTATAACGCAGCTTGAAAACATGCAAACACCTGCCAGATCCACTTAGTTCCCTGAAATACATGTAATTTGAAAACATCAACAAAAGTTGAGCGAGTTCATGTGTTTCGTATATGTATGTATAAACCTTTGTAAACAGTGTAGGTATGTACGTTTGTAAATCCCGGTATGAAAGCAAACAAGGAAAAGATCACCAATGGTTTGCAAGGCCACTGATATGTGTGACGGTGTAGGAAGACTCAAACCTAGCAAATTTGTACCGGGCTTCCGGCTGGAAGACATAGTCACCCTATGGGCCACCCTGGTACTCATGGGTGTGGGCTCGCTACACCCAAATAGATCTATCACTCATGCCCCTCGGTCCTTATACGAGGATTAATGGTCTCAAGTATCCGCCTATCCGTTCACATGATCTATGGTACTTTCCTAGGCTAACCATACCAATTGTATTTGTATGTAATCCTTTTGTAACATGTATTTCACCCCCGAAGTTAATAAACAAAACAGTTTAAAGAAAAGGGGGACATGAACTCACAGTACTTGTAACTCAAATCTCTTCAGCAACCACGACTACCTACAATGTTCTATGTCTATTAGACGAACGGGCCGTGCCTTGCCTTAGAATTAACGTTTCTAAGTTACGTTTCCTTCATGTCTTCAATGATATTCCAAGTTATAATTACTTGTTAAAATAATAATTATTCAATTTTGGAATAATTGTTAAGCAATATTTTGTATTAATACTTCTCAAGTATTTATACTTATATTTCCTTCCCAAGGATGGGGGTATCTCATACATGTATTTTCGTATGCTCATACTTGATTATTCCGGAATATTGAATAAATATCCAATATTTATTTCCAAAACACATGTTTTAAGGAATATCACTTGGAAAAATTATTCATAATCTTTCTTTTGGTAAAACTATTTGTAGTTCCAAATTAATATATTTTCAAGTCTCACTCTAGAAAATATATATAAACTTATTTTGTCCAAAAATAATGTATTTCAAGAAAATATATATATTTTTTTTCTCAAAATCATATATCTTCTAAATATTCTAAGAAAATATATTTTTACTTTTCAAAAATAATATATTTTCTCCTTGTCGAAAATATGATATAATTTGTAATAATAATAAAAATCATATTTTCATTTCTTTCATATCCAAAATAATATTTACCAAAAATATATTTATAACGGTATTTTCCGAAATATTTTTTAAGTTACGTTCTTGCGTTCGGTTTCACAATATTAAGTGGGTAACTTATATATGTATTCCTTGTGATTTTGGTATTATT
Organism: Helianthus annuus; assembly: GCF_002127325.2. Taxonomy (NCBI): domain Eukaryota; kingdom Viridiplantae; phylum Streptophyta; class Magnoliopsida; order Asterales; family Asteraceae; genus Helianthus; species Helianthus annuus. The sequence continues at coordinate 70,987,518 of NC_035448.2, forward strand.
TTAGATTGTAAATTCTTGGTATTTTGTTAAGTTATATTACTTTAAATCCTAAAATAATATAACTAATACACAAAGTATACAAATAATCACACACAATGTGTCTTTAATGTAAATATATATTCTAAATACATATTTATCCATTTTTATTTATAAAAACCAACCTCCAATACTTGTATTTTTGTAACAAAATCTATGGCAAAGTTTATATTGAAAACCAGAGTTAAAACACACTTGTAAATATTTGTTTAGAAAATATTTTTCTAGGTGTTTATATTTTTAGAAAATTTTGCCATAGTTTCCCCTAAAAATGGAGGTGTCCATGCTATCAAAGCATATCATTTTCTTTTCAAAATCATCACAAACAATCAACAATCAATCTACACTTACCGAGTGCCAAAACAATGCTATCTACATAATAATCATGAACTTGAACTTTCATAAAAGTTGTAGTAACTTGGTAGTGTGTTAAGTAGACTTAGTTACCCTCCAAAATGTATTTACTTCTTTATAAACTTCACTCTTGAAAGATTTAGGTGTTTACAACTTGTAAACATGTTTTACAAAAACATTTCTTTATGACATCTTCTTGTTTCACAAGGGTTTATACACTTGTTTTACCACCAAAATAGTGTTTGTTTAAGTAAGAACCAAATCTATGTAAATCTTGTTATTTAACTTGGTTTCTTTGGAAAACTATTTTTGAAATCATGTTACATACTACATCATACACAAAATCGTTTTCATTTTTCAAGTTCATGAAAACATAAAGCATGATGATCTTGGTCTTTCACAAGATCATCACCTTAACTTACTAGATCATGTGTTTAATCATAATCTAATAGGTTTCTTATGATGTCTAACATCACTAACACAAACCATCAATCACCAAGAAGCAAATCAACATAAATCAACATGTATTCATATGGTGTTAAGCTTATATTATAGTTTCATGATTAAGTTCTTTAATGTTCTTCATGATTAACAATGTTCATCATCTTTTAATCATCAAAATATGAAGTAAAAACAAGTTACAAGGAGCTTACTACTACCACAAGGGCTAGGGAAGAACACTAGAAGTTGAAGATGACAAATGTGTTGGATAATAGCAAATGGGAAAGGTCCTTCAAGATCCAAGACCACCAAGCTTCATTAGACACCTTCTAGAACCTTTGTGAGTATATGGAATGATTGAACAAGATTGGATGATGATGGTGGTGTTGGTGGGTGTTCACGGCCGAGAGGGAGAGAAGAAGGAGGAGAGGGAGTGGTGTGTGTAAGATGAATGAGAATGATCTTTCATGGTTATACTTATAACCATGTTTAAGGTTTAACCATTGGGTAAAGTGTTTCTTAAGTACACAACATGATCTTGGTCATATCTAAGGAAGATCAAGTAAGATCAAGAAGGATCAAGGGTGGGGCCACATTGTGACCGTCCACCATGGGGGGGGGGGGTATTTAGTTGGGGTTTAATAATAGTTAAGAGATCTAGTTAGGATTTAAGTGTATTAGTTAGTGTTCATGCATATTGTGTGTTATATAGTGTGTTAGGGTGTTCGGGGATCATAACTAGCTCAGAAATAATAAAACAATGCTTCTAGTATAATTTTGGTGTTTTGTGTAGTGTCCGGTTGTTCGGTTAGATACCGGTTCGTTAAATTGTCAAACTATACCGTTTAGTGTTCTTTATGTATCCTTTTGTGACACTTTTAATTCCCGACACTTAGGAAAGCATTCAGGACCATTTAGTCATATTTTTGCATGTTACTAGCTTGTTAAAAAGCTAATTTTGGCTGAAATATGCTGAATTCAGCACTTTATGTGGGTTTTAGGCACTTTCCGGCACTTAAACTATCACCTAGTGAAGCAGTTTTGTGATCCTCACTTTTCTACACACTATACTAGTGTAGTACCTTGTCTCTGGCCCATATGGGGCCTCAAAACACTGTTTGTCTATGTACTGAACATTGTCAGCATTTTTCTGAGTTATCCGCTAACTGTGCTAACCGTGCTTTGTTTATCGTTTATGTCAACAAAGTTTGTATGTAAATATGATGTGACATTATGAAATGTGATGCACATGTAAGTGTAATACAGTAATCAGAAAGCAGTTAATTGTAATTCAGCACAGTCATTAAGCAGTAATCATGATTAATTAAATAGTACAGATACCTGGATTTTTTACAGTTGTCGCACTCTATATCTCTAAAATTTTCAAATCTTGAAAAGGTTTTACAAGTTATACAAGGACACCAAATCCATTTAGAGCCAACATTTCTTCGATTAGATTCACCAACTTTTTGAAAAGTAGAAATGCTTTTCTTATATATTTAGAAGGACGCACACCTTTGTACATCTAATATTCTCTACCTTCTATATGAAAATTACAATACTCAAATGAGTGATATGCAATTTATGTACAAGTTCTTAATAGGTACTCTAAGGCAGTGGATCATAACCCACTTTTTGAATATTCTATCTCATACGTATACATTTTAATGGGTCAACTATTTAGAAAAAAATGGGCAGCGTTTCTCCATAACTCCCCAAGTAAGTATGCGGATAAACCGCAAACCCGAAGGAGTAGGGGAAACAACTGCTGATTTTTTCTTAAATGGTCAACATGTTAAAATAAAACACACGTCCTAACGAGATATAATACTCAAAAAGCAATCCCTACGAGGACAACTTGGGACAGCTATACTCTAAAGAGTTATCTTCAATGCATATGTATCCATACATACACACACTCGCACACACATAACATACATACATATATACACGTGAAGCATATACATACATACATAAATACATGTGTGTGTATATGTTCCTCTCAATCACCTATCACTGAGAACACATATCCACAAGTGACTTGGTCAAGTCCTGAACTCATTGCAAGTTTTTCAAGTGAAGTAACCACTACAACTCTAGGTGTGACACCTGTGTCACCGCGACCATCAAACAAATACCAAGCCGATGAAATATTGTATTTCATACTTGGGATCTTGTATAAATATGTGTATGTTTTGCACATATCAATTATTGTTCAATTTCAAACTCTACATTGCTTTCTAGAGCATTATACGCAAACTGATGCGTAAACGTACTCAGTTTAATGCGACAAATACTCCGGAACATCAACACATACTCAACATACCTTAAATAACCTTTACATAACTTAGAAATAAGTTTTGAAGGCTTTGGTATAGCAAAAACAAGTTAATTCGCTTAGATGGACTAAACTTGACAAACTGCGAAAGTATGCCAATTTGAACTGTAACGAACATTCTGGAACATGTCCATAAGTTACACATACCATAAATATCCTTTACATAGCTTAGAAATAGGCTTTGAGGGGTTTGGTATGCTAAAACAAACTTTTGGATCATTTAGGGGCTAAAAGTGTCAAAAAGTGCACAAGTTTGCACTTTCGCGCATAACTTACGTTCTGAATACATCCGGACATCCAAAATTTATGTAAGCATCCTAATATTATGCCTTAGTGTTTGGCATGAGAAAAATCCATTCGTCGCGTCATTTGGATCGTCTTTCGCGCTTATGCGCATTCCGTCGTAATTAAGCGAACATCGCAATCGTACGGCCAAATGAACCGACATCCGGAATATTTTTGAGCATATTTCATGTCCCCTACACTTTAACTTCATCTTAGAGCCTTGAAATGAGGTTAACGGGGCTTAAACGTGCCAAAAATGGGCCAAAATACGTGTTTCTGAAGTGCAGGGACCAAAATTGTAAATTCTGATCTGGGAACCTTAGGCGGGGCGCGTAAGGATTTACCAAATCCTTACGCGGGGCGCGTGAGACTGTCAGACAGATTCAATGTATCTATTTAATGCAGTTGGCCTTTCGTTCGATCAAGAGGCAATGCCCTTTCACCTAATCAAGAGCCAAGGGGCAATTTCTGACTTACCACAAGAATTTGACAAGTGTACGCTCGAGATCGCGGCACGATATTCGATAAACGATCCTAACGGTTCCACTTTTCCTATAAATACCCCCCCTTTTGTGTAAAAACCCACAAGAATCAGATCTAAAGCTCTAAGTTGGAACCATTGTTTCATACGTGAGCTATTTGATCTAGATTAGCACTCGGGGACCCTCCGTAAGTCTTCTTTCGCTCTTTTATTCTCTTTTCGAGTCCGAAAGTCAACGTTTTGTTGACTTTCTGCATTGACCAGCTTATGGTCGATGCGAAGTTCATGGAACTTCATAACGTGAGCGTGATCACGATGGTTATAGTCCGTAGTGACTATACCTACTGATCACCACGTTATCTAGGCTCAGTGACGAGTCGTAGTTTCGGCCAAAATGCGCATTCTCGCGTATTTTGTAACCAAACTACTCGTGAGCATCAAAGCCGTTTGTTTTGATGCCAAACCTGTTTTCTAAACTTAGTTAAGCATGTTCTAACATGCTTAGCTCGTCACTTTTAGTATAGTGCTTATATAGGGTCGTAAGGTAAGCGATCTAAACCATCGCTTATACTTTCGAACCCGACCCATTTGGTCGATCATTTTGATCCGACCAAACACATTAGGTGACCATAGCTATAACCTTCTGAGGTTATACCTTGTAGTCACGATGTTAGGCATTCCAGACGCGTTCTACGCGAACGACGCATTAGGGTAGCATAAGCTACCTAAACGGGTCGTGATGGACCGTAAGCATTTAGGTTAAGTTTCATTTTAGTATGTAGGCTTTGTTAAACCATATTACACAAGTCTCCATACTCGTTTGGTTTACGAACCCGCGTACTATCCGATCCTTCCGATTTAGTCCGGTATATTAACATAGCTACCTATTAGGTGCCGTTTGATATCCCGTGATCTTTAGCATTATCTGGTTATTATACAAGAACTCCAAAGCAATCTCAGGTGAGTACATTGAACCCCATCTTTTACATGTTTTCGAGGAGTCAATGTGAGTACATTGAACCCCTCTTTTACTGTTTTCCAAACTGTTTTGGGGTGAAACACATGTGCCTACTTGCTACTTTTATGCTTTTCGGTTTTCACATCATATACTACTATGTTCGATAGTACATATATAGTACATGATTTCATTGTGTTTATGCTATGTATGCCCATTGTGTGCGTACTTAGTACATTGTTTTACATTTCATGCTACGTACGCCCATTGTGTGCATACGTAGTACATTGTTTCACATTGCATTACTGTTGCATATGCTCATCCAGCATATGAACACATTACACTACATTTTGAACCGTTGTACTCTACAATACATTTCATGCTACGTACGCCCATTGTGTGTATACGTAGTACAATGTTTCACATTGCATTTCTGTTGCATATGCTCATCCACCATATGAACACATTATACTACATTTTGCACCGTTGTAACCATTTGACTATACATAAACATTTCTACCGTTGTTAAACATTTCATCTTGATGGTTTGGTTTGAGTAAGTGATTTAAGTAACGAGGCATGTGTAATATGATACAAGCATGGTGGATACGCCGCTGGTACTTCCTATATATAAGTGTTTGTATGGTATTACATATCGTAGCGTTATTTGAATCATTTCAATTTGAGACATAGAACATTTTATACAAATAACACGCTTTTCACCAGACATTGATTTACAAACAACAAATCTTATACAAACTCTTTTTACATGGTTATTCAGTTAACCAGGCATTGTTCTCTTATTTATACATATCATTTGATCTTACCGTCTTTCAAATGATTTACAAGACAAAGCAAAATACGAGGTTCATGACTAAACATTTTCTCCAACTCAAGTCATGAATTCCGTTTTCACAAAACCAATGTATCTCACAGGCATTTTTATGCTGACGTACCTATTTTCACATGTGTTTTCAGGAGATGATGCATAGGACTTATCAAGACATACTTAGGCGGACCTGTGCCTTAGTGACTTAAAACGAGACAAGAACTAGTTAATTTATGTTATGTACACTTTGATTCTTGTTTAGACAATGTAAACTTTCATGTTTGATTTATAAAACGAAACTTCATTTGCCATGGATTTGAAACAATTGATTCTGTTACAACACTCCCCGACGTTTCCGCCACGTTTTGTATGTTCTACGTGGTCGGGGTGTGACAGAAAAGATGGTATCAGAGCATCGAGAATACCTTTCGCCACGTGCAGTGTCCGGAAAATCGCAAGGTCGAGTTTTCTTCGAGTGTGTTTCAGAAGAGGGCTCTTACATGGTGGAACGGGGTAATGAGAGACCGTGGTGCAGATGTTGCTCTAGCACAAACATGGGCTGAACTGAGAGCTCTTATGATGAGAGAGTTTTGTCCTCGTCATGAACAACGAGCGTTGGAGAAGGAGTTTGATGATTTGAAACAAGATAGTGTCGAACACAGGGCATATACTGATAGGTTTGAGGAGTTGAGTCTACTTTGCCCGACTATGGTCGCCCCACTCGACAAGGCTATCGAAAGGTACATCGACGGCCTGCCTGACTCGGTACAAGACATTGTCACTGGTAGCAACCCTACCACACTCCGTCAGGCCATTGAGCTATCTGCAACCTTGACTGAATCGCAGATCAGAAAGCATAAACTTTTTCGAAAGGGTGACAAGAAGCCAATCGAGGAATCAAAGACCATGGATGAACAGACTGAATCTCCTAAGAAGTCAAAGAAGCGAAAGGCTTCTCAGAACTTCGCCGTGGTCGCTCACAATGGTCAAGCCGTCCCCAACCAACCAGCTCAACCCCCTGCTAGAAAACCATACAATGGAACTGCACCTTTGTGCAACCAATGAAGCCTCCATCATCACGCCAATGTACAGTGCCGCAAATGCCAAACTTGTGGACTCATAGGCCACACAGCAAGAGTCTGCCCAGCTGCAGCTGCGCCAAACCAAGCTGGCAACAATCCTGCTCAAGGTCGTTTTCTACCAGGCTCTTATTTCAACTGTGGCGAGATGGGTCATTTCCGAAGAAATTGCCCAAAGCTTGCTAATGCAAATCCAACACAGGGATAAGCATCTGACTGACAAGAAGACAACATCGTTTAGAAATAATCACATCTTATGTATTATTTTCTTTTGTTGTCAAGGTCCAAGAAACCGTTGTTATCGTTGTTTATAAATAAATTTTTATTTACATTGCAATGTATTTGTGTGGTAACATATATAAACGACATATCCCTTACAATACCGACAATCAAGTAACCGTATTCCTTGAAGAACAAACTACCCCCAAAATTTTCCTATTCTATGATCTCTTGCGTCTTCCACGTAATTCCTAAGTACCCGTTTCTTCTAAGGAAAAAAAAAACGAAGTACAAGACACAGGTTACAACACAAGACGAATACCCAAAGTACCACTATAAATCCTTAATAGGGTACCTAAGGATTTCCCGTAAGTCTTTAATTGTTGTATACCTTAATTCGAATATGGTGATTCTTTGTAATCAAAAATCGAATTTTGGGAGATCTTCCTATCTTCTCAGATAAATCCCAGTGGGCATTGAGGCCCGTCGACAGGTTTCCATATCCGTATTCAATCGATAAACAAGTTAATAACAAATTATAATCAAGTTAAACAATTATGTGACTTTGTGCTTATGTGTTCCCTTATGTGTTGTTGTGTGATCCAAATTATGTTATCCAAATCCTCGTAGAATCCTACATCCTTGTACAAGGGATTCATCGTAGGATACCCAAAGGTATTACTTAAAATCCTTAATGGACTTCTATGTTATAGTTAAGTCCCTCGGATTATAAAGTACTACTACATAATTAGACCCCTTGAGTGGTCTAGCTAAAGAGATTCATCCAAAAATCTGGTTAGGGATATCATGTGATGATATAGCTGAAAGGACTCCTTGGTGGCCTAACCAAGAGGATCCCCTGTCGATCTAATTAAAAAGGAACCGATGGAAGTCTAGTCACCCTCGTCACAAGTTTGATATCCTTCCCTAAAACATTACAAAACAAACTGTGCGGACTGTGCAAGGGATTACGTAATTATGGATGCATACATAATTATGGAATTTAGTGCACAGAAATCACAGCAAGTTCTGTCATGTGTCTAGAGTTAACCCTATTCATTTCCAACTCTGAGGAAGCAACCGTTGAAGATGACTCTGTTAGTTCATTTTCGTTTCTGACGATTTATCCGTTGGGGAAATGAATATCCGTTGTGTAATCCTTCATTTCCAATTCTGATGAAGCAACCGTTGAAAATGACTCCGTTAGTTCATTTTCGTTTCTGACTATTTATCCGTTGGGAAAATGAATATCCGTTGTGTAATCCTTCATTTCCAACTCTGAGGAAGCAACCGTTGAAAATGACTCCGTCTGTTCATTTTCGTTTCTGAAGATTTATCCGTTGAGGAAATGAATATCCGTTGTGAAATCCTTCATTTCCAACTCTGAGGAAGCAACCGTTGAAGATGACTCTGTTAGTTCATTTTCGTTTCTGACGTTGGGGAAATGAATATCCGTTGTGTAATCCTTCATTTCCAACTCTGAGGAAGCAACCGTTGAAAATGACTCCGTCTGTTCATTTTCGTTTCTGAAGATTTATCCGTTGAGGAAATGAATATCCGTTGTGAAATCCTTCATTTCCAACTCTGAGGAAGCAACCGTTGAAGATGACTCCGTTAGTTCATTTTCGTTTCTGATGATTTGTCCATTGAGGAAATGAACATCCGTTTGCTTATTCCGTCATTTCCATATCTGAAGAATACTCGTTGAGGAAAATGACTCCGTCTGTTCATATTCGTTTCTGAGGAATGACCGTTCAGGAAATGACAGGATATTACTTTGCATATCGCTGATGGTTATTTGGCAGAGTCACAAATAGACTCCTACGAATAAATTTCGGGACGAAATTTCCTAAAGTAGGGGAGACTGTGACACCTGTGTCACCGCGACCATCAAACAAATACCAAGCCGATGAAATATTGTATTTCATACTTGGGGTCTTGTATAAATATGTGTATGTTTTGCACATATCAATTATTGTTCAATTTCAAACTCTACATTGCTTTCTAGAGCATTATACGCAAACTGATGCGTAAACGTACTCAGTTTAATGCGACAAATACTCCGGAACATCAACACATACTCAACATACCTTAAATAACCTTTACATAACTTAGAAATAAGTTTTGAAGGCTTTGGTATAGCAAAAACAAGTTAATTCGCTTACAGGGACTAAACTTGACAAACTACGAAAGTATGCCAATTTGAACTGTAACGAACATTCTGGAACATGTCCATAAGTTACACATACCATAAATATCCTTTACATAGCTTAGAAATAGGCTTTGAGGGGTTTGGTATGCTAAAACAAACTTTTGGATCATTCAGGGGCTAAACGTGTCAAAAAGTGCACAAGTTTGCACTTTCGCGCATAACTTACGTTCTGAATACATCCAGACATCCAAAATTTATGTAAGCATCCTAATATTATGCCTTAGTGTTTGGCATGAGAAAAATCCATTCGTCGCGTCATTTGGATCGTCTTTCGCGCTTATGCGCATTCCGTCGTAATTAAGCGAACATCGCAATCGTACGGCCAAACGAACCGACATCCGGAATATTTTTGAGCATATTTCATGTCCCCTACACTTTAACTTCATCTTAGAGCCTTGAAATGAGGTTAACGGGGCTTAAACGTGCCAAAAATGGGCCAAAATACGTGTTTCTGAAGTGCAGGGACCAAAATTGTAAATTCTGATCTGGGAACCTTAGGCGGGGCGCGTAAGGATTTACCAAATCCTTATGCGGGGCGCGTGTGACTGTCAGACAGATTCAATGTATCTATTTAATGCAGTTGGCCTTTCGTTCGATCAAGAGGCAATGCCCTTTCACCTAATCAAGAGCCAAGGGGCAATTTCTGACTTACCACAAGAATTTGACAAGTGTACGCTCGAGATCGCGGCACGATATTCGATAAACGATCCTAACGGTTCCACTTTTCCTATAAATACCCCCCCCCCTTTTGTGTAAAAACCCACAAGAATCAGATCTAAAGCTCTAAGTTGGAACCATTGTTTCATACCTGAGCTATTTGATCTAGATTAGCACTCGGGGACCCTCCGTAAGTCTTCTTTCGCTCTTTTATTCGCTTTTCGAGTCCGAAAGTCAACGTTTTGTTGACTTTCTGCATTGACCAGCTTATGGTCGATGCGAAGTTCATGGAACTTCATAACGTGAGCGTGATCACGATGGTTATAGTCCGTAGTGACTATACCTACTGATCACCACGTTATCTTGGCTCAGTGACGAGTCGTAGTTTCGGCCAAAATGCGCATTCTCGCGTATTTTGTAACCAAACTACTCGTGAGCATCAAAGCCGTTTGTTTTGATGCCAAACCTGTTTTCTAAACTTAGGTAAGCATGTTCTAACATGCTTAGCTCGTCACTTTTAGTATAGTGCTTATATAGGGTCGTAAGGTAAGCGATCTAAACCATCGCTTATACTTTCGAACCCGACCCATTTGGTCGATCATTTTGATCCGACCAAACACATTAGGTGACCATAGCTATAACCTTCTGAGGTTATACCTTGTAGTCACGATGTTAGGCATTCTAGACGCGTTCTACGCGAACGACGCGTTAGGGTAGCATAAGCTACCTAAACGGGTCGTGATGGACCGTAAGCATTTAGGTTAAGTTTCATTTTAGTTTGTAGGCTTTGTTAAACCATATTACATGAGTCTCCATACTCGTTTGGTTTACGAACCCGCGTACTATCCGATCCTTCCGATTTAGTCCGGTATATTAACATAGCTACCTATTAGGTGCCGTTTGATATCCCGTGATCTTTAGCATTATCTGGTTATTATACAAGAACTCCAAAGCAATCTCAGGTGAGTACATTGAACCCCATCTTTTACATGTTTTCGAGGAGTCAATGTGAGTACATTGAACCCCTCTTTTACTGTTTTCCAAACTGTTTTGGGGTGAAACACATGTGCCTACTTGCTACTTTTATGCTTTTCGGTTTTCACATCATATACTACTATGTTCGATAGTACATATATAGTACATGATTTCATTGTGTTTATGCTATATATGCCCATTGTGTGCGTACTTAGTACATTGTTTTACATTTCATGCTACGTACGCCCATTGTGTGCATACGTAGTACATTGTTTCACATTGCATTACTGTTGCATATGCTCATCCAGCATATGAACACATTACACTACATTTTGAACCGTTGTACTCTACAATACATTTCATGCTACGTACGCCCATTGTGTGTATACGTAGTACATTGTTTCACATTGCATTTCTGTTGCATATGCTCATCCAGCATATGAACACATTATACTACATTTTGCACCGTTGTAACCATTTGACTATACATAAACATTTCTACCGTTGTTAAACATTTCATCTTGATGGTTTGGTTTGAGTAAGTGATTTAAGTAACGAGGCATGTGTAATATGATACAAGCATGGTGGATACGCCGCTGGTACTTCCTATATATAAGTGTTTGTATGGTATTACATATCGTAGCGTTATTTGAATCATTTCAATTTGAGACATAGAACATTTTATACAAATAACACGCTTTTCACAAGACATTGATTTACAAACAACAAATCTTATACAAACTCTTTTTACATGGTTATTCAGTTAACCAGGCATTGTTCTCTTATTTATACATATCATTTGATCTTACCGTCTTTCAAATGATTTACAAGACAAAGCAAAATACGAGGTTCATGACTAAACATTTTCTCCAACTCAAGTCATGAATTCCGTTTTCACAAAACCAATGTATCTCACAGGCATTTTTATGCTGATGTACCTATTTTCACATGTGTTTTCAGGAGATGATGCATAGGACTTATCAAGACATACTTAGGCGGACCTGTGCCTTAGTAACTTAAAACGAGACAAGAACTAGTTAATTTATGTTATGTACACTTTGATTCTTGTTTAGACAATGTAAACTTTCATGTTTGATTTATAAAACGAAACTTCATTTGCGATGGATTTGAAACAATTGATTCTGTTACAACACTCCCCGACGTTTCCGCCACATTTTGTATGTTCTACGTGGTCGGGGTGTGACACTAGGGACCACGGTTTCATAGCTGGACAGTGGTTCATAGCTAAGAATTCCTTGAAGGCAACAACTGTTGAGTCTACAATAGTACACTCATTAACAGTTGGAAATCCCTAAAACCAAGAACAAGAGGCATTTGGTTCAAAACCAAATACAACTACCTCTAGTAGGAATTCTAATGATCCTATTAACTTAGGTGATGGATTAAGATACCAAGAATTGACAGAGAGAGTCATCAAAATGGAGTCTGTAATTGATGAAATCAAAAACATGATAAAAACTTTGGTATAAAACTCAAGAACTCCAACAACAAATGCATAGATTGCCAAAGAGATATAGACCCATGCACAAATGTAATTTCAACTCTGAAATCAATCTGCGGATGCCACCCATAACATGCATTAGGAGTTGATCAGGAATATTGTTAATGCAAGGTACAAAGATAGCCAAGAAGAGATAGAGGCCATAAAAGATCACCTTCTTCAATCAATAGGCACTGCACTAAAACCCAAGTATCCTGAAGATGATGCCTAAAAGGGAGAGAATGCAAAAGGCATGAGAAAACTACCTCCTCAGATCAAGAAAACATAGAAATGGCATGATCTATCTGCAGCTAAAAAGGCAAAGGAGGATGCCTTAGAAAAAAAAGAGAGAAGAGATACAAGAGAAGCAAAAGATGTTTTAGCGGTGTAGGAGAAGCTTGAAAAGCAAAGGGTTCTACAAAACTTGGGTTCTTCAATAGAAGTTCCCGCAAGAAAACAGCCTGCAAGACATGTAAAAAGCACTGTTACGTCAGTCTCTCAAACCTCTGCTACAATAACCATTGTTCCATCTATCCAAACCATTGCTCCTTCAATCCAAACATCTGTTGGCATTACAAAAATGCAAACAGATGTTACATCTACAACATCACTTACAACCATCTCAAAACAAGTCAATCCTATTCCCAAAAGGGCCATGCTAGTGTTCTCATCAAAATAAAACTACCTACACACACGCCATCACCACCACCTAAAGCACTTACACAAGGGAAAATTTATCATTCAAGATGATGATGAAGAAACTGTTGGTGTACTACATCTGCTGATTACGTCTTGTATCGAGTCATTATCTTAGAACGTTAGATCTAGGCACGTAATTCGAGAAATTATGAGATTGTATAGGTTTATAATGTTTGGATCGCTCATAGGTACATGGTGATAGTGGACCGCTCGTATGACACTATCTTGGGCCGCTTTTGTGTCAACTTTCTGGACCGCTTTTATGACATGTATATGGACCGCTTATTGGGCCTGTCCAATAAGCGGTTCCAGTTGCCTATAAATACCTTATGAGCGGATTCATTTGTAATAGTTCCTGATTTTCGTACCAAGGTGCTGCCGGATCGAAAACAGATTGTATTCATCGTCAAATCAATAGAAAAGGAGTTTAAAGTGTTATACAAGCTATTCCTACGTCATTTACTTGTTTTCCGCACCTGTACTTGACGAAAACACCTCTGAACGACTCGTTCGGGTCGCCAAACGATCCTACAAGTGGTATCAGAGTTTCAGGAGGAGGAGTTCTACAGGAAATAGCTGAAAATTGTCGAAAATTCTGTCTTCTACTCATTCTTTTCAGTTTCAGATATTTTTCACGGTCGAAACTTGCTCAAAATCTCAGGGATTGTGCGCGAAGGTATAAAAACAAACCCTTGAAAGTTTGGGGTTGAAATTCGAAGAAATAGTGGGTTAAACTGTTGTCCGAAGTTGGATCGCTTTTCTGGAACAATTCTGGATCGCTTATTGGACCTAGCTTGAACCGCTCATTCGATCGATCTGACTTGAACCGCTCGAAATTAATTTCTGTGAACCGCTCATCTGTACGAGTTTAGGACCGCTTATACGGTCAGATGACTTGAACCGCTCGAACAGCACACTGTTGAACCGCTTATCCTACATATCTTGAACCGCTCGAATAGCATTTTATTTGGACCGCGTTTGTGATCAATTTTCACCTGGATCGCTTATTCGACATATTCTTTGGACCGCTTTTCTGTCAGCTGCATTGAATATTGTGCTAAATCATCATGAATTCTGAGTTTTACAACGCCTTTGCTACACCGAGTACTCCAGCCGCGATTGCTCAAGCCATGAATCTTGAAAACGACACGGGAACCACCCAGAAACCCCCGAAACTGATGAGTATTGAAGAATACTACGGGTGGAAGGATCGTTTTGAAAACTGGGTTCAGGCAAATCATCTGAGATCGTGGGAATGCATATTGGAAAAATACACATTACCTCGAACAGAGTTGCAAGTCATTAAACAGATATCCGAATTTTCAGAACAAGAACGTGCAATGTACAGAGCAGAAAAAATGATGATCAGTTTGTTACAGCAGGCGATTAAAGAAGATATATTCATTCTGCTACAACATGACAAAACTGCAAAATCAATTTGGGATGCTCTTAAAGTAAAATTCGAGGGTAGTGAAAGTATGATCAAAAGCAAGAAGGCATTGCTCAAGAAAGAATTTGATTTGTTTAGTAGTTTGCCGGGAGAGGATACTAAAAAGCTGATTGAGAGATATTGTCACTTAGTGCGTTCGTTATCAATGTTGGGAGTTGAAAAAGGTCGTGAGGAATGGGTTGATAAATTGGCTGACGCGTTACCTCAGAAAGAGTGGGGAACGTATTTGATGATACTGAAAAACACGGGTGTTTATGACAAACTTACAATTGGTCAGTTTATTGAGAAAATTGAGAGTCAGGATCTTGAACAACAAAAGATCGCGAGGATGAATAATCCTAGTGGTCAACAAGATGTTAAAATGTACTATAAAGGCAGTATTCCAGTTTCTGAAACTGAAAGAAGTCCGAAAATTCAAACCGCTTTCAGTGCTGGTGATTCATCTGAGAAAGCTGATCAGGGTTCGAACAAGAGTAGCAGCGGGTTTTCATCATTTCCGAGTGTAAATCCGAAAGAGACTAACACAAGCTTTCAGTCTCAGAGTACAAAAACCGGAAATGGATACATAATTCAGTGCAACATAGCTCTCAATCTTCCAGAAGGTCAAAGCTTCTCTGAAGACACTGCTAAAGATCACATGGCACTTCTGGGATCAGTTATGTTATCTTATGAAGGTCTTGTTGCTGGTCGGATCGGAAATCCTATGCTCACCAAAGAGGATTACGATCAAATAGATGCTGAGGAAATGGAACTTATGGATATCAAATGGTTTCTTGCTAGTGTTCTTCGTCGGGCTGAGAAATTCAAAACCATTACCGGGAGAAATGACTTTCTTGATGCACATGTTTCTACTTTAGGTTTTGATAAATCTAAAGTTACTTGTTTTCAATGCAGAGAGAAGGGCCATTTCAAGCGAGAGTGCAAAGGAAGAGAAGCTAGCGGAGCACAAAATCCATTCGGGAAAGATGATTACTACCGCAAAGCAATCTATCAACAAGTTGGTCAATCCCAAGAACCTCAGACAGCTCATGGGAGAAAGATTGAAGATTCCAAAAGAGCTTGTGTTGTAGATTTCAGCTGGAGTGATTACATATCATCTGAAGCTACAGCAGAACGAGTTATCGATCAAGATGATGAGAAACTACCAGAAGGTTTCAGTTGGGATATGTTTGTAGATGAAAAGGGAGGTTTTAAAGCTTTCATTGCAAAGATCGTCCGAGAGCCAAATTTGTTTGCTACTTGGATGAGATCTATTGGAGAGAATGTATCAAGTGGAGATGAAAAATCTGTGTCATCTGATGAAAGTTCAGATAGTACTGATAGACTCTCAGAACACTCTGGGGATGTTTCAGATAGTTCAGATGAAACTGTTCAAGAACAGGATGTTGTATTTGATAAAACACCATCTGATTCTAGTATATCTGATGATGATTCTGAAAAATCTGTACATTTTGATCAATCACCAGATCATAGTAGCAGTGATGATGAGGAAGAGAAACATATAAATACTGCAAAATCTCATATGTCTCCTGAAAGTTTTCATTTTTATTTTGCAGAAAAAATGGAGAAACTGAAAGAGAAACAAGTTGCTAAAGAACAACAATCTGAATCTGAAGGTGATGTTCAGAATGCTGAAAATGTTGCTAAGAAAATTGGTGAGTTTGTGAAAGAAGTAGAAAAGGTGATTGAAGTAGAAAAAGTGGTTGAAGTTATTAAAACAATCGAAGTTGAGAAGATTATTGAAGTCGTCAAGCCATGTGAAAAGTGTTTGGAAGCCTGCAAAGAGTGTGCAGCAAAAGACGACATCATAGCTGAGTACGAGAAAAAGAAAGAGCAGTTATTGTTCAATCTTAATTATGTGAAGGAATCGTATGATGTGTTGAACAAAACAGTAACTGGTCTCCAAAAGACAAACACAGAAAGAGAACAGGCGCTGACGATGATGAATGCAACTTTAATGTCGAAGCAAAAAGCTATAAATTTCTACATTGAAGAAAGTGCAAAATGGAAGCAAGAGTTGGAAACTGAAAAGATTGAAAATGAGAGGATTAGGAGGTTATTGTTGAGCTATTCTACCTCTGACTATGTTATTGATCGTGTTTACCCAACTGTTGCAGGTATGGAAGCTTTTCAAGCTGAGAAGCCGAAAGAAAAGAAAGATTGTGGTAAGAAACCGACCATTAGCTATAACAAGTGTCCGCCTCCAATGTGGGATGGGTATTCACCTAGGAAACCAAATGAGGAACAACTTGCAAAAGCAGTCAATATACAGCTTAAAACCGACACAACTGACGTCTTACCAGAAAACATTGATGTGATGTTTACCTCATCCGATACTGATCATGAGTCTGAAATAATCAAAAACATGGTCGATCAAGTGTTGGATACTGATGAGGAGACAGAGTCAAAATCGGAGTCTGAAAAGCCAAATTCGTCTGTCAAAAGTCAAAATTCGTCGGTTAAACGGTCTTATAGTAAAGAATTTTTGTTATCAAAGGCAGATTTGGATGATGAAACATTCGAAGTTGTTTATACTTTGAATGGTTCTGACAAATTATATTACAACAAAGAGTTTCCGATAATGAGTATCAAAACAGAATTAATCAACAAAACTTTTAAACTAATAGAGGTTAATATTCCTGAATTAAAAGTTTTGAAAAATTTTGATAAACCTAAAAAATATACTTCCAGAGTTCAACAACGTCTAAACAAGAAAAAATGTTACAATTCTGGTCCTGGTTTTTCAAAGAAACCTAACCAAAATCGTAGCTACAAAAAGAAAGGTTTAGGTTTTGTTCCACAAGAAAATCATAAAAATGAGAAGAATTCTAATTCAAACACTGAATTTGTGACAGGTGGAAGCTCGGAAGATGAACAGCAGAAACCATTTTGGAAACAAACTAACAAAGAGTTTCTTGCTGAAAAGAGAAAGAATGGAACTGGAGTATTTCATCCAAGAAATAATCAAACCTGTTTGAAATGCAATGAAGCTGGTCACATTGCATCGGATTGTTCGAAAGATATCAAAGTAAAACAGGGAGATTATCAGAAGATGAAAGACAAAGTTGAAGAAAAATCTGAGAAATCCAAAATTTTTAAAAATTCGAAAAATGAAGTTGGAGAATGTTCAAAGAAAAAGACAAAATTTTACAAAAGACAAGGAAATGACAACCAAGTGTGGGTTGCTAAAAAGGTAGAAGAAAAAGTCGGCGATGAATCTGGTTCCACAAAGCCAGAAGAGCTACAAGTTATGGAGAAAAGTTCAGAAAATGATGATGTTCTTCCATCATTGAAGTTTGAGGAGGTTAAAAAGAAAATTGGAAAAATTGAAATTTCAAATCAATTTTATGATGATGAGAAAGAATTTGATGTCGAGAAAACATTCAACGGGAATGTTAAGAAGATATTTGGGAAAATGTTGAGTGGTAAAGCTAAAGGGGTAAAAGACTTTTACGCAACTAAAAAGGCGACATACAACCCTACAGCTGAAGAGTTGAAAGTCCTCAAGTCTGAGAAGACTTGAAGGGAAGTTTGCTTCCCAGAATAGTCAAAGGACTACGCCGGAGATCCCAAGTTTATATCGTGGATCAGGAATCGGCATCATTCTAGTTTATGATATGTTTGTTTGAATGATTGTGATTCATGTTTGGATGTTTTGCAGGTAAAAGGACTACGCCGGAGCTTCCAGGTGGTTAATTGCGAAGCAGGAATCGGCATTTTGATTGGTATAATGGTGATGTAGACGTAATATTCCTACAATGGGTAGTTTTTGAGTATCTACAAGTGGTAATCTTGATCCCACAAGTGGTAATTGTGGTTAAATTTTTGAGATGCTTGGATATGTTGAGTTAATTACATTTACGAGTGATACAGAAGGTTCTTAGATGCAAATGGTAAATCAGGGACATTAATTTGTACTTGATTTACTATTCATGACAAAATATAGACAAGATGATGAACCACATCCCTGTACTTAAAAATGATACTCCTACAAGTGGTTGTTATCAACACAAATTCATTTTCCGGAAAAATCATTTTGATTAAAACAAACTTAAGTGTTTTGAAATCTAAATGAGAAAATGGTTTGTGATAGGGGGAGTTCAGATTGTTTATGCCTAGTGAATGGCGATTTGATGTGTTTCAGTGTCAGTTGTCAAGTTTCTATACAGTTTGTTTTTTTTGTATTTTATGTTTCTAGTAGGTCAAGAGTATAGAAGTTTTCAAATTTTCTTTAAAATGTGTTTGCATTTTAGGGGGAGTAGGGAAATTTCAGAAAATTCAAAAACATTTGAAAATTTGAAAAAGCCAAAAACATGATAAAATTCAAAAATGAGTTTTGTTGCGAAAAAGAGGAAATGATAGTACATCAGTGGACTATCACGGCATGCTAAAGAAATGTAATGTTAAAAAGTGTTAAACAATCTTACTGCGGATGTGTCAGTAGATTTTCGCACATTTAAGTAAATTGAAACGAGATATATACCTAAATCAAACTTGCTTAATTCGTGGGTAACTATTCTAGGATATATGGGTAACCCCCGAAATCTTGTTTGAAAGGTCCCATATTCAGAGATACTAGGTCTTTATACTCAGTGATATCTGGGGTATTATCCCGGGACTTCTGCTGTATGGAAGTACTGACCTAGTCCCCGGATAATACTTTCTGCAAATGCTTGAAAAAGCGCCGCCCTCAGCATGCTGATGAAACAATAAAATTGATAGTCGCTGCTGTTGAAATGCAAAAAGATCCTCTAAAGGGGACCCACCTAAAGTCGAGCCGTCATCTCTCTGCTGAACGGAAGTTCTGACCTGAGCTCTCACGGTTTCGCACCTAACCCCTTTACAGATATCAGCTGTGGTATACTCACCTGTAAGACTGAATATTTGGGATCTGGATACAGGAGTATATTCAAGTGGAGTGATACACAATTAAGTTTAAGTCTCTAAAACATTAATATCGTATCTCGAATCGATTGAAATTTGTGTTGAGAATTTAAGAGGACAAACATACTGACAATCTAGGTAAATTGTTTAAAGCTCAAAATGAAATCAAGTTTAACGGTGTTGGTGATTTGTCTCATAAACTGATATGATCCTCTTGCACGAACTCACAAAAATTGTTTGTAAATAGTTTATTTCTGCATTTTAGTTTCTTTATTTCAAAATCCAAAAAGATTTTGTGTGTGTTTTAGCATAATTTTTGAAAAAGTCAAAAAGATTTTCGACAACTGATGTTGGAAAACTGATTTTCAAAATTCCGTGTGCTAAACATGATGAACAGAATTTGAGGGGGAGTGTTTGTGTAAATCTAACTGTTTTCATTGAATCTAGCCTTCTTCAAGTGGTTCATCATAGATTGTTCTTGAGGGGAGTAAAATGCTGGTGCATAGTTGTTGAAATCAATTTGTTAAAGAAATTTATTTTGAGGTAGAGTCTATGCAGGAAAGCCAGGCGTTGATCCTGAAGATGTTACTGAAGATGAGAATACCAGTAAATCGAGAGGGGGAGTCTGTAGATAGAGAAAGAAAAGCTCGAAGACTGATCAAGACTGAAGATGTGAAGATACAGCATGGTGTGACTCGATAGTCGACTCCATCAACATCTGAGGGGGAGTCTGTTGGTGCACTACATCTGCTGATTACGTCTTGTATCGAGTCATTATCTTAGAACGGTAGATCTAGGCACGTAATTCGAGAAATTATGAGATTGTATAGGTTTATAATGTTTGGATCGCTCATAGGTACATGGTGATAGTGGACCGCTCGTATGACACTATCTTGGGCCGCTTTTGTGTCAACTTTCTGGACCGCTTTTATGACATGTATATGAACCGCTTATTGGGCCTGTCCAATAAGCGGTTCCAGTTGCCTATAAATACCTTATGAGCGGATTCATTTGTAACAGTTCCTGATTTTCGTACCGAGGTGCTGCCGGATCGAAAACAGATTGTATTCATCGTCAAATCAATAGAAAAGGAGTTTAAAGTGTTATACAAGCTATTCCTACGTCATTTACTTGTTTTCCGCACCTGTACTTGACGAAAACACCTCTGAACGACTCGTTCGGGTCGCCAAACGATCCTACAGAAACCCCACAAGCACCTCTTATCAGAACCACACCATCATTTCAATTAACCACCACAACCACATCAACATCCATTCCCATATCACTTATATTATCAATCTCATCAACCACCATAACCCTAATCACCTCTACTCACCTAGTAGAGTTAAAATCTGTATCACAA
This sequence comes from Helianthus annuus, assembly GCF_002127325.2. Lineage (NCBI taxonomy): Eukaryota > Viridiplantae > Streptophyta > Magnoliopsida > Asterales > Asteraceae > Helianthus > Helianthus annuus. The sequence continues at coordinate 71,008,276 of NC_035448.2, forward strand.
GAAATACAGTCTTTCTACACCTCAACAGATGTAAGTAAACTCACCTTCCCACCTCTCCAAAACTTTACAAAGCCCATAAATGTTAAAGAATATTTGGAGCAAAAGCTAAAGCAACCTGAGAAAATAGTTACACAGAGAAGCAAAGGAAAGGATGAAAAATAGGCACATCTAATGTCGTTTGAAGAACTCCAAAAAGTGAATACTCTTGAAGATTATGCTAAAGATGTCTGCAATAATCTCTCTCATGCTCCAATCATTAATCATGATCTTAAAACGACACTAAGAGAAGATTATTTGAACCGTATCATGAAAAACAAGCCATACAAGGAAACCAATGCTAAATTCTCAGGATGGTCAACTAAAACCTTACTAGATGAAATATTAAGGCTAGAAAAGTTGAAACTCAATCCAGAGCTCAAGCCTACACATCCAAACTAGAAAGCAGGCAAAAGGCCTAATGACAAAAAGGCCCTGCATTTGAACAGGATGAAGGAAGAAGTGGTTGCAACTAATTTTGGGACACTTAGATCAATGGCGAAATGGGATGAGCCAACAATCACTGAGAACTACAAAAAGCTTGAAATCCTAAGAGAAAAAGAACCCTAAATCCTAAAAAATCAATTTATGAACAAGTTTATTTTTCTATAAAGACTTTGGTTGATCCTTCTGATCATCCTTCTGCAAAGAACATCTCCACTTCTATAAGAAGCTACCTAAAAAGGCAAAAGGAGATGTCACAAGAAGACATGAAGATGTATTAAGACTACTGTAGAAAAGAAGGCATCTGAAATGAACTGATGTAATGTCATCCAGATGCAAATCCTGAAGAACTTATTGGGAAAATCTTGGGAAGACCTCCTTCACCAAACTCATCATAAATAACTCTGGCCCAGGAAATCCATCTAACATCAAAATTCTAAAATGAAAGTCTAACAATCCAAGCCATGAATTAACTTTGCTCAGGGCTAATTGAGAAGTTAAAAAGATTTCCATGAATAGTGCCTCTGGCCTTAAAAATGAAGATCTACAAGACCTATTGGGTCTTGAACTCGAAAAGGACCCAGAAGATAACTTCTCATAGAAATTTGAATTACAATTTGAAGGACATATCAGAGAGAAGTTGATGAGGAATAAAAGTTGATCAAATAAAGATGAGTTTTGGCATCATCTGTTCCAGGGGGAGATTTTTGGACTTGCAAAAGAACAGATTATTGCAAAAGCCAAAACTTGTTATCCTATCAAGAAATAAACAAGTTATGATGATCATCTCTCCCTAAAGGTAGTGAATCTTGAACACTAACAGAGCATCTGTTTGAAGATTTCAAAGATCTGTTGAAGACATGAAAGCATTGCTGAAGAAGAAGAAGAAGAAGAAGAAGAAAAGTCTGTTTAAAGGCCAAAACCCTATTAGAGACAAAGCACTGAGATAGAAGGCCAAAGATTTGTTTAGGATTGAACATATGTTTGGTATAAGTCAACAGAGGCTTAAAGAAAAATTGTTTCTAGTGTAACAGTGTATGTTTAAACAGATGTTATATATCTTAGAATAGTTGTTAAATTTCATCAGATGTTTCTAATATCTCTAGAATATTTTCTTTTAGGAATGTCAGATATCGCTATCAGGGTGATGTCATCCCTGATTGCCAACTGATGTTAGTACCTTTATAAATAGATTTCACTGTTAAAATTCTTGTTATCACGACCAGTGTTGTAAAAGTCGCTAGGCGGTCTCTAGTCGGCCGACTGGGGAGTTGGGAGTAATCGGAGTACTCGGAGAGTACTCGGGGAGTACGCGGACATGGTAACTATAAAGAAAATTAATTGTTATATATTATACATATGTTCAAATAAGCATAATTCATGTCAACTGAGTATAATTTAAAATGAAACATGTTTAAAGTTCAAATATTCTGAATACAAGTCTGAGTAGTCCGAGCACAAGGCCGAGTAGTCCGAGTACAAGGCCGAGTAGGCCGATTTTGACTAATTAAAAGTCAACAAACCACATTGACCGCCTAGACCGACTAGGCCGACTCTTTCTGACTACGTCCGACTAGGCGCCGACTAGGCCGACTAGGCGCCGAGTTTGACCGAGGCCGACTAATTGAGTCCACCTAGGAGGAAGTCGCCTCGGAGGGGTTCCGAGGACCGAGTACTCGGCCTTGGAATCCGACTTTTACAACACTGATCACGACACATTACATCCTTTTGTACAAACAGAAAGTTATGTCATAAAGCTGAGGGAGAGTGTAAAATCATACTTGTAATTTGTAATCGTTTTGATTATTAATGGAAAATAGTATGATATTTTTCCAAGTTTGTGTGTTCATTTAAATTCCGCAGAAATTCATATATCATTTCCATTTATACTTCATTTAATTCATCAAACACTTCATCTATTCACACTCAAAAGCACACAAGCTAAGACTCAGATCCTAATAGAAGAGTACAATCATGGGGATAGAGTGGAGTTATAAATCTGATAAGAAGGCATGCCTGAGAAGTAAACCATTATTATCCATTTCTATGGTTTATGATTCGAGTAATTTCCAGATCACTTTTTGTAGTAAATGCTTTTTGTGTTTCTACATCATAAGGAACTTCCTTTAAAATTTGGATTCCATTGTGTTTCAGAGACATCACTTTGAATCTTTTTTTGAAAGAATGGATGCTTTGGTTCATACATAATAGCAACTTTATGCCTTTGTAAATTTATGTAAAAAGTAAATATCAACTATTTATTTATACCTCCCATTTTCTACAACCATTTAGGCTTAACTTATATAAGTTTTCGGTGTATTTTAGGGTATAACAAAGACCATCCAAAGAAGGCCAAGTGATGTACTGATATTTTTATTTAAGCACTTACAATAATACAGTAGTGCAAACATTAGCGGTCCATTTTTAAGTTTTCTTTAACGAAAAAGCAATGTTATAAAAATAATAGTGTACTATTTGAACAAAAGAAGTTGAGAAAAATGTTAAACACTATTTGGTTTTTTATCAAAAAACTATTATTTTGTTGATAAGAGAAGATGATCATTTCATGTATTAGTGGATTTCCTCGCCACCTCAACCAGTTGAAGTGCAAGCTAAGTTGAATAATATACCAGAAAGCTTAATAGTACTTGCTAAAAAAATTGATTTGATGAGTTATATAACGGGTCAAATGGGTATGGGTCATCACGGTATATTATTTGCTTGAATACTTGCATGCTTTTAATGCTATACAGATGTCGTGTTTCTATTGTAAAGTAAAAGCTTTTTGTTTGCAAAGGTTTGAATCATTCAATGAATCGATGTGCATGTTTAGGCTTTAATAGAGGGACTCTTCATTTTTATTTTTGTTGTCATATTAAAGCATTGTTTATTACATTCTTTGTAGTCTAATGGATATGTTGTCGGAATGGGTAATGCAAGATAAGTCCTATACCAGAGGTAAGTTCAAACATTTGACTGGGTTGGCCAAATGAATCTTTTAAGCAATTTTAGCCTTGTCGATCTTTGTAAAAAAAGATGTCAGAGAGGGGCAAAGAGTAGAAAACTCAGTTTAACAATCAAAATTATTTTATTTACATTTAGGAAATAGATATATTTAGAGATTCAAGAGTAAGGTAAGTTTGTTAATTGTTTTGAAGTCAAACAACTTGTTAATCATTCAAGGGTCAATGAAACAAAAAATCACATATTTCTTATAATTGATGATAATGGTTATGATTATTCAGGATCATATAAGATGTCACACCCGCAAAAATCAGAGTTAGGCGTAACGACTGCTATCTTCATTGCACAACGGAAGTGTGATGCTAAGACTTCTAGAAAGTTGAACGCCCGCTAAGTACTCGAATCCTAATGAGTTCTCTTATTCCAACCGTGCCATAATTTGAATGTAAAACCTGAGAAAGAACATGCGAAAAAGTTAACATAAAGTTGGCGAGTTCATAATTTGTTTGAAAAAGATTTGAAATAAATCTTTTTGGTAACCGGTTTAAATATTTTTGAGAAAACGTAATAAACCATCTTCCTCGGCATGTTATTTGAAAAACTTTGTACTTTTAAACCCGTCAATGTCCGCGTACGACAGAGACAACATGCCCGCATGAGCCTATAACCAACCTCGAGCTAGTGAATGCCTCGCCAACCGTGTACTACGGTAGACTAGCAGTTGGTTATAGTTCCGATATCTAGCGAGGACTTCACTATACAGTTTTAAGGACCCTACGGCCCTTACGGTTGAGTAGAGGACAATCCAGCCCTTATGTTCGTATGTAGGACAATCCAGTCCCTGTCTGTATGTAGGGCAACCCAGCCACGATGTTTGTAAGTAGGACAACCCAGTCCCATTGTTTGTATGTAGGACAACACAGTCCTATTGTTTCGTATGTAGGACAACCAAGTCCCTAATTGTAACTTGAATCCCGTCACTAGTCATGAAACTCATGCATGTTTCAAATATACGCGTATGTTTTTATGTAAAACCGGTATGTTTAGCATAAATCTTTCATAAACCACTTCTGTTAGTTGGAGTCGTTAGTAACACGGTTTAGAAATATGGAATCTTCGTTCATCGAAATATTGTAAGCATTTGCAAAACTTGCATGTCTTACCACCCCCGAAAACATTTATAAAAATGTAAAACTGTAAAAAGTGGGGGTTATGAAATCACCTTGATATCCTTATGCAAAGCTTAGCACAATACAATCCATATATTGTGACAACCCTAAAAATTTGAGGTATCCGTACGATTAATTTATATTTAATTGATGCTTAATTACTGTGCTTGCTTACAATGGTGGTTGAACTGCTTCTTAATTTCTGATGCATACATATTCACGCATCATACTTTATCACTGTCACTTCATTTATTACTGATGCACAAAGGCGCAGTTAGCACAATGAACGGATAACCCAGTAGATATGCTGACATAGCCAGCACTAGACAGACACTGTCTCTGAGGCCAGTATGAGCCGGGAATAGATTACTACACTGGTAGGGAGTGTAGGGAGGTGAGAATTGTAAGACTGCGTCACTAGGTGATAGTTATAGTGACCGGATGGGCCCAAAACATGTTTTAAACACAAAATCCTGCACTTTATTACAAAATTCAGCATTTAAGCTAACTAGTAAAGTGCAAAAACATGGGAAAATAATACTAGGCACTTTCCAAAGTGTCGGGAATTCATTGTGTCACTAAAAATGACATTAAAGACACTTTAAATGCTTATTAAGCACTTTAACGGATCAGTATCAAACCGAACAACCGGACTTTACCCGGAACATAAAAATATTGTCAATGATGCTGTTTTTCCTTTCTTGAGCCAGTTAGGATCCCCGAATACCCTAACACCCGCTATAATACATAACACACTAGTAATTAGTTTAACCTCCTAACTAAACTAAATATCACCTAACTTGCTAGTTAAAATCAAACCATACCCCCCCCCCCCCATTTGATCCGATCGGTTCCCCTAGGGAACACACACCACAAAGTTTGGATTATTTTAATCATGCATGTCCTATATCTAGAGAACACATTATCCATTGGTCAAGTAAGTTGAATGGTTTATAAATGTAACCAAGTGTCCACCATTTCATTCATAACCACACCACACAAAAATTTTGTTCTCCCTCTCCTCTCCTTGCAGTCGGCCAAACCCACACACCCACCCATCATCACTTTCAAACTTCGATCTTGCAATTTCACATACATACAAGTGTGCTAGAGTTCATACAAGGAGGCTCGGTGCTTACGGAATCACAAGGACCTCTCTACATCGCTTTTATCCACCTAGTTTTCGCTTTGATTCTTCCCTAGCCTTGAGCTAGTTGTAAGTGATTCTAAACACCCTCTTGATCTTGTCTAAGGTGGTTAATAAGAAATTTAACGGATAAAAATCGAGAACACTAAAGATCAAAGCTAAAACTCTTGTAAGAATGATAAACTTGTTGGTTAAAGAGTAAATAATGATGTAAAACTCATGAATCTCGTTTAGTTATGGTTATTTTATGTTGTTGGTTGCTAGTAGTGGAACGGATCGTCATCTAACCACGCTAGATCATGTTCATGGAACATGAACTAGCATTATGTTAAGTAGGAAAGTTACAAGATGACGAACCCTTTCATACATAAACATGAACTTTTGTAAAAATAGTTTTTCTTGTAAAATGAAATTCTAAACTAGTAGATCTAAATATCTACAAGTGGTATTTTCGAAGAACCAAGTGTAAGATGCAGTCACGTTTAAAAGCCGGATCTTTCAAGAAATAAAAGCATTTTTGTGAACAAACAAGTGTGTAAACACTTGTGTGACAAAAGGTTTTAACAAAGAAATATTTTCGTAATTTATGACTAAGAAGATGTAAAGTTACATTTTCTTTAAAGATAAGATTTCCAAGAAACCGATTTTATTTTTAGAAATAGAAAGATCTACTAAAAATATTGGAAAGTTACTACATACTTTTACACAACTTACAAGTTCATGTGTTTGCAATATATGCATATTTTTTACTAGTTTGATGTCTTGATATTGAATATTGATGATTGAAAATTGATTGATTGAGTTGTTAAAAGAAAATGATACGCTTGTAAGCGTGGCCACTGTGACACCCCAGGAAAACCAGTGAACGATGCAACCTATCTAGCTTCCTCAGTGGGTACGTACCAAATTTCGGGACGAAATTTCTTTTAAGTTGGGGATAATGTGACAACTCGAACTTTCGACTTTCACTTTCGCATTTAATGCACGTTGACTTTGACTGTTTAAGTGTTTGACTTGATTGACTTGTAATGTACATGTTGTGATATAATAAAGTGTCTTGTGATTTGCATGATTATGTGTTTGATTGTATAACTTGAAATCTGTTGATAAACTTAAACTGTTAACACTTGAACAACCCGACGAAACACAAGTGTGTTTCGCCAAGCACAACTCGACGAATCAGAGTTGTGATTCGCCAAGGACCACTCAACGAAACAAGCCTGTTTCGCCAACTCAGTCTCGACGAAATAGAAATTGATTCGCCGGCCCAGATTCGTTGAGGCCCAGCTACGGGCCCATTACGGTAAAACACGTATATACACACACCCAGACCTATGTTTGATACGTTTTGGCAAAACAAGAAAACCCTAGAGCTTTCTCAGTGTGACGGCAACCTTGAAGCCCTCTAGATCAATCCCGTTCTTGCTTTCATCTATTCCGGTTAGTGTGATTAGCTCCGTAAATTGTTTTGTGTGTTTATGTCATTGTTGACAATGATAAAGTGTGTATGATTGATGACGTTCTTGTGAATCGGTTATGAATGGTATTGATCGGCTATCATGTTTTGTTCGGATTGTTTGCATGATGTATTAGGGATATCTTGTAAACAAGTGTGGATTAAATCATTAGTCATTGATGTGTATGGAATCGGCTAGCATATGTGAACCGGATAACGTACTTTGTTAAATTATTAAACTAGGGTTCGGGATAGACACGAATAACGAATCGTAACATGATGATTAAGTGGTTATATGTTGAACGATTTGTGTATGATTACTGATTGATGATGATCATGATGGATGTTCTTGACGGCTGTTTTAGATAGTTAGGGTTTCTGTGATTAAATCCGTAACTGACTTGTGTTGACGTAACTGCTGCCTTGACGAAATAGATTGTTTGACGAATTAGAATGTTTGACGAAACTGGATTTGATTCGCCAAGGGGGTTTGACGAAATAGAGGAAGTGTTTCGCCAAGGGTTGTCAACGAAACAGAATCTTGTTTCGTCAAAAGGGTAGTTGACGAAACACATTGTGTTTCGCCAACCTGTGATTCGTCAACTTGGTTAACTGCACAGTAACTTAGTTAGACTCTGTTAGAAGTTAACTGTATTAACTAACTACTGTTAAGTGATGTGCATGACTTATGTGATAACGGTTACATACTAGTACTTCTATGATCATACCTATACGTGAACAACTTGGATATAAACTGATTATGCATACGTACGTATTTAGGACGTGATTGATTTACTTCGAGCACATACTTAGCATACCGAGCAAACCCAAGGTGAGTTCACACAGCCAAGGCATGGGGTTCCCGGGTGGGAATGGGATTTGATGAATTATTGTGTACACTCAGATGGTAGAACCTAACGATAAGATACGACTAGACTAGTAACACTTGTTGAACTGATCTTCGCACACCTGCCAAGGGTTGGCCGCGATATTATGACTGACTTCGCACACCTGCCTTAGGAAGGCCGCGAACTAAATTTACTAATCTTCGCACACCTGCCTGGGAGGCCGCGATACAAATAAACCTAGTCTAGAATACTTGGGAAAAATATCCCCTAATATCTTCGCATACCTGCCTGGGAGGCCGCGATGGAAACTAATACGATACAGGACATAACGAACGAACATACTACTACTCACACTATACTATTTCTGAACTATTAACTGTGAACTCGCTCAACTAGTTGTTGACTCTCTGCTGCATGCCTTGCAGGACCTTAGGTACTTATGGAGCTTGCACTAGGAAGGAGCAGGTCGTTGTGGAGCACAGATCATGGATACTATGTTTAACGTTTCGAATATTTGAACTTATGCTTTACTTTGGGTTTACATACTTATGCTTCCGCTACTTAACTATGTTTGGTTTGAACATCAATTGTATTGAATTGGGTTTTACGAACTTCTTTGATTATTATATACTATGTTCAATATGATTGATGGCTTGATCCTGGTCATGTCACGCCTCCAAGCGGTGGTACTCCGCGTGTGGAATTTTGGGGGTGTGACAGATTGGTATCAAAGCCATTGGTTATAGAGAACTTGGTTTTAATATGGGAAAAATGTTTTTATTAAAACCAGACTATAACCAGAACAGTGCTCTCAACGATCCACAACGACGCTTCGCTCCACGTGCAAGACTCAACACCCTAGGTAATAAGGTTTACGTTTATTACCTGCTTGCTAGAACTATATAGAACTTTGCTCGTAGTATGCTCGATTACATTGCTTACTAAACGTCGTTACATGAGAATACCTATGTGCTTACACTCTTCTGTCATCGCACTACTCGCGAACCTTTCTCACTTACTCTACTTTTACTATGAAGATCATGTCTGGACGTGTGAACATGACTCAAGCCCAGTTGACGGCACTTATCAATGAACGAGTAGCTGCGACACTTGCAGCTGCACCAGCAGGTAGTATACCCTGCGGATGGAATACACACTAGGATCTTTGAATCCTACATTCCTAAATCAACCTTTGTATTTAACATTGTCCTATTATATGCACAATAGGTCAAAACGCTCCACAACCTGTCTGCACTTTCAAGAACTTCATGGACTGTCGTCCAAGCACTTTTAGTGGCACCGAGGGGGCAGTGGGACTCCTCCATTGGTTTGAGAAGCTCGAGTCGGTATTTGAGATGTGTGAATGCCCTGAGGCTCACAAGGTCAAGTACGCCACTGGCACGTTGGAAGGGATTGCGCTAACCTGGTGGAACGCGCAAGTTCAGATCCTAGGGTTGGCAGCTGCTAACGCCACACCCTGGGAAGATTTCAAAGAACTGATCAAACGAGAATACTGCACGCGAGACGACATCCACAAGTTGGAGGATGAGTTATACCACTTGAAGATGACGGGGTCAGAGATCGAAGCTTATACGACACGGTCAAACGAACTGGCCATCTTGTGTCCAACGATGGTGGACCCTCCAGTTAAGCGCATTGAGTTGTATCTCAAGGGGCTTGCGCCAGAGATTCAGAGCCACGTGACGTCGGCTAACCTCAACAACATCCAAGACATTCAGCGTCTTGCTCATCGACTCACCGACCAGGCAGTGGAACAGAACAAGCTGCCAAAACGCATCAGTGCTACCACTACTACTGTTACTACTTCTGCTACTCCCAATGACAACAAGAGAAAATGGGAGGGGGATTCCAGCAAGGGATCAGTTTCTGTTCAGTCTCAAGCACAGCAGCGCAAGACAAATGACTACCAGAGTCCGAATCAGCAGTCATCAGGCAGTCAGGGGCAGGGTGGATATCGGGGAATTCACCCATGGTGTAGTAGGTGCAACAAATACCACAGTGGAAGATGTCGCAGGGAACGTTGCCAAAGATGCCTCAAGATGGGTCATGAGGCTAAGGATTGTAGAAGCTCACGGCCAGCAAATCAGAACCAGCAACTCCCACCGCCAGCTCCACAGAACCAGCAGCAGCAGCCACAGCGTGGAAACCGGGGATGTTTCCAGTGTGGGGCTGAAGGTCACTTCAAACGTGATTGCCCTCAATTGAACTAGAACCAGAATCGCAACAACAACAATAACCAGGGCAACGGGAACAACAACAACGGGGGAAACAACAACAACAATGGCAACGAAGCTCGGGGTCGTGCTTTGTGCTGGGTCGGGGCGACGTAATGAATGATCCCAATGTGGTTATGGGTAAGTTTCTTCTCGACGATATTTATGTTACTGTCTTATTTGATTCGGGTGCTGATACAAGTTATATGTCCATGAAAATGAGTAAATTGTTAAAACGAACACCAACACCCCTAGACACCAAACATGTCGTAGAGTTAGCAAATGGTAAAAGTGTAGAAGCCGCACATGTAATCAAGGGTTGTAGCATCGTTCTAGCTGGTCAGACCTTCTCGATTGATCTTATACCCATAATTTTGGGTAGTTTCAACGTCGTCATCGGTATGGATTGGTTATCCCAACATCACGCAGAGATTCTATGCAAGGAAAAGATCATTCGTATTCCTCGCTCTAGTCAAGAACCTCTCGAAGTTCAAGGCGACAAGAGTGGTGCTGTGGTTGGCATCATCTCTTTCTTAAAGGCGCAGAAATGTTTACGAAAGGGGCACACTGCAATTCTGGCACTTGTCACTGACGCATCAACAAAGGAAAAGAAGCTGGAGGATATTCCAGTTGTACGTGACTTTCCTCAGGTGTTTCCTGAAGATTTACCCGGTTTACCGCCTCACCGCCAAGTCGAATTCCAGATTGAGTTAGCTCCTGGAGCAGCACCAATAGCCCGCACACCGTATCGTTTAGCTCCAACCGAACTGGAAGAACTGTCGAAGCAGCTACAAGAGCTCTTGGAAAAGGGCTTTATTCGTCCAAGCTCATCGCCTTGGGGAGCTCCAGTACTTTTCGTGAAAAAGAAGGATGGCACTTTCAGGATGTGTATCGACTACCGTGAACTGAACAAGGTGACGGTGAAGAACCGTTATCCTCTTCCGCGCATAGACGACTTATTCGACCAGTTGCAGGGGTCGAGTTACTACTCCAAGATAGACTTGAGGTCAGGGTATCATCAGCTGAGAGTCCGGGATGAGGACGTCTCCAAGACAGCGTTCAGAACTCGCTACGGTCATTACGAGTTTCTAGTTATGCCATTTGGGCTTACGAACGCGCCTGCAGTCTTCATGGATCTTATGAACAGGGTGTGCAAACCCTATCTTGACAAGTTCGTCATTGTTTTCATCGACGACATCCTGATCTACTCCAAGAGTCAGGAGGAGCACGAGCAGCACCTACGATTTATTTTGGAACTTCTTCGAAAGGAGCAATTGTACGCCAAGTTTTCTAAATGCGACTTCTGGCTTCGTGAAGTCCACTTTTTAGGCCATGTGGTGAACAGGGATGGGATTCATGTCGATCCATCCAAGGTAGATTCGATCAGGAACTGGCCTGCACCGCGTACACCAACGGAAATACGCCAATTCTTGGGTTTGGCGGGGTATTACAGACGATTCATCAAAGACTTTTCTAAGATCGCGCAGCCGCTCACACTACTGACACAGAAGGGTGTCACCTACCGATGGGGAGGTCCCCAGGAAACCGCTTTTCAGTACCTAAAGGATAGGCTTTGCAGCGCACCTATTCTGTCATTGCCAGAGGGCACGGACGACTTTGTGGTTTATTGTGACGCGTCGATACAGGGTCTTGGGTGTGTATTGATGCAACGGGATAAAGTTATTGCTTACGCTTCGCGGCAACTCAAGATTCATGAACGGAACTACACGACGCACGATCTAGAGCTGGGAGCTGTTGTTTTCGCGCTTAAGATATGGCGACACTACCTGTACGATACCAAGTGCACAATTTACACCGATCACAGTAGTCTCGAGCATATCCTTAAGCAAAAGGATTTGAACATGCGTCAACGAAGATGGGTTGAACTTCTGAACGATTACGAATGCGCCATCAAGTACCATCCAGGCAAAGCCAATGTTGTGGCTGACGCTCTCAGTCGAAAGGACACTCTACCTAGACGCGTTCGAGCCTTGCAGCTCACTATTCAGTCCAGTCTTCCTGCACAGATACGAACTGCTCAGATGGAAGCATTAAAGCCCCAAAACGTCAAAGCTGAAGCCTTACGCGGCTCAAGGCAACGAATGGAACAAAAGGAAGACGACGCCTACTATGTAACGGGGCGTATTTGGGTCCCACTTTTTGGCGGTTTACGCGAGCTGGTAATGGACGAAGCTCACAAGTCTCGCTACTCGGTACATCCGGGGTCGGATAAAATGTACCACGACATCAGAACTACATACTGGTGGCCTAGCATGAAAGCCCACATCGCTACTTACGTCGGCAAGTGTTTGATATGTGCAAAAGTCAAAGTGGAATATCAGAAACCAGCGGGCTTACTCCAGCAACCCAAGATACCACAATGGAAATGGGAAGAAATTTCCATGGATTTTGTTACAGGCCTACCCAGATCCCAGCGCGGGAATGACACCATATGGGTGATCGTGGATCGACTCATCAAATCTGCACACTTCCTGGCTATAAAGGAAACGGATAAGTTCTCCACTCTCGCAGACGTTTATCTTAAAGAAGTTGTTTCGAGGCACGGGGTGCCCACCTCCATCATTTCGGATCGGGATGCACGATTTACGTCAGAGCTATGGCAAGCGATGCACAAATCTTTCGGCTCACGGTTAGACATGAGCACAGCGTATCACCGTCAGACGGATGGGCAGTCTGAGCGAACGATCCAAACTCTTGAAGACATGCTTCGGGCATGTGTTATTGATTTCGGCAACGGCTGGGAAAAGCACATCCCTTTGGTGGAGTTCTCACACAATAACAGCTATCACACCAGCATACAAGCCGCTCCATTCGAGGCATTGTACGGGCGTAAATGCCGGTCACCTCTCTGTTGGGCAGAGGTGGGGGATAGTCAGATCACGGGTCCGGAGATTGTAGTGGACGCCACAGAAAAGATTGCACAAATACGACAATGCATGGCGGCAGCACGCGACTGTCAGAAAGCATACGCGGATAAGCGTAGGAAGCCTCTGGAATTTCAGGTCGGGGACCGGGTTTTACTTAAAGTCTCACCCTGGAAGGGTGTGGTACGTTTTGGCAAACGGGGCAAACTAAATCCGCGGTATGTCGGACCGTTCGAAATCATTGAGGAAATAGGCAAAGTAGCCAACAAGCTAAACCTACCAGCAGAACTCGGGGCAGTTCACAATGTCTTTCACGTGTCGAATCTGAAGAAGTGCCTGTCAGATGAGACCCTCATAGTTCCTTTTAAGGAACTCACTATCGACGAGCGGTTGCAGTTCGTCGAGGAGCCAGTTGAAATCACGGACCGAGATGTTAAGGTCCTCAAAAACAAGAGGATCCCTCTTGTTTGAGTTCGTTGGAACTCCCGTCGTGGCCCAGAGTACACCTGGGAATGCGAAGACCAGATGACAGAAAAGTATCCCCAGTTATTCGAAACCAATACAACCACTACTGAGGCCGAAGCTACTACCGCGGAATTTCGGGACGAAATTCGAGATCAACGGGGGGAGGATGTGACACCCCAGGAAAACCAGTGAACGATGCAACCTATCTAGCTTCCTCAGTGGGTACGTACCAAATTTCGGGACGAAATTTCTTTTAAGTTGGGGATAATGTGACAACTCGAACTTTCGACTTTCACTTTCGCATTTAATGCACGTTGACTTTGACTGTTTAAGTGTTTGACTTGATTGACTTGTAATGTACACGTTGTGATATAATAAAGTGTCTTGTGATTTGCATGATTATGTGTTTGATTGTATAACTTGAAATCTGTTGATAAACTTAAACTGTTAACACTTGAACAACCCGACGAAACACAAGTGTGTTTCGCCAAGCACAACTCGACGAATCAGAGTTGTGATTCGCCAAGGACCACTCAACGAGACAAGCCTGTTTCGCCAACTCAGTGTCGACGAAATAGAACTTGATTCGCCGGCCCAGATTCGTTGAGGCCCAGCTACGGGCCCATTACGGTAAAACACGTATATACACACACCCAGACCTATGTTTGATACGTTTTGGCAAAACAAGAAAACCCTAGAGCTTTCTCAGTGTGACGGCAACCTTGAATCCCTCTAGATCAATCCCGTTCTTGCTTTCATCTATTCCGGTTAGTGTGATTAGCTCCGTAAATTGTTTTGTGTGTTTATGTCATTGTTGACAATGATAAAGTGTGTATGATTGATGACGTTCTTGTGAATCGGTTATGAATGGTATTGATCGGCTATCATGTTTTGTTCGGATTGTTTGCATGATGTATTAGGGATATCACATTGTGTTTCGCCAACCTGTGATTCGTCAACTTGGTTAACTGCACAGTAACTTAGTTAGACTCTGTTAGAAGTTAACTGTATTAACTAACTGCTGTTAAGTGATGTGCATGACTTATGTGATAACGGTTACATAGTAGTACTTCTATGATCATACCTATACGTGAACAACTTGGATATAAACTGATTATGCATACGTACGTATTTAGGACGTGATTGATTTACTTCGAGCACATACTTAGCATACCGAGCAAACCCAAGGTGAGTTCACACAGCCAAGGCATGGGGTTCCCGGGTGGGAATGGGATTTGATGAATTATTGTTTACACTCAGATGGTAGAACCTAATGATAAGATACAACTAGACTAGTAACACTTGTTGAACTGATCTTCGCACACCTGCCAAGGGTTGGCCGCGATATTATGACTGACTTCGCACACCTGCCTTAGGAAGGCCGCGAACTAAATTTACTAATCTTCGCACACCTGCCTGGGAGGCCGCGATACAAATAAACCTAGTCTAGAATACTTGGGAAAAATATCCCCTAATATCTTCGCATACCTGACTGGGAGGCCGCAATGGAAACTAATACGATACAGGACATAACGAACGAACATACTACTACTCACACTATACTATTTCTGAACTATTAACTGTGAACTCGCTCAACTAGTTGTTGACTCTCTGCTGCATGCCTTGCAGGACCTTAGGTACTTATGGAGCTTGCACTAGGAAGGAGCAGGTCGTTGTGGAGCACAGATCATGGATACTATGTTTAACGTTTCGAATATTTGAACTTATGATTTACTTTGGGTTTACATACTTATGCTTCCGCTACTTAACTATGTTTGGTTTGAACATCAATTGTATTGAATTGGGTTTTACGAACTTCTTTGATTATTATATACTATGTTCAATATGATTGATGGCTTGATCCTGGTCATGTCACGCCTCCAAGCGGTGGTACTCCGCGTGTGCAATTTTGGGGGTGTCACAGCCACCTCCAGTTACAGAGGAAACTCTGGCGAAATTTTTCCAGAAATATAGCACTTCGAAAATATTTTTACAACAAGTGTTATGAATATATTTTTAACTTATTTTTCCAAATAAAATTCGCCATGAATTTTTATTACAAAATAACCAAGTACCGGAGGTGG
Organism: Helianthus annuus; assembly: GCF_002127325.2. Taxonomy (NCBI): domain Eukaryota; kingdom Viridiplantae; phylum Streptophyta; class Magnoliopsida; order Asterales; family Asteraceae; genus Helianthus; species Helianthus annuus. The sequence goes on from NC_035448.2 coordinate 71,024,008, forward strand.
ATTTTCATAAATAAAACTTGTTAAAGAAATATTTAGAATATATATTTCACAGAAAAATGCTTTTGGGATTTTATGATTATTTTTAGAGTAAAAATAATATTACTGGAATACACTGAACAGTAATGACTCCAAAATAATACTAACGCCCTCACAATAAAAATTTAAATTACACCGGTATTATTATTACCACACGAACCATAAAATGTAACTTATGTATTTTCAGAAAATACACTTAAATGCGTAATTTGATAAAAGTATTATTTTGGAAAATTGTATAGAATAAAATATAATGTTTTTCGGAAAAAATATTTATATTTTGGAAGTAGAATATTTTAGACAAATGAATTAAAATATATTTTATTAAGTGAGACTTAATAATATATTCTTGGAATTATACAAACTCACATGTATTAAAGCCCCCATCCTTGGGAAGGAATATAATTAATACATAATTACAAAGTTTAAATACGAAATAGTTGTCTAACTATTTCCCAAAAACGTTAAAACCTTAAGCCAAGGCACGGCCGTCCGTCTAATAGAAGTTAGTACGTGTAGGTCGTTACGCAGCAGGTTGACTGGGAGGTTACTATTTCGAGAGACGCACTTCAGTGAGTTCATGCCCCCTTTTTCTCTTAACTGTTTTCACTTTTTATACTTCGGGGGTGAAATACATATTACTATGATTACGAATACTTTTACATGGTATGGTTAGCGTAAGGAGGGTTACTACTTAGATCATGTGAGTGGGTAGGCGGGAACTGGAGGCCATTAATCCTCAGTGTAGGACCGAGGGTCTTTAGCGGTAGATCTATCTGGGTGTAGCGAGCCCAGCCCCAGGCCCAACAGTACGGACCTCGGGGTGACTTGGTACCCGACGCAAAAATCTGCTAGGTTTGAGTCTTCCTACTACACTTCACACATATCAATGGCCTTGCAAACCATTGGTGATCTCTTTATTTCTTTATTTGAAATATACCAGGGTTTTTATACTTACAAAGGTTTTACATACTCACTTTACATGAACTCGCTCAACATTTTTGTTGATTTTTCAAACTTACATGTATTTCAGGGAATTAGGGATCTGGCGAGGTATGCTATGTTTTCAAGTTGCGTAAGAAGGGTGATGTCATCCAAGTTTAAGGGGTTGTGGATTTTACCTGGACGAGTCATAAGTCTTAAGCTGTGTTTATTTCATGTTTGTGGTTGCGTCTTTCGAACAAAATTTTATTTTGATGTGTTGTATTTTTCGTTGCATGTGTCGACGTTTGAAAACAAAGTTTGTGGTATTTTACTTTTAAAACTTGAAGTAATGGATGATTATCACGGTTTTATTTTCATATAGCTTTGTTGTGATTAAGCTATGGTATTAAGAAGTCACACCAAATAAACCCACGCTTCCGCAAAGACAGGGTGTGACAGCTTGCTATCAGGGCTTTGATCATAGCGAACTAGGATTCCTTCTCGAGTCTAGACTATGATCACTAGGGCTCTCACGAAAACATTTTTACATTGCATACATTACATCCAGATCCCGGATACAAAACGTTTTTACAAAACAAATGTTGAGCACTTTTTTAAAGTTATGGGTCAGTCGGGGAGACTGAGGGATTCAGTCGGGGAGACTGAGGGATTCAGTCGGGGAGACTGAGGGATTCAGTTGGGGTGACTGAGGGATTCAGTCGGGGAGACTAAGGGATTTAGTCGGGGAGACTGAGGGAATTAGTCGGGGAGACTAGGAGATTTATTCGGGGAGACTGAGGGAATAAGTCGGGGAGACTAGGAGATTCAGTCGGGGAGACTGAGGGAATTAGTCGGAGAGACTAGGAGATTCAATCGGGGAGGCTGGGAGGTAGTCTAGTGGGACTAGTAGGATTACTTGATTGCTCATTGTTGACCTACATGTTTATTTGATTATATGATTGATTGATTGTGCACATGTGTGTTTGTGTTACAGACGTCATGCCTTCATCTGATACTGGAGGGTCGGACACTACAGACCCCATGCCTATAGTATCAGACGACATAGTTTCATCAGAGCACAAGGTGTATACTTCAGATACTACCAGCACGGACGATGACGACTTCCAGCCCTTTTGCGCTGCCCGATGTCGTAATAGAGCCTGCTGATGGCCATCTTGTTGGGGATTTGCCACTCGCGGTGATCCCTGCTCCTGTGCCCCTTGCTTCCTACCCTGTTATTGATATGCTTCTCGATATTGCTTCCGACGACGACGTCGACTTGTTTGAGGAGGACCCACTCGAGGATGACTTTGAGGGCGAGGCCCATATTGCTCCTGGTGATCCCCTACTTCTTGCTGATGCTTCTGCAGAGGAGGCACCCGCCCATTCACCTGTTCCAGACTCCTTTGAGTCTGTGGCATCTGCACCTTCGCACACGCAGGGAGTGCAACATCATTCGCACGACACAGACCCTGATATGGCATCATCCGCTGCACCTGCCCCTGCCCCTAGCTTTGAGTTTGGTCATGAAATTGACGACGATTCGGATCCTGTTTTTCCGCCTGGCTTTGATCCCGATCATGACATTGAGTTTATTCATTTAGATTAGCCCATGGAGGATCCCGTAGCCCCTGTCGATCCTGTGTTTGCTGATCCAGCTGACTTTGACATGGATTTTGATGATCCGGAGTCTGCTGTGGCCCCTGAGCCAGTTGTTGCTCCTGACCCCGCATTATAGCATGACCCTAATCATGTCGATGCACCTGTTGTTGCTCCTTTCATTGATGATATACCTACTGATAATCATCCTATTGTTGCTCCATAATTGGAGGATAATCGTGCTGTTGATGCTCATGCTGATGCTCCACTCTTGTTAGCAGATCCTGTTGTCACCCCACTTCCTGATCCTGTGCCGGTAATGATCGACCGTGCACCTTTTGTGACCCATATTGATCCACGAAACGCCCACACCCGTAATGGGTGGATAGATGATGACGATGACTTCCCGCCTTTCATGGTACCTGTTACGCCCCCTGTGGCACCCGTTTCAGCCCCTGTTTCAGTTCCTATGGATGCACCTTTGTTTCCCACACTTACCACTGATGCTCACCACACGTTACACGACCCAGAGCCTGCTCTTGAGCTAGCTTCTACACCATTTGGGTCAGCTTGATGTACGCCTGCCGGACCTACACTTTTACGTAATCACGATCCTGTTTCTTTTTGGTCTGCCAGACATTGCACCCCTTATATCTACCTGCATCGGGCAATCTCCTCATTTGTTGAGATGTTTGTTTTTACACCCGCAACCGCTGACATCGCTCCTTTCACCTGTGAAGACCGACGCCCATTGCGCCATCATGTCTATCACTTTCTTTCAGGACATGCCCGCACCCCGGAGAGATGCTCCAAGTCGGCACCCGTATAACGTTCCTTTTTTGCTATAGCAGCATTTTCTACGGGCCGCACCGCTTGCTACATTCACCTCTATAACGCTCGATAAGCCGATTTGATGGTTCCTATAAACACACTATGCTAACTTTAGACCCTTATCATCCCTCACATTATGGAGGCCACACACGAAATGAGTTGCTCCTGTAACATCAACTGTAGTTTGAGGATATGAGTCGCGGAATGTTGAAGCTTGAGCTGACACCACAATGGGCAACTTCAAATGCAAAACGTTACATAACCAAAAACGTGATTTAGGTGCCTACATCACAAGACAGCATATTGTCTGAAAAGTCTATGCAAGACACCCCGTCTATTGCCAGCATACTTCGATCCGCCACATACATCAAGTTTCCTTTTGCGCTCTCGACCGTTGCCATTACACCATACACGGGATTTTGATGCTCATTCCTTTACTGCCAAGCGGCAGATCAGCTAATTGTTTCGACGCATACACAAGCTCGAGGAGGATTCCACTCAGGGTAACAATTTACTTTTCGTTCCTCCTCCACCTCAGTCACCAGTATGGTTGATTTCTGGACTATGCGGATTGCATTACATTTGGGTAAAGACACTAATGATGAGCCGAGATTGTGAAGATTTTTGAAGACCACGTCTGACTAGGTAATTTAGATATGCTGATATACTTGTTGGGCAAGGGTAGGGTGACCCGGTGACCCTGATAATGTGATACATTTTGTAAGACAATGAAATTGTGGCCGGAAAACGATGGGAGCCAATTATCATTAAACATGCGACAATACTTTGTGGCCAATAACCAACGAAAGCTCAGTCACTATGTCCTTGATAAATACGATCAGTAATACTTATGTGCGCGCTAAAATTTTTAATACTACGTGCTTACTTGCTATACTCTCATTAAACATAACCCCCAAATTTCATGCTGATGCTATGATCATGACGCAATGTGCTTACCTGTTTAATGAAAACCTAATCGTAAAACGTGCTATCAATACAACAGGAATGTGCTATGATTGAGATATACGTGTTTGTTTGTTATACTTTCGGTAAACATGATTCCAATTGCTTGCTTGCAGTATTGCGTGATGTGTAATATGATGATTTAAATACGTGCGAATGCATGTGATTCCAAATGACTATTTACATTCCCTGATTAGAAGAAACCTAACTAACCTGAACTCCTTCCTAGAAGATGTCGCATCAAGAGATCACTCGACTGACCTAGGCAGAATGGTTGGCACACGCCTCACGAGTCAGAGCTCAGCACAAGGTTCTTCGCTACAAACACAGCGAAGGTACCTCAAGGAGAAACCTACCTAACGGTAATGTTTAAGTCATCCAAGACGCATTACGACACGTTTGAAAAATCCCCAAAGTGCCTTGCTAATACCTATTGTGATGATGATTTCTTGAATACAGGTCGTACCTACCAGCATTTTCTAGAATGCAAACCCCTGAACTTTGGTGGCACAGGAGGTGCCATAGCTTTTGTAAAATGGGCTAAGAATGTGGACGCCGTTGTGCGAACGTGTGGTTGTACGCCAGAGCAATAAGTCCCCTACGTTTCCGGATTGCTACAAGATGGGGCTCTGTTATGGTGGGACCTTTAAGGTTCGAGAATTGGGCGAGGCTGTAGCATATGCGATGTCATGGAGCGAGCTGAAGGAAATAATGCATAAGGAGTATTGTTTTCAGATAGATATCCAAAGGCTGGAATTAGAATTCTGGAAACTACAGAAGGAAGGTCCAAATGTGGTGGAGCACGTCCGAAGGCTTTACGATTTGTCGCGAGTCGTTCCGTACCTAGTGGAACCCGAGCTGAAGAGAATGGAGCAATCCATTTGGGAACTGACACCTCAAGCCTTGAGTTTGATGATGGTATCAACGCCACCAACACCTATGATTGCTCATATGATAAGCTTGGAGCTCACTAAGGAAGCACATAGATTAGTAAAACTTTCAATCTTGGACGAGAAGAAGGAAACTCCAGTGGAGACATCTGAGAAGAACAAAAGAAAGCTAAGTGAATTTCAAGGAGGTGATCGGGCAAATAAAAAGAACAAGGCCAAAAGGGAAAAGAAGTACATGGGTAAACTACCTAAGTGCGAAGAATGCCAGCGCCATCATACCGGGCAATGCAGTAATAGGAAGTGTGACAACTGTGGCAAAGTGGGACACAACAGGGAAACGTGTTGGCAGGAGATGAAAAGTGGAAAGGAAGGTAAGGGATGTTATAACTGCGGTGGTATGGGGCAACTTGGGAAAGATTGCCCAAAGGAGATTAACCAAGACCATGAAGGAGCATCCAACATCGGAGCTCGTGAAGCATGCCAAGATCCAGATATGGTTACTGGTACGTTCTTTATCAACCCAAAATTTTTGCATCCATGTTATTTGATACTAGTGCCGACCATAGCCTCGCATCTCATGAATTTAGGAATATACTTAGCTTAGTAGAAGGTAAGTTAGACGACCCACTCTTGATAAGACTGGTTAATAAACGGCCTCGACGTAGTAACTAGGATGGACCCGCGGTTGAGCAACCAAGCGAAGATCGTTATCCGCATCCCGAAGTCGAACGACGAAGCAATCGTGACTCATGAAGCAGGATACGCCTCTATAAATAGCAAATTGCTTGAAGGCATGAAGGATGTTGCATAAAGAATATGTTGTTTCTTGGTCCATGTTGGGGACAGGAGGACCCGAAGAACCAAAGCACGAAGATATTCCTATGACAAGGAAATATCCTAAGGTCTTCCTCGAGGATTTGCCAGAATTTTCTCCTCCACAGCTAGTCAAGTTTCGCATCAGATTGATTCCAGGCGTCGCACCTGCAGTCAATACCCCTCAACGACTTACACCTTCGGGGATGCAAGAATTGATAGTGTAGTTTCAGAAGTTGATAGAGAAGGAAGATAACAGACCAAAATTCCCTTTTGGGTAACCCCATTCTGCTTGTCAAAAAGAAGGATGATAATCTTCAAGAAAACATCAACTACCAGGAGCCGAACGAGCTAACCCACCAGAGTCGGTGACTCTTGCTATGGATTAACAAACTTCTTACATAACTGACTGTGAGGACGCAACTACTATTACCCGACTGGTCGACGATCGAGCGTCGTTAGCAGTAAATTCAGGAAGAAAGTATACCAGGATGAAATTGTGACATAAACAAAATGGTGCTTCCAACACAATGTACAAACCGGATCTACACGGGATACGAAATTAAGAGAATCAAGAAAACCTATATCTAGGACCTTAGGGAACCCAGGACCAAACTCGTAAGGGTTTTACTTAGGAACCATATCTGTCAACTCAATCAAACATCATTAACTTGACAAACTTGTCATTGCAGTTAACGAAACCGAAAGTACTTAAATTTTCTTCCGTTGAAGTCTTCATTTTCACTTCTAACGAGTAGATATTTGCATTTCTACTCCCCTCAAAGTAGTTGCATCACGTTGATTTCCTTTGCTGAGAGCGAACACACGTTTGCTTCGTATACTTGGTCACTTCTTCCTTTTGGTAGAAACACATCGCTTCATCACTTGAAAACTTATATATAACCCAGGCACCATTTGCTACGCATGCGGTTTCATTTCGAATAAACGCTTCATTAAAGTTCAGATATCACGTTGCTAAACCTAATTACTGGTTTGTGATTCGAATGACCTACATTCTTGTCATTATTGACTCTTTTGTTAACAAGTCAACACACTTTCTTGAAACCGCTTTCTTTCAAGTTACATGTTTGCTGTCATGCCAAGATTCCCTTGTTGATATGTACGTTTATTGTTGGGTTACGTTGAAACTAAGTTCAATTGCTTGAACTTATCCAGTTCACATGTTTGATTTAAGACGCCATATGATGTATTGAGAGCATCATATTCTAATACTTTGGCACAGATTCTTTTGTTTTGAGTCGTAGTAGACGTGTTTGGTCTATGACTCCACTAAATCGTTGATTGATTTCGATACCTTGCAGTGATACTTTCACAAAATTGAAGCTTGCGCTAATTGGGTTACTCATTTCATACACGGATTTAATTGCCTATTTATTTGTTAACAATCCATTTTGATATCCCCGATCGAAGCAGTCTTAACGCAATTGTGTGTTGAGGCACTGGTACATATATTCATTTCATAAGCACAAAGTACCTCCTAACGATCCATTCGTTGTCAATCAAATGCCTTGCAGTACTTAATACTTTTTCATCTTCGATCAAAACAGTGGCTCTTTGATGATTCCGTGTTCAACTGAAAACTTTATGACCTTGTGTAAATCAAATCTTCCGGCTTGTTTCGGTACACCTTCATCTGGTCTCAAACACGGTGAACTTGTTCAGTCACCGCTATTATGAAATTATGTCATTGCGACACCTTGTGGTGTCATTACGAACTTGTAGCTTGTGCTAATCATGGTCAACCGTTTCACACAAAACTGCATATCCTTTCGTTTGACCTGCCATTTAAACATTTCTGATACAACTACAAATCAAGGCAAGGATACACCAGGTTCGCTTGTATTCACTCGGCATATTCTCGCAATTCAAAATGTTCAACACACTGAACCTTACCACTCGTCTACTCGGGAATTGACAGCTCATTTTACTATTTCATTTGAGTTGATGATTTTTGAATTCATATAACGGGTGCTACGTTTCGTGAAAACTCGCGTGCGTATTGCGATCGATCGTTTGAGCGCCTTATTAGTAAAGGCTCCCATTTTGTGGACTCCCCTGCTAGCTGGTTTACACTAGGCTATACGTCAAGTACGTCTTGTACCTTTGACCTCAACTGCTATGAGCACACACCTTTTTAACCCTAGAATTCGGGTTGTTATATATTCTTGGACTCACCAAATGTGAGTAAGGTTTGATTCGGTTTGTTGATTATCTACGTCGATATTATTTATATATATACATGTGTGACGTAACCATAAGAAGTTAAGGTAGTACAAATTTCGAGGACGAAATTTTCTTAACGGGGGGAGAATGTGACAACCCTAAAAATTTCAGGTATCCGTACGATTAATTTATATTTAATTGATGCTTAATTACTGGGCTTGCTTACAATGGTGGTTAAACTGCTTCTTGATTTCTGATACATACATATTCATGCATCATACTTTATCACTGTCACTTCATTTATTACTGATGCACAAAGGCGCAGTTAGCACAATGAACGGATAACCCAGTAGATATGCTGACATAGCCAGCACTAGACAGACACTGTCTCTGAGGCCAGTATGAGCCGGGAATAGATTACTACACTGGTAGGGAGTGTAGGGAGGTGAGAATTGTAAGACTGCGTCACTAGGTGATAGTAATAGTGACCAGATGGGCCCAAAACATGTTTTAAACACAAAATCCTGCACTTTAATACAAAATTCAGCATTTAAGCTAACTAGTAAAGTGCAAAAACATGGGAAAATAATACTAGACACTTTCCAAAGTGTCAGGAATTCATTGTGTCACTAAAAATAACATTAAAGACACTTTAAATGCTTATTAAGCACTTTAGCGGATCAGTATCCAACCGAACAACCGGACTTTACCCGGAACATAAAAATATTGTCAATGATGCTGTTTTTCCTTTTCTAAGCCAGTTAGGATCCCCGAATACCCTAACACCCGCTATAATACATAACACACTAGTAATTAGTTTAACCTCCTAACTAAACTAAATATCACCTAACAAGCTAGTTAAAATCAAACCATACCCCCCCCCCATTTGATCTGATCGGTTCCCATAGGGAACACACACCACAAAGTTTTGATTATTTTAATCATGCATGTCCTATATCTAGAGAACACATTATCCATTGGTCAAGTAAGTTGAACGGTTTATAAATTTAACCAAGTGTCCACCATTTCATTCATAACCACACCACATAAAAATTTTGTTCTCCCTCTCCTTGCAATCGGCCGAACCCACACACCCACCCATCATCACTTTCAAACTTCGATCTTGCAATTTCACATACATACAAGTGTGCTAGAGTTCATACAAGGAGGCCCGGTGCTTACGGAATCACAAGGACCTCTCTACATTGCTTTTATCCACCTAGTTTTCGCTTTGATTCTTCCCTAGCCTTGAGCTAGTTATAAGTGATTCTAAACACCCTCTTGATCTTGTCTAAGGTGGTTAATAAGAAATTTAACGGATAAAAATCGAGAACACTAAAGATCAAAGCTAAAAGTCTTGTAAGAATGATAAACTTGTTGGTTAAAGAGTAAATAATGGTGTAAAACTCATGAATCTTGTTTAGTTATGGTTATTTTATGTTGTTGGTTGCTAGTAGTGGAACGGATCGTCATCTAACCACGCTAGATCATGTTCATGGAACATGAACTAGCATTATGTTAAGTAGGAAAGTTACAAGATGACGAACCCTTTCATACATAAACATGAACTTGTGTAAAAAAGTTTTTCTTGTAAAATTAAATTCTAAACTAGTAGATCTAAAGATCTAGAAGTGGTATTTTCGAAGAACCAAGTGTAAGATGCAGTCACGTTTAAAAGCCGGATCTTTCATGAAATAAAAGCATTTTTGTGAACAAACAAGTGTGTAAACACTTGTGTGACAAAAGGTTTTAACAAAGAAATATTTTTATAATTTATGACTAAGAAGATGTAAAGTTACATTTTCTTTAAAGATAAGATTTCCAAGAAACCGATTTTATATTTAGAAATAGAAAGATCTACTAAAAATATTGGAAAGTTACTACATACTTTTACACAACTTACAAGTTCATGTGTTTGCAATATATGCATATTTTTTACTAGTTTGATGTCTTGATATTGAATATTGATGATTGAAAATTGATTGATTGAGTTGTTAAAAGAAAATGATACGCTTGTAAGCGTGGCCACCTCCAGTTACAGAGGAAACTCTGGGGAAATTTTTCATGAAATATAGCACTTGGAAAATATTTTTACAACAAGTGTTATGAATATATTTTTAACTTATTTTTCCAAATAAAAATTCGCCATGAATTTTTATTACAAAATAACCAAGTGTCGGAGGTGGATTTTCATAAATAAAACTTGTTAAAGAAATATTTAGAATATATATTTCACAGAAAAATGCTTGTGCGATTTTATGATTATTTTGTGAACTACATAAATATTATTTTTAGAGTAAAAATAATATTACTGGAATACACTGAACAGTAACGACTCCAAAATAATATTAACGCCCTCACAATAAAAATTTAAATTACACCGGTATTATTATTACCACACGAACCATAAAATGTAACTTATGTATTTTCAGAAAATACTCTTAAATGCGTAATTTGATAAAAGTTTTATTTTGGAAAATTGTATGGAATAAAATATAATGGTTTTGGGAAAAATATTTATATTTTGGAAGTAGAATATTTTAGACAAATGAATTAAAATATATTTTATTAAGTGAGACTTAATAATATATTCTTGGAATTATACAAACCCACATGTATTAAAGCCCCCATCCTTGGGAAGGAATATAATTAATACATAATTACGAAGTGTAAATACGAAATAATTGTCTAACTATTTTCCAAAAACGTTAAAACCTTAAGCCAAGGCACGGTCGTCCGTCTAATAGAAGTTAGTACGTGTAGGTCGTCACGCAGCAGGTTGACTGGGAGATTACTATTTCGAGACGCACTTAAGTGAGTTCATGCCCCCCTTTTCTCTTAACTGTTTTCAGTTTTTATACTTCGGGGGTGAAATACATGTTACTATGATTACGGATACTTTTACATGGTATGGTTAGCGTAAGGAGGGTTACTACTTAGATCATGTGAGTGGATGGGCGGGAACTGGAGGCCATTAATCCTCAGTGTAGGACCGAGGGTCTTTAGCGGTAGATCTATCTGGGTGTAGCGAGCCCAGCCCCAGGCCCAACAGTACGGACCTCGGGGTGACTTGGTACCCGACGCAAAAATCTGCTACGTTTGAGTCTTCCTACTACACTTCACACATATCAATGGCCTTGCAAACCATTGGTGATCTCTTTATTTCCTTATTTGCTACATACCAGGGTTTTTATACTTACAAAGGTTTTACATACTCACTTTACTTGAACTCGCTCAACATTTTTGTTGATTTTTCAAACTTACATGTATTTCAGGGAATTAGGGATCTGGCGAGGTATGCTATGTTTTCAAGTTGCGTAAGAAGGGTGATGTCATCCAAGTTTAAGGGGTTGTGGCTTTTACCTGGACGAGTCATAAGTCTTAAGCTATGTTTATTTCATGTTTGTGGTTGCGTCTTTCGAACAAAATTTTATTTTGATGTGTTGTATTTTTCATTGCATGTGTCGACGTTTGAAAACAAAGTTTGTGGTATTTTACTTTTAAAACTTGAAGTAATGGATGATTATCGCGGTTTTATTTTCATATAGCTTTGTTGTGATTAAGCTATGGTATTAAGAAGTCACACCAAACCCACGCTTCCGCAAAGCCAGGGTATGACATATATCATTTTCAAGACATAAACCCGTTAAGCATGCAATCTATACATTCCTACCAAGGAATAAGCTCATAAGATTCTACTAACAATGTAGCTAAACTACGTGTCACCGAGCTCTACCGAATCGTTAACCAATGATTCGATGGAAAGATGTTGTTAACTTGGTGGAAATGATAATGCTATGCTTGTTTAATCCCGTTTATAGCCGGTGATAAATACTAACTCTTGGAAACAACTTAGTTTTCCGAGAGATTTAGAATGTATATTTATATATGCATATAAATATAATATATTTATGAATCATGTTAGTCGTCTCGAATGGCCGTACGTGTATATAACCAAATGTTCGTATAATAATAATACACGTTATAGACTCGTAGTATGTGGTCGTACGATTTCCATGTAGTCGTCACGTACGTCGATGAATCATTTCGCGACTCGTCGTAGTTTCCGTAAGATGTACACATGTATATGTAAATGTAGATATATATATATATATATATATATATATATATATATATATATATATATATATATATATATATACATACATACATATAAATGTCGCATAGCCGCAATAGTAGTCTCGCGTCATGGATAATTATCAAAATAATTATAGAGTTGTACGCTTGTTAGGATCGACTTCGTTTGTTTGTTATCAAAATGACTCGGATAATAATATATGTGGAGATCGTATGGTAACACGTCGTAATTCGTATAAAAGTTTGAAATAAATATAAGTAATTATATTTATTTTATAAAATTTTTGAGTTGTGGACGTTTGAAATAAATATAAATGATTATATTTATTTTATATAATTGTCGAATTCTAACTATTTGAAATAAATATACATAACTATATTTATTTTATATAAATTTCCAAGTTCCGTTATCTTGTAAACCGCTTCATTGAAATGTTATAATTTTGATTTCTCCTATATTGTTAACTCATAAACTCACTTCCTCCACGATTTTCAAACGGCTATAACTTTTTCATACGATAATAATTTAAAAAAAAAAATTACATCATACTTCATTTTCTTTAATTTGAGTAGGCTATTGGTATAGTTTTCTTAATTTTTTATTTTTTTACAGGATATATGATTACACATTCAATACAAATCATTACATGATTACAAATTCAATATGATTTGTTATAGTTGATGTTATTAGAGTTATGTTTATTACATGGTTACACATTCAATGATGAGAACTTAATTGTTTATGTTTTATTACATGATTAAATTTGTAATACATGACACTGCGTGGTTATTATAGGTTGATTGGTTAATTTTACTATTACATTTATACTTAATACCTGCTTAAACCTGAAATATTATCTATTTTCTGAAATATTATGATTATATGTTTTGTTCTTTGTTACAGTTATGGTTAATACGTAATTATGTAATCACTTAGTGGGTTTTCACAAAATACTATTTTGAAATCATGTAATCACGTAATTAGTATTCAAAATCATTTAATCACGTAATAAACTAGTAATAGATAGTCAACTAATATTATGTAATTACGTACCTATACATAATCACTTAACCTTACACTTGTGTCAAAAATAAAATGCATATTGTGTAATTACGTGCTCGTACATAATCACGTACGTTACAAAATCATGTACCGTTATAGCTTGTAAAATAAAAAAATTTAAAAATTAAGAAAACTATAGCAATAGCATTCTCAAATTAAAGAAAATGAAATACTGGTTAATATGTTGTAATTTTTTTAAAACAATATTATCATATGAAAAAGTTTATACAATCTTTCTATAGTTATTTCCCTTCTTTTGTGCCTCTTGAATTTTATATGGGCATCACCTAATCTCAAACCATTGAATTGATTGATAAAGACCCAAAACTTCTCCTACATTTAATACGTTAAAGGATTCTTATAGATGATCATTTCCTTTTTTCATATATCATGCTTGAAGGATGTTGCTTAACGCGCATAGAAAACATATGTATAAAAAAAAAAAGTAAAGGATATTTTGTTAGTTTAGGGATCCAGAGATATATGAAATTCCTCCTTGATTAACAAATGTACATTGATGGATAGGAATACACTTATAATAGTTTAAGGAAGTGAATTTATTCAAAATATTCGGCTTTTAACTTCCAAAACTATGTAGACCCTAGTAACGTTCACACCTCATTGTTAAGTATATTTTAAATTTTATTATTATATATATAGTACATTTAGCATTCATAATGTGGTCCATATCCAATTTAAATTATTAAAACTTTTCCATTTGTGTATTTAATCGATTTTTATTTATATGTTGCAAGTTACTTTCGAGTTTGATAAACCTTTGCAATGAAGGAGGTAGCTCAAGTCTCAATAAAATGACTAAGAATACATAACATCTTGAAGGGTTAAAAGGTTAAAGGGTTTAAAACTCGGGAACTAAGGTGAACAACAAAAAAAACGTGTACAGTAATTAGTCACTTTACTGATTGCTTAAACAACTCTCCCACAGCCACAAAAGCAAGCATGTGCACAGGGAACTCTCTTTTATCCGAAGGTCCAAACCTTTAAACCCCTAAAAGGGTAAATCCCTCACTGCAAGCCAGATTCACTAGTTAAAGGTTTCTCTTTTGAGAAACCTCTTTCCCTATAAAATGCAGGCCACGACAAGCATGCAAGACATTCCGGAATCAACAGAAATTATCTTAACTCTCTGATTCTTTCTCTCTGTCTCGAGAACTAGCTCCATGCTTGCTTCTCTTCTTCACTACAAACAATAAACCATCTCCAACAATTGCATTCTGGGCTGGTTCCATATCAGCTAAGTTTTGGGATGTTCATGCAAATCCCTAACTTATCGGAGCCCATCCTAAGTTAGGGGAAATCCTAATGGTAAACTATAAATAGAGGTAAACATAAAAAGGTACGAATCATCTTGCTCTCGTTTACTCTCTCTCTCTCTACTCATACTTTCTTTCTCCCAAACCGAGACTTATTCTCACGCCGGAGGGTGGTTACAGGAATAACCCCATTCCTTTAATGAGTCCTAACGGTATTTGGTTTTGCAGTTAGCTGTTCGGATCGCCAAAGAGTTGAAGTCCTAACCGGAGCTTACCCATAAGGTCAATGTTTCTTCAGGTTAAGATTTATGTAGAGTCTGAATGGTTAAAACCTCTAATCTTAATTAGCCAGACATTTTCCTCTGAACGGCTAAGCGTTATACAGGCTCTTAATGGTTCAGCCCTCTTACTGGTTCAGCACTTAATGGTTCAGATCTCTTACTTGTTCAACACTCAACCATTCAGATGTTGTCAAACACCCCCTAACACTTTCTGTTGAAATTCATAATTACGAAAAACCCCTTGCTAATGTTTTGCCTATCTACTCTCTCTTTCTTGGCTCAATCTAAAAACCGTTTCTTTCATTAGAGCAGTTTCTTTCTCTTCTACAATCCACAAACCATTATTCAACTAAAATCCATTGACCAAATGAAAAAAAATTGGAGCAAAGGAAATCAAAAGTTTTGTTGTATTATTGTGTTCTTAGATATAACTCTAGAATTGATATACTGCAAAGGATGCTATATAATTTGAAAGTCTTTTTAATTTATTTGTGATAAAAAGATTCAAGTTGAAAACATGATTAAAAAATCGAGTTGAAAACATGATTTTTAAAAACAAAATTTTGACTTACCCACTTGGTTTTATTCAAGATAATTTGTATTCTTTAAACTTGACAATACAAAAGTTTCTGATTCCATGTCATCATCAACAAAATTGAAAAATAACCACTCCTTGGACTTTAAACTTACACAAATTATTATTTTATTTTAATTTTTATATTTTAGATGAGTAAACTTTCGTTTTGTTTCTTGTGCTTTGGGCGTTTTAATGGTTTTGCCCCAAACCTTTAAAAATAGCCATTTTACTCTGTGATCTTCCTAACTTATCACCATTTTGCTCCGCACCTCAAACGTCATCCATTTCCACCGTTAATTCCTGGTCATGTGCCACTCACATGAGGGGCATTTCAGTCTTTTCACATCCTATCTCATAAAAAAACTTATCATCTTGTTCACTTTTAAAACCCTAACTTGTCAGAGCCGTATCTTCTTCTATATCTATTGAAGCTTAGAACCTGGCACTCATTCTTCTATATCTATTGAACCCTAACTGGTCTGTTCGTCACCATATTTTGGGTTGTCAATATGTTTGACTTCTTATGCATTTAAATACAGATCCATCTAAGGTATACATACACATTTATATAATTAAGAGTAAACTTCCGTTTTGCTCCTTGTGGTTTGGGCATTTTAATGGTTTTGCCCCAAACCTTTAAAAATAGCCATTTTACTCCCTGATCTTCCTAACTTATCACCGTTTTACTCCACGCCTCAAACGCCATCCATTTCCACCGTTAATTCCTGGTCACATGCCCCTCACATGAGGGGCATTTCAGTCTTTTCACATCCTCTCCCATAAAAAACCTGTCATCTTGTTCCCCACCATTTCACAACCCCAGTCTCGTTCTCTCACTTTTCTCTCTCTACACCCACACCAGCCACAAACCACCGCCACTGCAACCACAACCTGTCACCACCGCCACCCACATCACACACATGTGTGTGTGTGATGAGAAGAGAGAGAACGGGAAAGCTGATGCAAGACAACAACGGTCCTCCGACGGCCATGGCGGCGACACCACCTCCGGCATGCAAATCTAATACATCGAAGTAGTTAGCGGCGGTGGAAAGGACTGACACCCTTGAATCCGAAGGAGCCAACAGCAGCGACAAAGGTGGGGGTTTCTCATTTGATTTTGGATTCGATTTCAATTTGGGGGTTTTAGTTGCAGGTTTGATGTTGAGGACTTGAGGGTGAACTATGGTATTCTGAAACGGTGGCTATATGTGTGTATATGTAAAATTAAATATAGAGTAAACTTTTGTTTTGCTTCTTGTGGTTTGGGCGTTTTAATGGTTTTGCCCCAAACCATTAAAAATAGCCATTTTACTCCCTGATCTTCCTAACTTATCACCATTTTGCTCCGCACCTCAAACGTCATCCATTTCCACCGTTAATTCCTGGTCATGTGCCACTCACATGAGGGGTATTTCAGTCTTTTCACATCCTATCTCATAAAAAAACTTATCATCTTGTTCACTTTTAAAACCCTAACTTGTCAGAGCCGTATCTTCTTCTATATCTATTGAAGCTTAGAACCTGGCACTCATTCTTCTATATTTATTGAACCCTAACTGGTCTGTTCGTCACCATATTGTGGGTTGTCAATATGTTTGACTTCTTATGCATTTAAATACAGATCCATCTAAGGTATACTTACACATGTATATATTTAATTTTACATATACACACATATAGCCACCGTCTCAGAATACCATAGTTCACCCTCAAGTCCTCAACATCAAACCTGCAACTAAACCCCCCAAATTGAAATCGAATCCAAAATCAAATGAGAAACCCCCACCTTTGTCGCTGTCGTTGGCTCCTTCGGATTCAAGGGTGTCACTTCTTACCACCGCCGCTAACTACTTCGATGTATTAGATTTGCATGCCAGAGGTGGTGTCACCGCCATGGCCGTCGGAGGACCGTTGTTGTCTTGCATCAGCTTTCCCGTTCTCTCTCTCTTCTCATCACACACACACATGTGTGTGATATGGGTGGCGGTGGTGACAGGTTGTGGTGGCAGTGGCGGTGGTTGTGGCTGGTGTGGGTGTAGAGAGAGAAAAGTGAGAGAAAGAGACTGGGGTTGTGAAATGGTGGGGAACAAGATGACAGGTTTTTTATGGGAGAGGATGTGAAAAGACTGAAATGCCCCTCATGTGAGGGGCATGTGACCAGGAATTAACGGTGGAAATGGATGGCGTTTGAGGCGTGGAGTAAAACGGTGATAAGTTAGGAAGATCAGGGAGTAAAATGGCTATTTTTAATGGTTTGGGGCAAAACCATTAAAATGCCCAAACCACAAGGAGCAAAACGGAAGTTTACTCATTTTAGATATTGCTATAGCTAAGCAGATTAGACGTATTAAAAGAAGCCCACAGGCCACAAATTTTTATAACATCGACCAAATCAACTTATCATAAATAGAAAAGGCCCACAGGCCACAACTGAGCCGAAATAACTTAACCGACCAAGACATTACCCGATCTGACAAACAATCAAGCCACAACCAATCGTGCAAATTATGTATATCTGGGTCTCAAGCTAGTGCAGTCCAACTTGACCCAATGTATTTTTAAAAACTCTCTAGTGATTTAATTTTTATTTTAATTATTTGCTCATAATACATAAAGGCTGAGTTAATTTTTCTTTCTACGGGAAAGGATTCCGGCCTCTTGAGGTATTTGTTGGATATTTATGTACGATTCGATAAGTCAACGCTGCCGACCGGGTCTTGACCCGTAAGAGTTAGACCGTGGGCAACGAACTAAATTCCACTTAACTAATTTAACTGGTAATTACGAACGATACGCGGAGAATTAAACCGAGAGATAGGTACATGGACCGAGTGAGACAAGAGCACTCTTCTACGCCACTTGTCGCGCATGCACTCTTGCATGGCCACTTGTTGCGCACCTAGATCTCGGTGTAGGATCGTTTGCTGACCCGAACGAGTCGATCAGAGGTGTTTTCGTCAATTACAGGTGCGGAAAACAAGTAAATGATGTAGGAATAGCTTGATATACACTTTAAACTTCTTTTCTATTGATTTAACGATGAATACAACCTGTTTACGATCCGGCAGCACCTCGGTACGAAAATCAGGAACGTTACAAATGAGACCGCCTTTAGGGTATTTATAGGACTTTGGGACCGCTTATTGGACAGGCCCAATAAGCGGCCCAGACACGTGACATTGGAGCGGTCCACTAACTTGACACATGAGCGGCCCAAGATTGTTGTCACTCGAGCGGCCCACATAAGTCCATACGAGCGGCCCATAATTCTAATTGGTCCTAAAAGCGATCCACAACCCTAATATCTATACAATCTCTCAATTTCTCGTATTACGTGCCCAGATCTAACGTTTTAATACTAGGACTCGATACAAGACGGAATCAGCAGATGTAGTGCACCAACAGACTCCCCCTCAGATGTTGATGGAGTCGACTATCGAGTCACAACCCTACTGAATCTTCAGATCTTCAGCCTTGATCAGTCTTTGGGCTTCTCTCTCTTCTCTCTATCTTCAGACTCCCCCTCTCGATTTACTGGCATTCTTTTGTTCTTCAGTAATATCTTCAGGATCGTTGTCTGATCTTCACAAGCTTTCAGAATCAATTAACCTGGCTACCTGCACAGTCTCAACCCAGAAATAAATTTCTTTTCACCAATATTTCAAATAACTCCTCACCAACACTAACTTCCTCTCAACTGCCTATGATAAACCACTTGAAGAATGTTAGATTAAATGAAAACATTTAGATTTCCACAAACACTCCCCCTCAAATTCTGCTCATCATGTTTAGCACTTTTGAATTTTGAAAATCAGTTTTCCAATATCAGTTGTCGAAAATCTTTTTGACTTTTTCAAAAAAATATGCTAAAACACACACAAAATCTTTTTGGATTTTTCAATGTAAAGAAATGAAATGCACACATTAAACAAAAATTTTGTGAGTTCGTGCAAGAGGATCATATCAGTTTATGAGACAAATCACCAACACCGTTAAGCTTGATTTCATTTTAAGCTTTAAACAATTTACCTAGATTGTCAGTATGTTTGTCCTCTTAAATTCTCAACACAAATTTCAATCGATTCGAGATACGATATTAAAGTTTTAGATACTTAAACTTAATTGTGTATCACTCCACTTGAATATACTCCCGTATCCAGATCCCAAATATTCAGTCTTACAGGTGAGTATACCACAGCTGATATCTGTAAAGGGGTAAAATGCGAAACCGTGAGAGCTCAGGTCAGAACTTCCGTTCAGCAGAGAGATGACGGCTCGACTTTTGGTGGGTCCCCTTTAGAGGATCTTTTTGCATTTCAACAGCAGCGACTATCAATTTTATTGTTTCATCAGCATGCTGAGGGCGAAGCTTATGTTTCAAAGCTTTAGCAGAAAGTATTATCCGGGGACTAGGTCAGAACTTCCATTCAGCAGAAGTCCCGGGATAATACCCCAGATATCACTGAGTATAAAGACCTAGTATCTCAGAATATGGGACCTTTCAAACAAGATTTCGGGGGTTACCCATATATTCAAGAATAGTTACCCACGAATTAAGCAAGTTTGAATTAGGTTTATATCTCGTTTCAATTTACTAAATGTGCGAAAATCTACTGACACATCCGCAGTAAGATTGTTTAACACTTTTTAACTTTCAAATTCTTTAGCATGCCGTGATAGTCCACTGATGTACTATCATTTCCTCTTTTCCGCAACAAAAACTCATTTTTGATTTTATCATGTTTTTGATTTTTTTTAAATTTTCAAATGTTTTTGGATTTTCTGAAATTTCCCTACTCCCCCTAAAATACAAACACATTTTAAAGAAAATTTGAAAACTTCTAGATATTTGACCTGCTAAAAATACAAAAAGCAACAACAAACTGTACAGAAACTTGACAACTGACACTGAATCACATCAAATCGCCATTCACTCGGCATAAACAATCTGAACTCCCCCTATCACAAATCATTTTCTCATTTAGATTTCAAAACACTTAAGTTTGTTTTAATCAAAATGATTTTTCCGGAAAATGAATTTGTGTTGATAACAACCACTTGTAGGTTTATCAATTTTAAAAAACTGGGATGTGGTTCATCATCTTGTCTATCTATTGTCATGAATAGTAAATCAAGTACAAATTAATGTCCCTGATTTACCATTTGCATTTAAGAACCTTCTGTACCACTTGAAAATGTAATTACTTCAAAATAACCAAGCATCTCAAAAATTTAACCACAAATACCACCTGTGGGATCAAGATTACCACTTGTAGATACCCAAAAACTACCACGTGTAGGAATATTACGTCTACATCACCATTATATTAATCAGAATGCCGATTCCTGCTTCGCAATTAACCACCTGGAAGCTCCGGCATAGTCCTTTCACCTGCAAAACATCCAAACATGAATCACAATCATTCAAACAAACATATCATAAACTAGAATGATGCCGATTCCTGATCCACGATATAAACTTGGGATCTCCGGCGTAGTTCTTAGACTATCATGGAAAACAAACATCCATCCAAGTCTTCTCAGACTTGATGGATTTCAATTCCTGAGCAGTCGGGTTGTATGTAGCCTTTTTCATGGCATAAAAATCTTTGACCCCCTTTGCTCTCCTACTCAACATTTTCCCAAATATCTTCTTAACATTCCCGTTGAATGTTTTCTCGACATCAAAATCATTCTTTTCTTTGTAGAACTGATTTGAAATCTCAGTTTTTCCCACTTTCTTCTTTACTTCGTCAAACTTCAATGATGGAAATTCCTCATCATTTAGTAAAGTTTTCTTCTCAACCTGTGGCTCTTCTGGCTTTGTGGAACCAGATTCATCGCCGACATTCACTTCATCTTTCTTTGCAACCCAGATCTGGTTGTCTTTTCCTTTCTTCTCATACTTGTTCTTTTGTGAACATGCACCAACCTCGAATTTTGAATTCTCAAACATTCTGAATTTTTCAGTCGGTGGTTCAACATCAACAACTTTCTCTTTCAATTTCTGAGAAACTCCCTGTTTTGCTTTGGCATTCTGTGTACAGTTCCATGCAATGTGACCGACTTCATTGCATCTGTAACAGGTTCGAGTCTCTCTTAGATAACTAATCTCAACTCCATTCTTCTTTCTTTCAGCAAGAAACTCCTGATTTGGCTGTTTCCAGAACGGTTTTTTTTGTTCCTCGTCTGAGCTTCCACCTGACACAAATTCAGATTTCGTTTTAGAATTTTTCATATTTTTATCATTTTCTGGTGGAATAAAACCTAAACCTTTCTTTTTGTAGCTACGATTTTGGTTAGGTTTCTTTTGAAAATCAGAACCAGAATTGTAACCTTTTTTCTTGTTTAGACGTTGTTGAATTCTAGAAGTATATTTTTTAGGTTTTTCAAAATTGTTCAAAACTTTTAATTCAGGAATATTAACCTCTACTAGTTTAAAAATTTTGTTGATTACTTCCGTTTTGATATTCATTATCGGAAACTCTTTGTTGTAATATAATTTGTCAGAACCATTCAAAGTATAAACAACTTCGAATGTTTCATCATCCAAATTTGCTTTCGATAACAAAAATTCTTTACTGTAACACCGTTTGACCGACGAATTTTGACTGTTAACTGACGACTTTGACCCTCCAGACTCAGACTTCGACTCGGACTCCTCATCAGTATCCAACACTTGATCGACCACCTTTTTGATTAATTCAGACTCATGATCAGTATCGGACGAGGTAAACGTGACATCGATGTTGTCTGGTAAAACGTCAGTTGTGTCGGTTTTTAACTTTATATTGACTGCTTTCTCAAGTTGCTCCTCATTTGGTTTCCTAGGAGAATACCCATCCCAAATTGGAGGTGGACACTTGTTATAGCTAACAGTCGGTTTCTTAACAGTCGGTTTCTTACCACAGTCTTTCTTCTTCTTTAGCTTCTCGTCTTGAAAAGCTTCCAAACCTGCAACAGTCGGATAAACACGATCAATGAGATAATCAGAAGTAGTGTAGCTTAACAATAACCTCCTAATTCTCTCATTCTCTATCTTTTCCGTTTCCAACTCTTGCTTCCATTTGGCACTCTCTTCAATGTAGAAATTGATTGCTTTTTGTTTTGACATCAAAGTTGCATTCATCATTGTCAGTGCCTGTTCTCTTTCTGAGTTTGTTGTTTGGAGACCAGTTACTGTTTTGTTCAATATATCATACGATTCTTTCACATAATTGAGGTTGAACAGTAACTGCTCCTTCTTCTTCTCGTACTCAGCTATGATGTCGTCTTTGACTGCACAATCCTTGCAGGCTTTCAGACACTTCTCACACGGCTTGACGACTTCAATAATCTTCTCAACTTCGATTGTTTTAATAACTTCAACCACTTTTTCTACTTCAATCACCTTTTCTTCTTCTTTTACAACCTCAGTAATCTTCTCAGCAACATTCTCAGCAATTTGAAAATCACCTTCAGATTCAGTTTGTTGTTCTTGAGCAGCTCGTTTTTCCTTCAGTTTCTCCATCCGTTCTGCAAAATATAAATGAAAACTATCAGGAGAAAGATGAGACTTAGCAACATTTATATGTTTTTCCTCATCATCACTGCTGCTGTGATCAGGTGACTGATCAAACTGAACAGATTTTTCAGAATCACCATCAAAAACACCAGAATCAGATGGTGTTTTATCAAATACAACTGGTTTTTCTGAAACAATTTCATTCTGTACACTCTCATCAGAACTCGATAAGCTCTCATCTGAACTATCTGAAATTTCTCCAGATCTTTCTGAAAGTTCATCAGTACTTTCTGAATTTTCATCAGATGATACAGACTTTTCATTCTCACTTGGCACATTCACACCAATCGATTTCATCCAAGTAGCAAACAAATCTGGCTCTCGGACAATCTTGGCAATGAAAGCTTTGTATTCTCCCTTCTCATCCACAAACATATCCCAACTGAAACCTTCTGGTAGTTTCTTATCATCTTGATCGATAATGCGTGCTGCTGTGGCTTCGGATGGTATATAATCATTCCAGCTAAAATCTACAACACATGCTCTTTTGGAGTCTTCAATCTTTCTCCCGTGAGCTGTCTGTGGTTCTTGGGATTGGCCGACTTGCTGATAGATAGCTTTGCGGTAGTAATCATCTTTCCCAAATGGATTCTGTGCTCCGCTGGCTTCTCTTCCTTTGCACTCCCGCTTAAAATGGCCTTTTTCCCTGCATCGAAAACAAGTAACTTTAGATTTATCAAAACCTAAAGTTGAAACATGAGCATCTAAAAAGTCATTTCTCCCGGTAATGGTTTTGAATTTCTCAGCCCGACGAAGAACACTAGCAAGACACCACTTGATATCCATGAGTTCCATCTCTTCGGCGTCTATCTGATCGTAATCCTCTTTGGTGAGCATAGGATTTCCGATTCGACCAGCAACAAGACCTTCATAAGATAACAGAACAGAACCAAGAAGTGCCATATGATCTTTCGCAGTGTCTTCAGAGAAGCTTTGACCTTCTGGAAGGTTGAGAGATATGTTGCACTGAATTATGTATCCATTTCCGGTTTTCGTACTCTGAGACTGAAAGCTTGTGTTAGTCTCTTTCGGATTCACACTCGGAAACGATGAAAACCCGCTGCTAATCTTGTTTGAACTCTGATCAGCTTTTTCTGATGAATCACCAGCACTGAAGGCGGTTTGAATCTTTGGACTTCTTTCAGCTTCAGAAACTGGAACACTACCTTTATAGTACATTTTAACATCCTGTTGACCACTAGGACTGTTCATTCTAGCGATCTTTTGCTGTTCAAGATTCTGAGCCTCTAATTTTTCAATAAATTGCCCAATTGTCAGTCCGTCATAAACACCCGTGTTTTTCAATATCATCAAATACGTTCCCCACTCTTTCTGAGGTAACGCGTCAGCCAATTTATCCACATACTCTTCACGATTTTTATCAACACCAATCATTGTTAATGATCTCACTAAGTGACAGTATCTTTCAATCAGCGTCTTAGTATCCTCTCCTGGTAAACTGCTAAAAAGATCAAACTCTTTCTTAAGCAATGCCTTTTTGCTTTTAACCATACTCGTACTTCCCTCGAATTTGATTTTAAGAGCTTCCTATATTGACTTAGCAGTTTTGTCATGTTCTAACAGAATGAATATATCTTCTTTAATCGCTTGTTGCAATAAACTGATCATCATTTTCTCTGCTCTGTACATTGCACGTTCTTGATCTGTGAATTCAGATATCTGTTTGATAACATTCACCTCTGTTCTTGGTAACACATACTTCTTCAAGATACATTCCCATGATCTAAGATGATTTGCTTGAACCCAGTTTTCAAATCTATCCTTCCACCCGTAGTATTCTTCAATACTCATCAGTTTCGGGGGTTTCTGGGTGGTTCCCGTCTCATTTTCAAGATTCATGGCTTGAGCAATCGCGGCTGGAGTGGTCGATGTAGCAAAGGCGTTGTAAAACTCAGAATCCATGTTGACTTAGCACAATTTTCAAAATAACTGACAGAAAAGCAATCCAAACTTGAATAGATAAGTGATTCAAAAAGACCTTTTGGAGCGGTCCAGAAATATTAAATTTCGAGCGGTCCTGATTTGACTGTTCGAGCAATTCAAGATTTGATGTATGAGCGGTCCGGATGAGCGATTCCCAATTTATTTGATGAGCGGTCCAAATCAATTGATTACGAGCGATTCAAGTCAGACCGATCGAATGAGCAGTTCACAAATGTGCTATTCGAGCGGTTCACACTTGAAATAATTTGGAGCGATTCAAGTCATCCGACCGAATAAGCGGTCCAAACACAGTCAATTTCGAGCGGTCCAAAAGAGCGAACACCACTCGGACATCATTTTGACCTACTATTCTTTCGAATTTCGACACCAAACTTTCCAGGGTTTGTCTTTGTACTAACGTGCACAATCCCTGAGATTTTGAGCAAGTTTCAACCGTGAAAAATATCTGAATCTGAAAAAGAATGAGTAGAAGACAGAAATTTCAACAATATTCAGCTATTTCCTGTAGAACTCCTCCTCCTGAAGCTCTGATACCACTTGTAGGATCGTTTGCTGACCCGAACGAGTCGATCAGAGGTGTTTTCGTCAATTACAGGTGCGGAAAACAAGTAAATGACGTAGGAATAGCTTGATATACACTTTAAACTTCTTTTCTATTGATTTAACGATGAATACAACCTGTTTTCGATCCGGCAGCACCTCGGTACGAAAATCAGGAACGTTACAAATGAGACCGCCTTTAGGGTATTTATAGGACTTTGGGACCGCTTATTGGACAGGCCCAATAAGCGGCCCAGACACGTGACATTGGAGCGGTCCACTAACTTGACACATGAGCGGCCCAAGATTGTTGTCACTCGAGCGGCCCATATAAGTCCATACGAGCGGCCCATAATTCTAATTGGTCCTAAAAGCGATCCACAACCCTAATATCTATACAATCTCTCAATTTCTCGTATTACGTGCCCAGATCTAACGTTTTAATACTAGGACTCGATACAAGACGGAATCAGCAGATGTAGTGCACCAACACTCGGCCAATGGCATTACATGCACTATGCAAGAAACCTCCACCACTTGGCCTACATTCAAAGACCCTCCAACACTTGGCATGCATGCAAGGATCTCCAAGTCTTATATAATGGAGTGTTGGGTCTTGCATTTTGGGGTTGGAAAAACAAGCAAAGTTCTCATAACACACACACACACACCGACGGCTAGAACCGCCGCCGACCAGAACCGTCGCCGGCCAAAACCACCGCTGGGTGTCGCCGCCGCCAGAACCGCCGGTCACCTCTGCCACTACCCGACCCATTCCCGTGTTTCGATAGTTCGTATAACTAGCACTTTGTCACACCCCCAAAATCCACCCGCGGAATACCACCGCTTGGGAGCGTGACTGACCAGGATCAAGCCATCAATCATATCAAACATAGCATTTAATAATAATAAAAGTAATTAACGTAAGTCACCATAACATGATTGATGTTTCAAAACCAAATACTGTTTTAAGTAGCGGAAGCATAGTAAAGTAAATTCAAAACGAGTTATGAGTTCGACATCATTAACGATCCATCTGCCCACAACGACCTGCTCCTTCCCTGTGCAAGCTCCCAAGTATACCTAAGGCCCTGCAAGGCATGCAGCAAATAATCAACAAACTAGTTGAGCGAGTTCACAGAAAGTAAGTTCATAGTGTAATGCATAAGTATAGCTAGTGGGGGCTTCCCATACTAGTGTGTAATAAAGGTGGGGGCTTCCCATGTTCATCCTGGTTAATGAGGGCTTCTCATTAACGGTACTTACTAGACTAACTTCCGACCATGTGTTCTTCTTTACCGAGAACAGGAAAACGTACAGGGTCACGTAGGCTTTACGTGACGTGCCCTTCCCCGAGGACAGTGGTACGCGTGGGGGCTACGTAGGCTTTACGCAGCGTGGCCTTCCGACCTGGAAGCCAGTGAATGGTATTGGGTTACGTAGGCTTTACGTAACGTGTCCTTCCCGACCCGGGAGACATATGGCGAATATACTGGGTTACGTAGGCTTTACGTAACGTGTCCTGACTAACCTGAGGACGATGGTCTATAGTCTGGTATATGCGTAAGTACGAGTATCTCCTTTTACAATAACATATCCAACCCAATTCCCAACCCGGGAATCCCATGCCTTGGCTGTGTGAACTCACCTTGGTTTGCTCGGCAGATACACAGAAAGTACAAGTAGCAAGTAAATGGTCACTCACGTCCTATCATGGTTATTATACGAGTCAGGTTCGTATACAGCACGTATATAGTGATCACGTATAGACATGGCAAACATGTACGCACGTAAACAGATAAGACATAGCATGTGAGGATCCAATTGTTCTAAGTCCATTCATACCCGGCCCAATGACATAAGCAGCCCAATAACAAAACAATCCAGATTCTCAATCGGCCCAAATAGCAAACACATACAAGTCCATTAATAAACAGTCCACAATTCAAATCGTTGGGCTCAATAGATTGGGCCCGTGACAGTGAAGGCCCAACAGTGTGCGTGTAAAGGGTGGTCTCGAGTCGCAACGGAGATCTCGAGTCGCAACCGGAGATTACGAGTCGCAACAGCTGGTTGCGAGTCGCAATGGAGATCTCGGTTCATCATGGTCTGGTTACGAGTCGCAACGGGACTCGCAACCGTGGTTTCGGCTGGTGCTGTTTGTGGTTTCGAGTCGAGACGGGGAGGTTTCGACTCGCAATCTGAGTCGCAACCGGCTGTGTAACTGGTTTCCATATTTCTAGTCAAATATACCCCGTGATTTCAGCTAACAGTTTGGTCAGTTTTGGTAACCAGATCAATTAACATAATTTCCAACAAATCGTTTAGCATGCTATCGATCAAACAGGACAATTGGAACACAAATTCATAAGAACCCTAATAATCACACTTATGAACAATAACAATAATCATAACACCCAATCATATCATGATCCGATTTCATGAGCATCAACCTCGAATTGCATAACTTCACAGCCAATCAACAAGACATATCATTAACATCATCAACAACAAATCCGATTATATAACAATCAATACGAGGATCAACATAACCACATAATCTAACCGGTCCTAGTTCATCATCATGCAAATTCCAAATCGGTTCGATCTAAGCATGTAATCAAAACATCATTTAACACAAAAGCATAAACATCATACTAACCGGTTACAAGTGACGAGATGTGATCCGAACAATAGGGTGATCGGGCGGCCTTGTGCTTCGGCTCCTAATCCAGCCGAGAGAGAGATAGAGAGCAAAGCTTCTAGGGTTTGTGTGTGTGTGTGTGATTTGCAAAAGTGGTAAAACAAAACCCCTAACTTGGTTTTGTGTGTTGCGAGTGGGGAGTGGGCCGAGCCCACTTGGTTGTCTAATGGTCCGCGTGCACAAGGAGTGGCCCAAAGGGCTTTGTGTGGCCGGTTTGTGTAGTTTAGGCTCGTGCAACACATAACATTCATACATACACAACACACGTAAACAATTATTCATTTAAAATCATATAATTCAGTTCTCATGAGCACGTAACGTTACATCAAAGCATGTCTAAAGTTCGAGTTGTCACATTATCCCCAACTAATTGGAAATTTCGTCCCGAAATTTGGTATGCACTCACTGAGGAAGCTAGGTAAACTGTACTGTTCACTGGTTTTCCTGGGGTGTCACATCCTCCCCCCGTTGATCTGGAATTTCGTCCCGAAATTCCGAAGTAGTAGCTTCAGCCTCAGTAGTGGTTGCCTTGTTCCCGAATAACTGGGGGTACTTTTCTGTCATCCTGTCTTCGCGTTCCCAGGTGTACTCTGGGCCACGTTTGGAGTTCCAACGAACTCGGACAAGAGGGATTCTCTTGTGTTTGAGGACCTTCACATCCCGGTCCGTGATTTCTACTGGTTCCTCAACGAACTGCAACCGCTCGTCGATAGTGAGTTCCTTGAAAGGAATGATAAGATTTTCATCTGATAGGCACTTCTTTAAGTTCGATACATGAAAGACATTGTGAACTGCCCCGAGTTCAGCTGGTAGGTTCAACTTGTAGGCTACCTTGCCAATCTTTTCTATGATTTCAAATGGTCCGACGTACCGCGGATTCAATTTACCCCGTTTGCCAAAACGAACCACACCCCTCCAGGGTGAAACTTTCAATAAAACCCGGTCCCCGACCTCAAATTCCAATGGCTTTCTACGCTTGTCCGCGTAGGCTTTCTGACGGTCGCGTGCTGCCGCCATGCGTTGTCGTATCTGTGCAATCTTTTCTGTGGCGTCCACTACAATCTCTGGACCCGTGATCTGACTATCCCCCACCTCTGCCCAACAGAGAGGTGACCGGCATTTACGCCCGTACAATGCCTCGAATGGAGCGGCTTGGATGCTGGTGTGATAACTATTATTGTATGAGAACTCCACTAAAGGGAGATGCTTTTCCCAGCCGTTGCCGAAATCGATAACGCATGCCCGAAGCATGTCTTCAAGCGTTTGGATCGTTCGCTCAGACTGCCCATCCGTCTGAGGATGATATGCTGTGCTCATGTCTAATCGTGAGCCAAAGGAATTGTGCATTGCTTGCCAAAGCTCTGACGTGAATCGTGCATCGCGATCCGAAATGATAGATGTGGGCACCCCGTGCCTCGAAACAACTTCTTTGAGGTATACGTCTGCGAGAGTGGAGAACTTGTCCGTTTCCTTAATCGGTAGGAAGTGTGCAGACTTGGTGAGTCGATCAACTATGACCCATATTGTATCGTTCCCTCGCTGGGATCTAGGTAGGCCTGTAACAAAATCCATGGAAATTTCTTCCCATTTCCACTGAGGTATCTTAGGCTGCTGAAGTAGACCAGCTGGTTTCTGATATTCGACCTTGACTCTTGCACAGGTTAAGCACTTTCCAACGTACGTAGCGATGTGGGCCTTCATACTAGGCCACCAATAAGTAGTGCTGATATCGTGGTACATTTTATCCGACCCTGGATGTACCGAATAGCGAGACTTGTGTGCTTCGTCCATTACAAGTTCGCGTAAACCGCCATAGAGAGGGACCCAAATCCGGCCCGTTACATAATAGGCGCCATCTGCCTTCTGTTCCATTTGCTGTCGTGAGCCGCGTAAGGCTTCAGCCTTGACGTTTTCGGGCTTCAGTGCTTCTGTCTGAGCAGCTCGTATCTGTGCAGGAAGACTGGACTGAATCGTAAGCTGTAGCGCTCGCACGCGCTTCGGTAAAGTGTCCTTTCGACTAAGGGCATCAGCCACAACATTGGCTTTGCCTGGATGGTACTTGATAGCGCATTCGTAATCGTTCAGTAATTCAACCCATCGCCGTTGACGCATGTTCAAATCCTTCTGCTTAAGGATATGCTCGAGACTCCTGTGATCGGTGTAAATCGTGCACCTGGTACCGTACAGGTAGTGTCGCCATATCTTAAGCGCAAAAACAACAGCTCCCAGCTCTAAATCGTGCGTCGTGTAGTTGCGTTCATGAACCTTGAGTTGACGAGAGGCGTAAGCAATAACCTTGTCGCGCTGCATTAACACACATCCCAATCCCCGAATGGATGCATCACAATAAACCACAAAGTCGTCCGTGCCCTCTGGCAAAGAGAGGATAGGTGCACTGCAGAGCCTATCCTTTAGGTGCTGAAAAGCAGTCTCCTGGGGCTCTCCCCAGCGATAGGTAACACCCTTTTGTGTCAATAGCGTAAGCGGCTGAGCAATCTTCGAGAAATCCTTGATAAACCGTCTATAATAACCTGCCAGACCCAAGAATTGGCGTATCTCTGTCGGTGTACGCGGTGCAGGCCAGTTTCTGATCGAATCTACCTTGGATGGATCGACATGTATCCCATCCTTGTTCACTACGTGGCCTAAGAAGTGGACTTCACGAAGCCAGAAGTCGCATTTAGAAAGCTTGGCGTACAACTGTTCCTTCCGAAGGAGTTCCAAAATAAGACGAAGATGCTGCTCGTGTTCCTCCCGACTCTTGGAGTAAATCAGAATGTCGTCGATAAATACTATGACGAACTTGTCGAGATAGGGTTTGCACACCCTGTTCATAAGATCCATAAATACAGCAGGCGCGTTCGTTAACCCAAATGGCATGACGAGAAACTCGTAGTGACCGTAACGAGTTCTGAAAGCTGTTTTGGAGACGTCCTCATCCCGGACTCTCAGCTGATGATAACCAGACCTCAAGTCTATCTTCGAGTAGTAACACGACCCTTGCAACTGGTCGAATAAGTCGTCGATGCGCGGAAGAGGATAACGGTTCTTCACCGTCACCTTGTTCAGTTCCCTGTAGTCTATACACATCCTGAACGTACCGTCTTTCTTCTTCACAAAGAGTACTGGAGCTCCCCAAGGCGAAGAGCTTGGTCGAATGAAACCCTTTTCCAAGAGCTCTTGTAATTGCTTTGACAATTCCTCCAATTCCGATGGAGCTAGGCGATATGGTGCGCGAGCTATGGGTGCTGCTCCTGGAGCGAGCTCAATCTGAAATTCGACCTGACGATGAGGCGGTAAGCCAGGTAAGTCTTCAGGAAACACCTGAGGGTAATCACGTACAATTGGAATATCTTCCAATTTCTTTTCCTTTGCTGATGCGTCTGTAACGAGAGCCAGAATGGCTGTGTGACCCTTACGTAAGCACTTCTGAGCCTTCAAGAAAGAGATGATTCCAACCACTGCACCACTCTTGTCGCCTTGAACTTCTAGAGGTTCCTGACCAGATCGAGGAATGCGAATAACCTTTTCGCTGCATAAGATTTCTGCCTGGTGTTGGGATAACCAATCCATCCCAATCACGACGTCGAAACTACCCAAAACTATGGGAATGAGATCAATAGAGAAAGCTTGACCAGCTAGGATAAGATTACAACCTTGAACTACGTGCGTGGCTTCTAGACTTTTACCGTTAGCTAACTCTACTACATGTTTCGCGGGTAAAAGTGTTGGTGCACGTTTTAGCAGTTGACACATTTTCACAGACATATAGCTTGTATCCGCACCCGAATCAAATAAAACAGTAACGTAAATATTGTCAAGGAGAAACTTACCCATGACAACGTTGGGATCGTTCACTGCGTCGCCTCGACCTAGCACAAATGCACGACCACGAGCTTCATTGCCGTTGTTGTTGTTTCCACCGTTGTTGTTCCCGTTGCCCTGGTTATTATTGTTGTTGCGGTTCTGGTTTAACTGAGGGCAATCGCGTTTGAAGTGACCTTCAGCCCCGCACTGG